>NW_008580146.1:1123246-1251463 GCF_000520115.1 Aphanomyces invadans
CCAATCAAGCTAAAGCCTTGTCGGAACGGAACGGAATGCAGTCTGGTCCGAAGGCACATCTCACGGATTCGTCATCAGCTCTGACAGGTTCTGTTCCCAATCCACAACAAGTCTGGAAGGTCATCTTCCGCTTTTGGCACAAAACGGGAACGGGAACAGACGTTTGCAGAATCTCTCTAATGAACAACCCGACCCCAACTCGATATTTGTGATTGCATGCATTGTCTGGACTTCCACAGTTCCAAGTTGAAGAGGCAAAACATTGAAAAAGCCCAAAATCCCACAAAGCAACGTTTCTAGATCGACTTGCATGAACCAGTGCATGACGACGTTCGTCTTGGGCAGCGGCGCGATGCTTTATGACAGCAACGACGCTTTGGATTTCCATCGAGCAACAAAAATCGATGCGTGAAAACTTATTTGGAATTTCAAGAATGATTTTAGCCAATGGGAGTGTCGCGTTCTCCACCGCCTTAAACGAAATTTGCATACAAACGCCAATATATATAATTGACTTGAAATTAGTATCGAGAAGCAACACCAGGAGTGGATATCGCGCGAATCAGCGGTCGTTTGAGATTTTTGATCGCGGACGTGGACAGCCCGCGCCATTTCCAGCGGCCATCAGACGCGGTAGTGTGAAGAGAAGGAGTTGCGGATGGAACCCAATACTGCTGAACTTCGCCAATTGATGGCAGCCGCCGTTCGAATGCGGGACGAAGGGCGAACAGGCGATCCCAGGTACCAACAAATTGTCGCGGTGCTCCGTGCACACCAGCAACGTGTCGCCGACGCGCGACAGAGTCAAACGACGTCAGGAACCCCTTCCATAGCCGGAACGCCAACTTCCGCGTCCTCAGACTCGCAAGTGAACGTTGATGCGGCAAATGGTGGGAGGCAACTCGCTGCATCGTCCAAAGCCCCAACTATCACATCAAGGCAACCGACCTCCACGAGCCATACCCCCGCTACATTCAGCGCGAAGCGACCAATGACAACCACCCCAAATGCTTTATCTTCGACGGCGGCACCCACGGGAGCTCCATCTCAGAAGAAATCTGTATTCACTGAAGCCCAACTGACACATCTGCACCAACAGATCCGAAAGTTCAAGTTGCTCAGCCGAACTATGGACGAACTCCTCGCAAAAGACACAGAACTGCTCAAAACAACGAATGTTCTTGCTCCTGCTCCACCCGTTGTAGCCTCAGAGGCTAACGTTGTCACTGCAACTCCAGTAAAGAGCGAATCTCCTGCGGACCTTATTATTGAGAAGAACTCTGCGATCGCCCCAGTCAGCACCACCCCTCCATTAATACTGCTCAAGGATCCAACCAAGACGATCGTGCCTATCACCAAGAGAGAAGTCACAGCATTGTCTGTGCCGTACCAGAAAGGAGACAAAAAGCTCGTGTACATCGCCCCTCCGGAACTGGAACAGTTCGTTCTCCCGACGCTCTTCGATGAGACCGACGAAGATGGCGCCGGTTCCACCGACAAGTTGAGCCAGCTGCAAGCACATTTGCGCAGCCAAATGATGCTGGCATACCACGTCCAGTTGGCCAGGCTGGGGGATCCCGTCACGGTCGACCGCAAGTGGTTCAAACGAAAGCGACCGGTCTTGTCCGTGTACGACCCAAGCGAACGCGAGCGCCGCATGAAGTCACTCACGAACGAAAAAAAGCGCCGCGCTCAGCGGCACGTGTACTTGCGGGCGGTCGTCGCGCATTCCCGCGAGTTCCAGAGCTTCCACAAGGCTCGAGTGTCGGCGTTAGCCAAGGTCTCTCGAAACGTTAAGTCCTTTGTCGAGTCTAAGGCAAACAAAGCCGAGCGTGAAGAAGATCGACAGGAGAAGCTTCGTCTCAAGGCACTGAAGGCCAACGACATGGCTGCCTACTCGAAGCTCGTGGCCGAGGCAAAAAACGAACGATTGACGTATCTGTTATCACAGACCAACACGTACTTGGACAGCATTCGAGCGCTCGTGAAGAGCCATCGCGAAAAGTTTGGGCTAGTTGTCGGGTCGTCCAAGGCGTCGTCAGCGGGCGATGTCGCCACTGCCGAAGAAGACGTCGACGAAGAACTTGATTACTTGGGCATTGCTGTCAGCAGCGAAATGCCCCGTCAGCCTCAGATGCTCGTGGGGGGTGACCTGAAGGAATACCAACTTCGGGGGTTGCAATGGATGGTATCACTCTATGACAATCGGCTCAACGGCATCCTGGCGGATGAAATGGGTAAGTTGTGGTTTTTGTTGGTAGGTACAGTTCACCTGGGTTTATTCACCGTCATGGCTAGGCTTGGGCAAAACAATTCAGTCGATTTCACTCATCACGTACGTGATGGAAATGAAGCACAACCTGGGGCCGTTCTTGGTTGTGGTGCCGCTCTCAACATTGTCGAATTGGGTCAATGAGTTTCGGAAGTGGGCGCCGGACATTACCCTCGTCGTGTACAAAGGTATTCTGACTCTCCCTGATGTCGCCGCATCTTATGGAGCCTGAAACCAGTGTTTGCTAGGCCACCCGCAAGCTCGGAAGGACATTTTTCGACTGGAAATGGCCAGCGTCCAATTCAACGTGCTCTTGACAACTTACGAGTACATTATGAAGGACAAGCACGTCCTGCGCAAGTACGACTGGCAATACATCATCGTGGACGAAGGCCATCGCATGAAAAATGCACAAAGCAAGTTTGCCATGACGCTTGGGTCCCTGTACACATCGCGAAACCGGCTTCTACTCACGGGAACACCGCTCCAGAACTCGCTGCCGGAATTGTGGTCGCTACTCAATTTTCTCCTGCCGACGATTTTCGAATCGGTCGACAACTTTGAACAGTGGTTCAGCAAACCGTTTTCCCACTTTACGGGCACGGGCGAAACGAACGAACTCAGCGATGAAGAACGCATGCTCATTATCAATCGGCTCCATCAAGTGCTTCGTCCGTTTCTGCTCCGACGTGTCAAGAGTTCCGTGCTCGATCAACTGCCCGACAAGGTCGAGCGGGTGCTGCGATGCGAACTGTCGGGATGGCAAAAGATCATGTACCGCCGCATCCAAGAAGGGGGGTCGCTTCTCATGGAGGGCTCGTCCGGCGGTGGACATGACGATGACGCGAAGAAGTCGTCGTTCACGGCCAAGGGACTGTCAAACATTTTGATGCAACTGCGAAAAGTGTGCAACCACCCATACTTGTTTCAAACGCAAGGGTACCCGATTGACTTCGACATTGTCCGGTCTGCCGGCAAATTTGAGCTCCTCGACCGCATGCTTCCGAAGCTGCACGCAGCCGGCCATCGCGTCCTCATGTTTTCGCAAATGACGCAGCTCATGCATGTGTTGGAAGACTATTTTAATTACCGAGGGTACGTTGCCACGATGACAGACAACTTACTGACACCATGGAATGCAGATTCCGCTATTTACGGTTGGACGGGTCGACCTCCGCGGACGAGCGCGAGCAGCGCATGTTCATGTTCAACGCGCCAGACTCGCCGTTTTTCATTTTCCTCCTGAGTACTCGTGCCGGCGGCCTCGGGCTGAACTTGGCGACGGCCGACACAGTTGTCATTTTCGACAGCGATTGGAACCCTGCGATGGATGCCCAAGCTCAAGATCGCGCCCATCGCATCGGGTACGAACGCATTTTTGTGTTGTTTTCGCACCATGTGCTCACGCTGTGGACAGGCAAAAGAACGAAGTGCGCGTGTTTCGCTTGATCACAAACTCGCCAATTGAAGAAAAGATCCTGAGCCGCGCGACGGAGAAGCTCAACATGAACAACTTGGTTGTCGAAGCCGGCAAGTTTCACGCCAAGTCGAAGGAAGCGGATCGACGTGCGATGCTCGAGTCGCTCATCAAGATGGAAAACGAAGAAGCGTCTGAGGAAGCGCTTGTGATCGACAACGACGAGCTGAACTCGATCATGGCGCTCACGCCGTCGGAAGAAAAACTGTACCAACAAATTGACCAGGAACGAGCAAAACATGAGCGCCATCAGTACGGCGCAACATTTAACCGACTCATGACCACCAGCGACGTGCCGTCCTGGCTCAAGGAAGCTGACGCGGCCGAAGCATTGAAGGAGCACGTTCCATCCAACGAGTTAAGTGTCAACGACTTGGACAGTCTCAAACGAAAGCGCAAAGACGTGTCGTATCGAGATATGTCCGAAGCACAATTTACCAAGATTCTTGATGACGGTGGCGGCGACGACTCGGACGACAGTAGAAATTTGATGAAGATGAAGCCGTCCAAAAAGCACAAATCAGGCATGAGCGTCCCTAGTGCGACTTCCTCCGGCAGCTCCAGTGGCAACTCCTACATTGTCGAGGTACCACACGGCTTCGGCATCGACAGCTGAAAGCGACGGCGTTTTCTTTTGCTCTAGGTCACCCAAGAGCGCCTGCGAGTCGTGTACGACGCTGTCCTAAAGGCAAAAGATTCAAAGGGCCGTCTCCGCCACCTGCTCTTTATTGAGAAACCATCCGCGACTGACTACCCGTACGTACCCCGTGCCTTGTTTCAATTTTCCCAGACGCAACGCATTGTAGGGACTACTACTCAATTGTGAGCCATGCCATGGATCTCCAGACAATCGAAGAGCGCATCGAGATGGACGAGTACACGTCGTTTTCCATGCTTGAAGCCGACTTCAAGCTCATGTTTGACAATGCCCAGCTGTATGCACCATCTCTGCTCGTTTTTGGCCATGCTTGACTCGGCGGTGGTGCTTGCTATAGGTACAACCACCGCGACTCGCTCGTGTACCACGACGCGGCCGAAATGGCCAAAATCGTCAAGACCAAGCTGAATGCGTACAAAAAGGCAACGAAAAAGAAAAAATAAACGTTTATGTAAAGTACCCTGCGTCGACGACGTCTGTCGCGACCGGCGCGTCCAGTTTGCTAGGTGTCGTCGCGCCTGCCTGCTGAAAGATCTTGTACTCGCGCTATGATTCCGTCAGTGCGGACAGCCCGCAAACTTACGTACCTCGAGCTGGTCGTCGACGCTCATGACCGATGCCAAGTTGCCAAACCTCATCACGTCACGCTCAGGTCTCGAATGATGGATGTCCTACCGGTAGCAGTAGTTGGGTGCGCTCCAAATCGTGGAAAACGTGTCGCGAAAAAGCACTTGATACCCTTCCATGCACAACTGATGGGCGCGAGAGATGTGCTGGAGGTTGTTCAAATACAGAAACTTCTCAACGATGTCGCCACCGAACATGTACCCGGCGCCGCGCGGCGACTAGGATGCTAGCATCGGGTGGTGGACGCGAGAGGAATGTTGCCGTACCAAGTGGAACCCATTGGCCTTGGGCTCGGGGTCGGACCAGACGAGGTCGGCAAACGGTCCGTCCGACGGAATCTCCATCACGCGGTTGATCATGCGAATTTGATCAAGATAATGAATCGCAGGACTAAGACCTCCGTGAATTGCCAAGAGTTGATTGTTCACAAGAGCCCCTTATAATCCGAAGTGAGCACGGCATGCACAAAGTTGGGAGTACCAAGCGGGAGGTAGTCGAACACGTCCATGAATGCTTTGTACACGCGGGTGTCGCCGTTGTACTTTTTGTCGCATTCTGTCTGAAACCCATAAACGGACGTGGTTTGACGGCTTTCGTGATTTCCGCGGATGAGAAATGTCGACTCGGGGAATCGAATCTATCATTGTCACATCAGACACCGACGACAGAAGAGGAAGCATGTCCTACTGCATCGTACCATGCGTACCAAGAGGAAACTGATCGTTTCCACACTGTGTGACCCGCGATCGACAAAGTCTCCGAGGAACAGGATGCGCTGGCCAATATCGAGCGTCATGAGGGTCAACAGGTCCGAGAATTGTCCATGGATATCGCCGCAAATGGTGATGGGAGCGGGAAGGTCAAGGAGCGTGGGCTGGTTAGCCAAGTGCTCCTTTGCAAGGGCAATGAGTCTTAACAAGCTTGTCACATCAAGCGCCTGTGACTTAGACAAGCGCTCGAACCATGCCGCCAAGTCATTTGCCATCGTGGAATGATTCCATGTGGTGTCATGGGGCATCCGGATAAAGTTTTACCGTACGGGTATTGGTCGAATCGTCGCAATCTTGGATGCTCATGCTCAACGAAGTCGACCAGACGTCCGCCGCCAGCATCGCACTCGGCATCGGGATGGGGAGCCTTATTATTCTCGTGCTGAATTACTTTCCTGGCGAGCCCTTTGACTACTCCATCAAGCAGGAGATCCCGGTCGAAGGCGACGACGAGATTCAGCAAGAAGTTCCTGCTCCAATTGCAGCATCGGCGCAGCGGAGCAAGCGCGTTGAGCTCGAAGTGGAGAAGACTGCCAGAGCTTTGCGCATCGACAAACTCCAGGAGTTGCTAGGTCTGGAAGAATCCAAGATCCAAGAGCTAGTTGCACAAGCGAAGCGCGACACACTTAATGGGGTGTCGCCGACTCCCCCTGTCAACTACATGGCCCGCGCCGACCGCGTCGTGTACGTCACGTTTCTTGCACTCATGTGCTACTTTGCATGGCGCGACTATGGTCTCAATGTCCTCGACCTTTTCGCGTACGTGTTTCCGACGGAAGCAGCAACCCTCCGCCAGCTGCTTCCTTCCACGTAATTCTCAAACACAACATCATGGAAACAGCATCTATTCAATTTGCATGGCTTACGAAAGCAACCGCCGTTCCGCCGCGCGTGCATGTCCTTCGAGCCCTTCGACACGTGCCAATTGCACCGCGTCGGCCACCGCTTCTTGCGACAACGCGCCATCGTCGATGCGCATCCATGTTCGGACACGCAAGAACGTGTGCACAGACAAACCGCCCGTGTACCGCGCGGTGCCGCCAGTTGGGAGCACATGGTTGGGACCAACGCCGTAGTCGCCGAGCACTTCCGCCGCTCGGGATCCAATAAACAGACCCCCGTAGTGCTGAATGCGATCGGCCACGGCCTGGGAATCGGACGTCATGATCTCGACGTGTTCTGCCGCCAGGACGTTGGCCACGTCTACACAGACGTCTAGAGACGGACACAGGACGGCAAATCCCTTCTCGACGCTCACACTTGCAGTGGGGGCAGTCGGGAGCGTCGCGAGCTGGGCAATGATGGAGGCATTCACAGCGTCGAGTAGCGCAGTCGAATCCGTGACAAGAATAGGCACAGCTGCAGTATCGTGTTCGGCTTGGGCGAGGAGGTCGGCAGCAATCGTGGCAGCGTGAACAACAGAAGAAGCGTCCGCGACAACGAGACACTCCGATGGCCCTGCGAGCATGTCAATCGCGCACTTGCCATAGACGAGGGACTTGGCGGCCGTGACCCATCTTGAGCGAACATATAAGCCGTAATAGTCGACTGGGATTCACACGTACTTGTTCCCGGGGCCAACAATGATGTCGCAAGCAGAAACACCAGTACCGTCCAAACCGTACGCGAGGGCGGCTACTGCTTGAGCACCGCCGACAGCCAAAAGGATATCAGCATTTGAAATGTACGCGGCGGCCAACGTGGCGGGTGCGGGTCGTGGAGAGGCTACAATTACAGTCGAGACGCCGGCGACGCGTGCAGTCAGCGCTGTCATGAGGACGGAGGAGGGCAACGGATACTATTGCACGTGTTAGCGCGGCAACGAAGGAGCGCGAAATCACAACGTACACGTCCACCAGGGGCGTAACAGCCTGCCACTTGCATGGGTGAGACATCTTGGCCAGCTTGTCCTCCCGGAATTTCGCGCGAAAAGCTCTGAATGGATGCGCGCTGGGCGATAGCAAACGCTTCAATGCGCTGCTTCGTACGCGTTAGCAATTGTTGTTCGCTAACAGGCAACGCGTCGAATGCAGCCTTCATTTCGTCGCGGGTGTAAACCAATGAAGCCGATGTTGACGGAAGGTCGCCCAGCCGAACGGCGTGTTCGCGCACCGCGGGTTCCCCCCGAGACTTAACGTCATTGACGATTGCGCGCGCTTGTTCGAGTGCGAGCGGTTCGACTGGGTCGTACGCGAAAGCTCGGACTTCTTCGGGGCGGATGGTGCGCAGACCAGGCATTGTTGGTGTGATCGACGGATTTTCAAAAGTGGATTTCTCCTGAAGATCACTCGAGGACATTTCAAGCGATGGTCAGATTAGCTGCTGACTAGTACAAGCTTATAATTTGTATCAAATTTGGTAAGCACAATATGAATATATTGACTGAAAACTTTACCATGTTACCACACGAACACAAGAACGTTCTGATGGCGCAAACTTTGGGTGGCTCCGCCGTCATCGCGCTGGCGTCGTGCACGCTGCATGCAGCGGACATCCACACCTGTTAAAGGTCGGAAAGTCGATCATGGTCGAAGGGGTAAGAATGATCCTCACAACAGAATGTGGTCTAGTTTGACGTCTCGATCCCCTGCTCCTCATCGCGTGCCCCCTTTTGACCCCTTGCTGAGCCTGTTTGTTGTCTTTCCATGACAACATTATCGATTGCATAAACACTCAATGGCTCGCAAGAAAGGGCAGGGCCGAAGGTGAGCTCGGGAGAACAGGCATTTGCCCGTTAGGTTAGCAGCTGACAACGAGGGCGAAATAAACGCTGAAGGACGGCTTCTCCACCAGCAGGGATGTTGCACAGGAGTAGTCGTTGGGCGAGCACATGCACCTCCCTCGCTGCTCTAGTCCTGCGCTTCAGTGATGCTGTCATCGTTGTATTCTGCTGGTGTCTGGTGCCTAGCTTGACATTCACATGCCACTTCCATGGAATTTTTCTAGAAGGGGTAAACCTTCAAAAAGTATTTTCACAACACATTTTTATACTACATTTTTGTATTCAATAATATTTGGAATGCAAAAAAGTCTAACCATTGTCGCCTCTCCACACCACCACCACATCTTTCATTGCTCGAGTCCGTCGTCATGCTGGCGCGATTGTCTCTGCTCTCTCTAAAATCGTCCCCGGTGGTGCACCAAGCGCGCCGCTTCTCATCCGCTCTCCCGTCGCTCTTGGGACGTGAACTTGCGGAAGAGAAGGCCAACTGCTTTGTCGGCGAAGAGTTGGAATCGCTCCGTGAGAAGGTGCTTGCCAACTTTAAGATCCAAGACACGCCTGGCAACTTGGACATTGTGCTGCTGAGAAAGCACAAGAACGAGCAAATTGACATCAAGTTCAACTGCCAAGACGTGGCCAACGTTGCCGAAGACGGTGGCGAGTACGACGAAGGCGACGACGAAGACTCGGAAGAAGGCGAGTACGACGACGATGTCCTGCCGTGCATTCGGTTCACGGCGCGCATCGTCAAGGACAATAGCGCGTTGATCTTTGACTGTGTGGCTAGCTCTGTCCTGACTGTGGAAGGTGTGATGCACACGGAAACCGCGGACGACCTCAAGGACTCGGACTACGAAGGCCCGCGCTTCGCCGACTTGGAAGAGGACGTCCAAGAAGCGTTTGCCAACTACCTTGACGAACGACACATCAACGACGATCTGGCTAACTTCATCACGCAATTCGCAGACCTCAAGGAGCAAAAGGAGTACGTGACGTTCTTGGAGAACACCCAAAAGTTCATCGAAGCGTAAGGTTGAGTAATTACATCATGTTACCCAACAATCCTTGCAACTTGGCCGCCACGGCAGGATTCGACATGTGGCTACGCAGCACCATCCATCACACACAACACAAAGACTGTAATCAGGAATAAAAAAGCTCACCGCATCGCCGCTTGAGGCCCGCCGGCGTCCATGTCGCGGAAAAAGTCGGTCATGACAGGGTCGCTTCGAAGAGCATTCACCTGTTCGACCAATTGTTCACTCAATGTGAATGAAGTATAGTTTGGAGCGTACCTGGGGGCTGTTGCGGAAGGATTCCAACGCTTCAGGTGTCAACAAACTGCTCAAATCGGGCGCTCCGCCGGAGCCACCGCCGCCACCCATGGCACCCATCATGCGACTCATGGCTGCCGGGTCCTTCATCATGTTTTGTGCCCTACACCGTCTTTTAAGCGCATTTCGTCGATGTATCGCCATCGCACATAGCCATCATTTGAGGGTTTTGCATCATCTGAGCCGCCATTTGCTGCATCGCAGGGTTGCTCATGAGTCCAGCGAGTCCGCCAGCACCCCCGGCACCTCCCATCATGCCTGCCAACGCACTCAAGTCCGGCATACCACCACCGCCAGACGGGGCTGCAGGTGCACTTCGTGCCTACAGACAAACAATTTTGTGGGCCATTTCCCTTGCATGCACGAACTGCTTCGTCAATCTTACCTGAAGTCGATCCTGGCGGTTGCGAGCATCGTTCAGTCCAGTCTTGCACATTTCGTTGGAGGGGTCTGCTTCCAAGCCGCGGTTAAAGGCGTCGATAGCAAGATCGTAGTCTTCCAATTGCACATAGGCAGCCCCAAGGCGAGAATACGCCTTCACGTACTTGGGCTACTCAAACGACGTGTGAAACAGAGAGCTTCAATAATGAACAAGAGTTGTGGCGTACGTTGAGTGCGATGGATTTTTCACAGATGTCGATCACATCGTCGTACTTCTCAAGGTACATTTGCGCAGCAGCCAAGTTGGACAAATAAATGTGGGAATTGGGCCCCGCCGGTGACAGTTCGATGGCTTCCAAGTACAATTGCTCGGCCTTGACGTAATCCTTGGCGCTCAAGGCGGCGTTTCCTGCACGAAAGGGTTGTCGGGCTCATCAGAGGAGATTTGAAAAGAATGAGCGAATTAGAGTGAGCACGTACCGCTGGCCTTAAGCGTTTCGGCCTTCGCTTCCTTTTCTTCCTTGGACAAGGACGGCGGCGCGGCTTTTTCGCTGCCAAATTTCTCCTTGAACTTGCTCAACGCCTTCTTGTACAGCTCATCGTACTCTAGAAGACTCAAGAATATCAATTGTAGCGAAACACGACGATGATTTACCTGGGGTGCCCGACGTAACGCCGTTGAAAAATCCCTTGGCGTCCAACTTTGCGAGCCATTTTTGCCACAACCCAGGGTCTATTTGATATGCGTGGGGAAAAACGTCCATAGAAAGATGAAAAGGAGAATTGTCGTACTAGCGGTAATCACGGGGTCTTCCGCAGCAGCGGGTGTCGTCGAAGTCTGCCACAACAAAGCGAGACGTCATGTCTTCTTGCTAGCTGCATGGATATTGTTACGCACCACAAGTTGCAAGGATTTAGCCCCCGCAAGGAAGACGTCAGAAAGCGAATAATTTTTCAGTCCCAGGCGCTGCTTCAATGCGGCATCCGATGGGTTTACATGGAACGCTTCCCTGGATTGCATTGAGATCTCATCACATTCATCGATATGCACGTACTGAAGACTCTGCACAGCAGCGCGCACCTTGATCGCGTCAACACCATCTTTGGTTGCCAGTGGCGCGAGGAACTCAAGCACGCTGAACAGGAGTACTTTCTCCGACTCAGTGATGCCGCTCATCTTCGTTGTTCGGTCCAAGAAGGTTCGAGAGATTTTATGTTGTCATGAGGTTGACAGTGAACCCGGATAAATATTAACCGGATATCGCAAGTAGGATTTTTTCCCAGTGTGAGGACATTTTCCTCTCTAATTTGTTCAACATAAACGGAATGCGTGTAAGTACCTACACTCGGAAGATCGGTGCAGTTTCAGGCGAATGCGGCTGCCGGCAGCATGGACTTGCTACTGTATGTGCACGTGGATGCAGACCATTTTGTAATAACCACAACAGCGCAAGAAACTATCATGGACGTGATACAGCGGTCTGAAGCCGCGTATGCGTCGCTGTTCCGCACGAAGCCACCATTGACGATCGATGCCATCAAGAACGATGCCGGATGCTTTTTACCTGCGTCGCTTGCTGTGGGGCAAATCCTACGTGGGTCGCCTTGCACCACCATCACCAAACAACGAAGTGACGCACGTGTAACATAGATAACGGGGCGCATGTATCGGTCGTCGTCAATGCGTCCAGCCCTCAAACGGGCGCGACTGTACCCCTCGACTGCACAATCCCACGATTGTTTGCCACGTGGAAGCAATGGCAGGTACAGTGCTGTCTGCTCACCCGCGCGTTCCTTTCTAATTTTTACCCCATGCAGCTTTACTTTGCGCAGGCACTTTGCGCCATCGCCCAACGGAACGATGAATTGAGCAAGGAAACGATCACACGCTTCGAGGTGGTGTCGCACTTGTCGTCGTTGTGCTCATCAACAAATGGCCAGAGTACTCCCGCAGCGTTTGCGTCTATATGTATCACCCAACGTTTTGTAGTTCTCCATCTGACCCTGGACTGCGTCGAACGATGGTTGTTGGTCATTGCCGTCGACGAATCGACCATCCTTTTTGCTCAACTCTTGGTGACCAAACACGTCCTGGCCAGTGCACCACTGCTCGCTCGTGTTCTCCAACTTGTCGACGTATTTGCAAGATCCAGTCGAGAGGCACAGCTAAGCTTGATCGCGCATGATATGAATACCCGCCTCATCGACATCTCAGCCACTTGTCCCCACGTCACGTCCATCGTCGAGCCGATCGTTGCAACCCTTCATGCGCTATCGATGCGCCAGCGACGTGCACCTGCTTCTTCATCAAGCATGACCACGACTTTCCCACCGCCCATGGCGATTCAAGAGCTGCTGTATTGCATGCATGGGAAGCAGCGACACAGCCAAGATGTTGCCACACAGCAGCTCGTCCACCTGTCCGAATCCCAGGAAAAATGGCAGGGTGCAGTAAAAGGCGCCGATGCTGCTTTCTTTGCCGAGCTGTTGCACGTCACAACGATGGCCTACGCCCCTGGTGACACGCTCTCTGAGGCACTGGTCACTCGTGTTCTCCAGGCCATGACCAACGTCATTTCGTTCCAGCCACAGACTCTTGTCGTTCAAGACCCGAATGCCATTGACGCCCTCGTCACGATCGGCCATCAATCGACCTTCGCTGCGCCATTAAGACAGCAAGCAGCCATTATCCTACAGCATGTCGTCGAAAGACAGGGTCATCTGGGGTATTCGAATGTTGCTGGTTTGGTAGGGCTCCTCCAAAGCACCGACCCCCTCGCTCAGGCCGTGGGCGCCGCCGCTCTCTTGGCTGCACTTGACGGCAAGGCCAAGGTGAATCCGTCGAACACACATGAAGCGGTACTCTACGAAATGTGCTCATGTCACGTCCCGGCGCTTGTCGACGCTCTTTACGCATCAGCTGTGCCGACTCGAGTAGCTGTTCTACAAGTGCTAAACGTATTGCTGCAAGAAGAAGATGTGCGACAGCTCGTCGTCGTCGATCTCGGGTGCATTCCCGCATTTGTGTCGATATTCCTCGACATGAAGGACGTCGAAGGCCAACGACAGGCTGTCAAGGCTCTTTCCAAGATCGCACTCTCCAGGTACTGCCTCGTTTGTCGTCAGCGAACTCTCATGCATGGCCATCACGGTGCTCAGCCGTGACCGCCACCACGAAGTGGCCAGCGCCATGGAGTACGTCGTGTCACGTAGCGCGTTCACAGACAGCGTCGTGGCCTTCTACCTCGATTTGATCGTACCGCCCACAGCAATCCACGCGTCTTGATCATCGTCATCGCTGTCGATGTTTTGTCGTCGTCGGTTTCGTTTTCAGCCGTTTCACGTTGTGTGTATAATTTAAGAATTTGGTTTATGTATAGAAAACCAATTTTTTTGTTATTGAGATCCACAAATAGATATATTGACGTGGACGTTTCGCTCACTTGTGCTTTTCACCATGGGAAGCAAGACGAGCAAACCGATCGTCGAATGCGTACGTGCAAATATGCATGCCGCATTCCCGCGTCTTCGTGGGTGTGCTCAATGATCGTTGTTGTAGCAAGCGCAGGGAAACACGGACTCGAAGGCCGCTGTGGCGTTGCCCACACCGGACAACGGCGGCGGAACATCGTTCCAAACGTCCAATCGGAAATGCACCGACATACTGTGCACGCTTCTCTTCGTCGTGTTTTGGATCGGCATGATCGTGATCTCCGTCATCGCGTTCACTCGCGGCAAACCCGAACGGTACAGGACCTCTCCCTTGGACAATCTCATGGCATGGCCTTCAGCCTGGCGTACGGGATGGATTTCAAGGGGCGCATCTGCGGGACGTCTGGCTCGACTCCTGGCATCTCGTCCGTGCCGTACGATTTGACAGCGTACAAGTACCTCGCGTACCCGCGTCTCGCACAAGATTTGAACGCCATGGCGATCGACCCCGACTTTAGCCCGACAGACCCGAGCAATTTGAAAAAACTCTACGGCGTGTGCGTCGCGACCTGCCCGACCAGCCGCTCCAGCACTGGCAGTCCGCAGTATGTTCACGCGCTGGAGTCGTATGGTGTGGTGGGGCGCGACCCCGTGTCCGCCACCAACGTCTCGTACGGAGCGGCGGCAGAAGACGCGACCGTCGGGTCTCCATTCCGCGTGTTTGTCAACACGTCCAACGGTACATGTCCATGCCGTCGCGATTGCTCATTTGTGCTCTAGTTTTGTTTCGATGCTTGGAAATCCCGTCCGAAACCAAAGTCAGCTTTGTCCGGTGCGTCGACGACTGCACGACGGGGTCCGATCCAGCCATGTGCGGCCCGAACGCCACGTTTTTTCCATGCGGTGCCAAGGGATGCACCAAGTACGCGTCGACCAACATGCCAACGTGCATGAACATTCAAACGGTACGTTCGTCCATGCGATGCCTCGCCCGACGTGCTCACGTGCACAAAACTAGAAATCCGAAACGTACACGACATCGAGCGCCAACAACTCGCCCATCTTTGACTCGCTAACGTCGGGCTGGTTCATGGTTGCGCAATGGATTGGCGACATTCAAAAGGCCGCCGGTCCGATCCTCATCTGCGGCATCGCTGTCGCACTTGTCCTCGGCTTCGTGTGGCTTGTATGCCTGCGATACTGCGCGGGGTTGTTTGTCTGGCTCACGATCCTGCTCGTCGTCGCCATTCTCGTCATCACCACCTTCTTTCTTGCGTACAAGGGCGAGCTTCTGAGTGAGTTTGGCTTGCTTGACGCTCCTAGCCGACCTCATCTCCGCTGTAGACAATTCCATGATCGCGTCGAATTTAGCCAAGACCGGGCTGTCCTCGGACGCTATCTCCGACTTGACGACGAGCATGTCGTCGGCGTCGGCCGCGGTCAACTTTGCTGCGGCGCAAGTGA
Organism: Aphanomyces invadans; assembly: GCF_000520115.1. NCBI lineage: Eukaryota > Oomycota > Saprolegniomycetes > Saprolegniales > Verrucalvaceae > Aphanomyces > Aphanomyces invadans. The sequence goes on from NW_008580146.1 coordinate 1,138,384, forward strand.
AGTATTGGAAATACGCGGCATATATCTTTATTGCGGTCGACGTGTTGGTGCTGCTCGTGCTCATTTTCATGTGCAGCCGCATTCAAATTGCTGTCGGCATCATTCGCGAAGCATCGAAAGCGATCGGGCGCATGCCGTTCCTTGTGCTGTTTCCACTCGTCCCGGTTGTGTCGATCACGGCGTTTGTCATTTACTGGATCATCGCAGCCGCGTTCTTGGCGACGGCTGGAAGTGTATCGGCGCGCATTGTTGAGGATGTCGTGGGGTCTGCCAACGTCGGCAACCTGACCAACCCGCTGCACCAGCAATTCTCGTTCCACGACGACAATGTGCTCAACTACCTCCTCGTGTACCACGTGTTTGGGTTCCTATGGACCGCCCAGTTCCTTCAAGCGGTGGGGTACACCACAATGGCCGGCGCCGTGTGCGAGTACTACTGGACGCTCAATAAATCCGTACGTTGGCAGGATGCGATGGCCGTCGTCATGCTGCTCTTTTGGCGTCCTCACGACGTCATGTGTGTAGACCATGAGTCGCATGCCCATCCTGCGATCGTTTTACCGCACGATACGATACCATGTGGGCTCCATGGCGTTTGGGTCGTTGATTATTGCGAGCATTCAGTTCGCCCGACTCGTCCTCGAGTACGTTGACCAGAAGCTCAAGACAGCACAAAAGCAAAACGCGATGGTCAAGGTCGTCATGTGCGCGTTCAAGTGCTGCCTGTGGTGTTTTGAAAAGTGCATGAAGTTCCTCAACAAGTACGTCCATGTCGTTGCTTCGAGTCGAATTGTGTCGACGATGACCCCCGTGGTGTTGTAGAAACGCGTACATTATGGTCGCGATGAAAGGCACGTCGTTCTGCTCGGCCATGAAGGAATCGTTCGGGCTGATCTTGGCAAACGCCGCCCGCGTCGCAACCGTCAGCATTGTGTCCATGTTCCTCATCCTCCTTGGCAAGATCTTCATCACGAGTTTCTCGTGCATGATGCTGTTCCTGTTCCTAAGCCACCCACCGTCCGGCCTCCCGTCCTTCTTCACGGACAACCTGGACAACTTGAGTAGCCCCGTCTTTCCCCTGCTGGTGTGCGGTCTCCTCTCGTACACGATCGCGTCCTTCTTCCTCGACGTGTACGAAACTGCAATCGACACGATCCTCCTCTGCTTCTGCGAAGATTGCAAGGTGAATCAAGGGTCTGGCACGTACTTTATGTCGGACGAGCTCCTCGCGTATGTGGACGGCGCGGCCAAGAAGCACGCGTTCGCCCACTACAAACAGACCGAGCCGTGAGAACCGAGTCGAGCGAGACGAGGGCGCCATGCATCTGAAATAATTCCAATGTTGCGTGAAAATTGGGTTTGGGTCTAGAACGGTGCGCGACTGGCTGGTACGTCATCGACTTCGAAAGCACGGGTCAGTAGCCGCGACGTCCTCGGATCGGACGGAGTCAGTTGCGCCTGCCCCCACTGCAACAACTTGATGAGCGGCACACATCCCAACATGAGAGCGGTCAGCGCTTCCAAGTTGAGTTGGAGCCGTACTTCAAGTGCTTCCCTAAGCGTTGTTGAAGTCTCCACGCGAGCATGTCCTCCGTCAAAACAAACGAGCAGAGTCGTCGTCGTGTTGCTGGGCGGGTGGTTGTGTGGATGTAGTGACGACGTCGATGGAAGGGCCGCGTCTGGCACGACGAGTTGGAGAACGATACCGGAGGCAAAGTTGAAATTGCGCGCACGCATGTGAGTGGCAACGAATGGATTGACGTGGACAATGCGAGCGAAGACGGACGAGTGGACGATGTCGGTGGCCGTGGGGGGATGCCGCAAGAGTCGGAGGAAGTGCGGGTCTGGTGTCGATAGCTCTATCGTATCCGCGTGATCTTGCGTCGACAGAAATCCCAGAAGACCCGCCAAGATTCGAACATCTTCGTACACGAGGTCTTCGATGACCAATTGTCGCAACTAGAACAACATGACGGCGCGAACCACCACCCCAAGTCAAGCTACGCACCTCTGAGTTCAGCTTCGAGATAAAGAATCCCCGTAGAGTGCCGCGCAAGTCTCGGCAGCCCACAAGGCGGTGGCTGGAGCTCGCCCATAGCTGTGGGACCACCACATCAGACGACTGGAAGAGTCGGCCATGGCGAGTGTTGCCGATCCGACCGAGGCACTCGAGCACATCCTGCGAGTCTTCCGACGCGTCCAAGACACTCAAGAGATGACGAGGGTACGGAGCATCTTGAGAAAGCAGCGCGGTTTTTGCAAACGTGTGTTTAAACCAAGACGGCATCGCCGTGAAGCCCATGGCGCCTGCCGAGACAGATCAGGAATCCTGTCGTGTGTACAAGCAAACGTACGTGCAGCGGCGGCGGTGTTGGCATCGCGAACGATCTCGGCAGGGATGACAGCCAAGGCATGGTTCTGTTTCTGGCAAACACGGACAAAATGCACGAGACATGACGTGGTCGCGCCAGGATGGAGCCAGTCCGACGTGAGCGAACGAAGAAGGCCCACGGGCACACAGACGCCGCCTACATTCATGTGCATGGGCTCAAGAGAGAACCGACCGATCAATTGGGAAGATGCCGCTGCAGCAGGATGGCCGGAACGCAGGCGTTTGGCAGGTCTAGACAAGTCAAAGAGCCCCCAATGATCGCACCGTTGGTCAGTCGACTAGGCAGTTCCAAGCGGCATTACAAATTGCCAACATTAGACGGGAATCTACCTGATCTGATGGCCTCATGGACGCGTCAAGATGAAACGGGGTTTGCTGGTCGGGGTGCAATGGCCGGCAGTCGAGACGAATGGATGTCGTAACTGAGCGCACTGACGCCGCCGATGGCAACACGTCGTCTAGACTGGTGGACTGCGCGTTATCGTTTGTAGTCAACGAATGTCCACTTTGGTAAACGGCACAGTCGCGGAGGTGCGTGAGGAGGCGGTTCGACTTCGTGTTGAGATGAGCGCCGCAGTGCTTGCACTCAAGACGGCTGCTTGCTTGACCATCCGACGGTAAGAAGCGAAACTCGGCGCTGCCTGGCCGACTCGCCCATCCACCTTCATCGCTGTTGTAGGCGTCGTCGACACCATGCTCGAGGCCGAGGTGGGCTCGGTATGGTAGGCAGTCCTTGAGGTGGCTCAGCCGTGATGGTTTCTTCAACACGATGACTCGGCAGTGGCGGCACTGAAAGCGCTCAATGCCGTCGGGAAGGGGATCGATGGTCGTGAACTCGTTGTCGAATGGAATGTCCTTGCCGCGAGCGTGCACAGTGTGCTTCACGCCGTGGTTGTGTAAGCCGTGGAACGAACTGTTGCGAATCGAGTACCGCATCTTCCCAAAGTCATACGAAAATCGCAGCGTGTATGGGCAATGGAGCTGGGAGCAGTAGAACACACCTCGTTGAATCGCCTTGTGTCCAAAGATGACAAACGCGCGATCGTCCATGAGATGCGTTTGCTTCTGGTTGATCTTGACACCAAACCGCGCGCCATCTTCTCGAATCGCCGCTTGCAATTCTTCGAACGTCGTGAATTCGACGCCAGGCACGATCTTAGACGGAAGAGTCGATGCTGCTTCCGTCCCCAATGACATACACGTCGCACTGCAAAAGTACGTGCCAATTACACAATGCAGAATGTCGACGGCGCATCCATGATGCACCACTTGTGGACAGTTCTCGCGCTGACACTTCCACACGGCCACACCAGACATGCCTTTGCACCCTTCGACATCGCACACCTCGCGGATTGAAGTGCCGCCGCTCTCGTTGGAACTCGCATCCTCCATCAGGTGCGGAGCACTCCAAGTGCTCAAGGCAGAAGAATTTCTTTTGTCGGGTTTTAGCACCTAAATACCCGATGTTGAAGTCAAATACTAGTATGTCATGTTCCGGATAAGTTCATCTGAAATATCCTGTCAATTAAATACGAAATCGTTACTTGTACGAAGTACTCAGGAGTAGCAATTATGGAGGATCATTAGTCCCCATGAAATGCGAATTCCGTCATTTTGTCAAAATATGAAAGTCAAAATAGTTTGTGCGTCGGCGCGCTCCGTGACCCGATGCTTTCACCAAGGCCGTGCGGAGACGAAAAGTGTGTTCATGATCACTCAGTCAGTTAACAACGTAATGCCACGACGAGATCTACTCCGTTGACTTGAACAGGAGCATATAAAGTTGGTCCATGCGGAAGAAGAGCAAAAACTGGGTGTCGTATGCCACAGAGCACCCAAACGCTTTGCCCACGATGCAGTGCCACGTTGGGCCGTATTTTTGGTCGAAGAACTTCTTCATGTCCGTTGCAATATCTTTTTCAATGACGTTGGTGGCCAGAGCTTCACCCAAATGATTGATCGCATCGTCCTTCATAGCTGTCGTCATTTCCACACGCATCTAAAGTTGCATTCGTCAATCGCTGTAGTTGTACCTGAAGCCTGTACCAGAGTAATCTTTGGCGCGCGCCGCTCCACAACAGCACCGCCTTCTGCACTTCCTTCTGCAGGTGCACCATTTGCAACCACTGGATCTCCCATCGGCGGCATCGGCCCGCGAGTGACTCTTCAAAACGTCGAATCCTCCTCCAACTGGTTCCGGACTACCGGATAATATCCGTAAGATCGTGTCGCTTCAGTATGCGTGCAAAAAGATTACCACACTGACACTTCGCTACGTTTACACGAGGCCGTCTCGTAGGTCACGTTTGAAGTCGGTAAGCTTTGCGAAGACATCATGATAACAATTACCTCGGCGGTCGTCGACACATGCAGGCTAAACACAGTCATTGTCGGCATGACCTCGAGTTATAAATAGCCCAGTTTTCTTCGATGGTGGGGAATGATGCGCCGATGGGAGCAACTGGACGCGAGCAACGGACGTGATGTGCAAAGGCGGCGACAAAATGAATACCATGCAGCCCTCGCTGAACAAGTGCGGCTGCAGGAGGCGAAGAAACTGGCAGAACGTCAGGACCGCATGGCATCCCAACAAGTGAACCAACATCGAGGAGGTGCAGGCCATGGGCCACAAGTGCAGGGAGGGTTATTTGCTGGCCTTGGTCAAAACCATACCGTGGGCAAGAACTCGTATGCGAGAGGCCATCACGTTGAGAAAATAGCAGCAGAACGCAAGAAGCAAGGCCAGCCCCAAGAACCGCCTGGTGACCTTGCCTCTGCCAACTCACAACCATCTCCGCCTCCCGGACAGTACTTCGAGCCACAACAGATGCATCCGCCACATGGTCAGCAGCAGTACCATCATCCCCCACAGCATCCCCCGCCCCAGTATGGAGGCGGGTACACTGATCAACAGCACCACTACATGCCCACTCCAGAAATGACGTCGCCCTTCCGCCACCAACCTCCAACCCAAAGCTTTCCGCAGCAGGGGTATCATCAAGGCGGATACGAGTCCCTGCATCAGGACCAACCTCCCTGGACCCAGCCGCTCCTCCCTACGCCCCCGCCGGCTCAAGGTGCGACAACATATCCAAGTCCACCACCACCGTCCCAATTGCCGTACCAACAACAGCCTTCGACGTCACATGGTCGGCGGCATCAGCTAAGTGCCACGGGCGCAGTAGACTCAACCCGTCGAAATGCTCAAATGGAGGTGCAGTCGCTTTTGAAGCTGCAAATGGAAGACAACCAGCGACGAAAGGCCGAAGCAAAGCGAAAGAAAGACGAAGAAGAGCGCGCTGAAATGCAACGTATCGAAAAAGAACTCAAGTTGCAGGCCGACGCGTTCGAAGCGGAAAAGAAAGCCAAGGTGAAGGATGCTGCTGCCAAGCAACAACAACTCGAATTCGACCTTCGGGTCAAGCAGGAAGAAGAACTGAAGAAAACAAACCCAAAATTGCGCCACAAAACCATGCACGACGATGCCGTCCCTTTAGCTCCAGTCCTTATTCAGCCTCCCCCATCCGTGCTCCCGCCGGAAGGCCAAGTTCCTCCGATTATGCCTCCGGGTGGCGCCTCCCGGGAATCTCCTGGGCTTGACCCCCACCCACACCTATTTTCCCCTCGCGACAATCAGCCATGGCAAAACCAGCAGCCATTACACCCGATGTCACAGCCCACGCCACCTCCTTACAGCCCAATGGACCATGGGTACTCGACGGGACCGCCACTGTATCCCCCGACTCGTGTCGGGTTCCCTGGGGATGCATTTGCTCCACCCATGTTTCCTCCCATGATCCCACCAATGCAAATGCAACCTTCGTCTTCGATGAGTCACTTCATGGATGCTCGGTTGCAAATGCTGGCCAACGAATTAGCGAGTCAACGAATGCTGGTCGAGCAATTGGTTCACCAAGCACCGCCGCCGGTCCGCGGCCATGTCCTCACCGCGGACGACTTCGACAAGCTCCGACGTGAGATGCAAGACGAACTCGATCGACGAGATGCCATGCACAGACAGGAGCTAGAAGCGTTAAAGGCCCAGGCAACGGCGGCCGTCGACATGACTTTATCCAGCCGCCGCCATGCATTGACTGACAACAATTATGAGGAGGCACATCGCAACAAGAAAAGTCCGGGGGTTCAACCAGACCAGGAAACCTCACCACAGAAACCATTTCCCGGAGACAAGACGCTTCCTGCAAGCGGGAAGCATTCGTCGCATCTCCCTCCAATGCGACGGTCGTCGGATGGCAGTCCAGTTGGGGACGGCAATTCATTCGTGTCAAATTCCCCGCACAAGCCATTTCCAGGAGCGAATGGTCAGTATAACATCCACGGCCGCTTCACCAAGTCCACATCGCATGGCGCCGCCAACTCGCCAGAAAAGCCCTTCCCGACAACAAGTGGGCACAACAAAGTACAAGGCCAACCGATACTCGATCACGCCGCTATAGCATCCTCCGACAACGTTCATGGCGATGATGGTCGGACTTTTGTGTCGCATTCGCCGCACAAGCCATTTCCCGGCGCGAATGGTCAGTACAATATTTACGGCAGCACGACGACAGCGACATCCATGCAAAAGCCATTCCTGGGAGCGACTCGTCCGACGAGCTCTAACGACACACAACCTCCACCACGACCGAGGCGAGCCAACGACCTCATTGAGAACAACCAGGACGAAGGCGCGTCCGTCGTGTCAAGTTCCCCACGCAGACCGTTCCCCGGAGCACATGGTCCGTACAACTTTCAAGGCAACGCACCAGTTGTGGCACCGTCGTCGAAATCGCCAGATGCGAAACCAATTCCAGGTGGCAATGGACTGCACACACTGACACATCTGCGGTCACCCCGGCGACGGCAGACGCACGACGTTGAATCCCAGTCCCCACCGAAACCTGCGCGCGCCAAGCCATCGAGCCGAATTCACCCTCACGCATCCCCTCCAAAGGCAGCGCAGCGATCTCGCCACGCTTCTTCCCCTGACAAACCAACAACGGAACCCCCACACGTCAAACCCATTCCGCGTCACAAAACCCCCTTGACCAAGCCCAACAAGCCTCCGTTTGAAGTGGTCAACTTGTTAGAGGGGTCGTTGGACGGCCCGTCGTCCTTTATCGCCTCCAAGAACGACCACGCGACGACGTTCAAGTGCGAAAGCACGATGATTTACTTTGACGGTCAAGTTGATACACAACAATGTCCAGCCATGCAGCCCAACCAACTCGAAGCCAGTCCCATCCACATGTCGACTCTGTCGCCCTGCTTTTCGTCCCTATTTGCCGGCACAAACGAGGCGTCGTTCATTCACACACCGGGCGACCCGCTCAACAAGTCGCTGCCCACCGCACCGTCTGCAGTGGTGGAGCCGTCCACTTTGGTTGCATCCACACATCCAAAACCGTCGTTTCACGTCCATGTCGTGGCGCCGCCGTCATCGTGGCACACATTGCGTTACGGTTGCGACGAGTCCTTCAGTCGGACCACCGGTTGGGACGGAAGTTTTGACGTCGACACGTTGTTCGAGAAAAACACAACGCGGCGGACGTTGCTGGAGGTGCGTTGGGTGGACGATTTGCTCGTTGTGTCTGAGGAGACCGTATGCAGCAACTAGAACAGCAACCTGTTCGTGCGCCGCAGCATGTCGAGGATCTGGTGGCGACGTTTCGGGCCATGTCCAGCCAAAAGTCGACCCGCCCGGGACCTCAGGTATCGATGTCCATCGATCGTTTGGATTGAGTGGGGCGTTGTTGCAGGATGAAGTCCACGCGACGTCGAAATGGGTCGGCGCCACCATGCCCAAGTGGCTGGTCAAGTCGTCACCAGATGCAACACCATCAAATTGTGCCGTGGTTAGACGTAAACGAGACTATGTGGGGTAGCACACTGCGCCGCGGTGTCGACGCAGGGCTTCCGTCTTCCATCGTGAATACCTCCCGGCCTTCAAAATAGTCTTTCGTGTACACGATCTCGTCCGTGGGGTGGTCGACCACGGGCTCGTCGTCCGGCTGGTGGATTGACGAGTTGCTGTGGCGGGACGAGTCCAAATAGTATATCGATGTAGACGCAGCACCGTCGCTGCTCTCGGGGGAGTACGGCAGCGCCATCACCACCGGCACGACAATGCTGTCCATCAAAGCGTCCATCGTGGGTTCTGGGCCACCTGTTCGATCCGACAGTTTGCGGCGAAATCCGCCTTCAAATGGTTCCCGCCACCCGTACAGGCACGCGCCAAGAGCCATGGCACCACTGGTTCCCACAAGCACCGGCGTAATTGCCGCGTCAAAGAGATATGCGATGGACAGCGCTGTGTACAAATTGACAAGCGTCAAGCTCGCGTGGAACGAAGTGGACTCGGTCGCGTGGTGCGATGAGCTCGTGACGGCGTAAAACAATAGCACCGCCAACGTGTACCCAATAAAGTAGGTGCTCGTAGCCCCGCTCCACACAGCGGTAGTAGTCATCGTGGAGAATTCGCCCAATATCGCCATTTGAATTGCTGATAGCACTGTGCCGACCACGCCGATTTTGGCAAAGATTTCAACAGGCGGGACAAGTTCGGACGTCATGTTGGCCGTGAACTTGTGCAGAACAAGCGCAGTTGCGGCAAAGGCGGCCGCGCCGATGGTCCACACGTGGGCCGCTATGGAGCCGTCGTCGGTTCGGCCGATCATTGCGACGATGGTTCCTGCCAGAATGGCAAGCGCGCCAAGGTAATTGGCAAGGGAGTACCTCGTTCGCAAGATCGAGTACGCCAAGAGCATGTGAAACGGGATCGTGAAGTGCATGAGCAGCCCCATGAATGCGTAATTCGCGTTCGACGCAAACGCTTTAATGACACAAAAGTGGCCTTCGACATGAGCTAACCCAAGGACCAGCCACAGCCACCATGGTCGGCGGATCTGTGTTCGTCCCAGCACAAACGGCAGGCACGTCAACGCCAAGAGGACAAAGGCAATGGCGGTTTGGAGAGTGGCCACGGCGTTGCCGTTCGTGTTAAGGTACTTTGTCCCGATGTATTGAAGCAGGACGGTCACAGCAATCGCCTGGCCGCACAGGATGCTCGTGGCGATGCTGCTCACCAACGCCATTTGGTACGGTTGAGAAGCGTTGAAAAGTGTGCTTGGAGCACGTGCACCACTTTATCACGAATGCAAACATCGAGATGGTTTCAGCGCTGCGGAGCGAGTTGGGGTCACGAGGCACAAGCGTGTGCGAGGCCATACTGAGTTACCACAGTGGCAAGTGGGTTACGTTGGAGCCAGGTGAACCTATATCCCACACATCTCAGTGGTTCTTTCCATCGGCCTCGCAAAAACATCCGCAACGATGTGTCTTTCCCACGATTCTCCCACTTCGTATCGACCCGCTCGACGTGCAGTAGGACAAGTCGACCATGTCGCCATTCCTTGTGCTTGGGTTGCCTCGGCGCATTCCAGGCGGACGAGGATCTCCAGTAAAACCACGACAATTCTAAATTGTAGTAGTACTACTATATATCGGAGTACTAAATGCATCGTTTTTGGAATTTTGAATGGTGTCGATAGATTTGGTAGTATAAACATCACAGAAGTCTAAAAAGGTTCCAATATATTGCGAAATTTTGGTTTTGTTGGCATCGGTTAATATCCCGATGGCATTGATGAATCGATCTGATTGGCTGATGAATCATGTCTGACAAAGCAGACGCAACCAGAAACGAATGGCGCCATCGACATGGCCGTATCCTCGCAACATGCGTAGTGGCTGTCTGTCTTCGACTCTTCTTGAGATTATCACGCTTGGAGCTCTGCGGCGGCGACCTTGTTTTTCATGCTCCTGGGTTGTCCATGCTGCGTGCGGATCGAGAGTGTATGCGTTGCGCGCAACATTCCTCAACAGTGTCAGTCGCATGTATGTCCCCAGAACTAGCCAATCAACTGCCGTCTTAAAAGAATGGACCAATCAGATCGATTCAAGTTTTATCGCAAAATACAAGTGGTGTTTTTTTATCAACATTACCTTGCGCCGTGGCGGCGGGCGCGCACGCACAAGTGGCAGGCATTCATCTGGACTTCAAAAGCTGCCACTGAACACCACTTGTGCCTTGCAACGCGACAGCCGTGACATTTCGTTTCGCCGAGCAAGATGTTTGTACTCCAGGAATGTACAGGGCGTTCGGTCTAAACAATGCGGTTCGCCAGTGCAGCTCGGATCCCGAGCTGACCAAACACCAACCCGACTGCCAGCGCTGCTGGCTGTACCCAAAAAGGCAAGTCTTGTCGACCGACAATGATGCCCACGATGCGCAGCCAAAGCGGAATAAGGCAGCTGTAATAGAACGTTGCCAGCATCACGGTTTTGTGCGCACCCACGTTCCCTTGTCGAATTTTGTACCAGCCATATCCCTGGCACCCCATTTGTAGCACACCACCCACGGTAATGCCGATGGAAAACCCCAAGTCTTCCGTGTAGCGCTCCCACCACACCGCGACTGCACCGGTGATGAAAGAGATCACGCCAGAGATCATTGCCATGCATCCGAGCAGTCGATGAACTTTGCGGTAGACGCGGCCATGCGATGGCGTGTGGAATACGTTGAAGATGCAAATGCACATGAACAGGATTGAAGTGACCAAGTGCATGGCAAACACTGGGCCGACGGGGATGCCATTCGATGGTGGCAACAAACCAACGACAATCCCCAATCCCTTGTACAAGGTGAACCAGAGGCCCAGTAAGGCGCCGATCAACCACCAAATCGTGAAGTTGCCATCGTACCAGGCACGGCAGGGGGTCGATTCTGGGTCAGGGCGTACGCTACTTGCTTCGCAATGGGGCATCGTGGATGGGGTCATGTTGGAAAGTGAAGTGCTGCTGTCGACTAAGTATGTGCACGCTTTCGATGACAACATCTACCACATCGAGATTGCTACTAGAGTCATCATGTACATGAAGGGAAAGGAGAAGTTGAATATGTTAGCTTACTTTAACTCATCCCAAGTATACTCTACTCTATCGAAAAATTTGCATCTATTTAATAAATGTCCAAATATCTCTTGGTTTTTCACTACAGTTATATAATTTTGTCCATGGTGTGGTAGTCAACTTCGTCGTCTTCGTCGTGTCATCAGCAATTGTGGACAGCCGATGCACAAGAATTGTTGAAAATATTTCACACGTGTGAATTGTCACGTCATTGCAACGGCATTGCAACCTGACCAGCAACACGGCCTCCTTCACGCATGGGCATTGGCACATCGTGCTGATGTAAACTGTGATGTCACACAGAGTCGACAGCACAACACGAGGAAGCGAGAACGCTGGCGTGAAATCTGAGGCACGTAGAGGAGTTCTCCCCCGCGTATTCAACACGGCAGGGTGTGCGCGACTCGAGATCATCCATGGCCCAAGCAGGAGTTGTGTTTGGTCGCAGCAAGCTGGTCAGCTCATTTACGCGATGCCAAGTTGTATGGCGCTCCCGCACGAGGCGCTGACCTGCTCGACGTATTCGATCGATGCGGCGTCGATAGAGGGGGTTCACGACGTAAAGTATCGCGGCTGAGGGGTCATGGGGGTCATACCCGATGTAGTGCGTTCCATCGGCAAAGCCCAAGCGTGCCATCAAGTCGGCCACGTCGTGATTGATAAGCAGCAACGATCCTGTCGCAGGAATCTCAAAGATTTTGGCGACAACAAAATCCAGTCGCGATGTGCACGTGAATGTGGCCACATACGAATGCACGAGCCGAGCATACGACGTGGTTTGCGCCAAGGCTTCTGTGTCGGATGCGTAGCCTTCGTAACCAGGATGCGGATGGACGTCCAGTGGAAGCTTTCCAACTTGCTTTTGCGCCCATGCGCGTAGGGGGTAAAATTCTGCATTTGCGGCGCCCACAAGAAGGACGCGGGTGACAGGGGCCGGATGTATGTTGTCATATTGAAACGCAGAGTTGGCCGCGTGGGGAAGCCAGGCAATCGTGCGCAGGTGTTGCCAGTAGGAAGGCTCAAAGAAGGCCTTCATCGCGTACGCATATGTCCCAATGAACCCATCCAACGAGTGAAAAAACGGACGCACAAATACGTCCGCGTCGCGGCGATGCAAGCGGCAATTGTGCAAGTCGTCGCAGAAAAGGAATTGTCGCGGACGTTGGTGACGGTGGGATGCGAGGCTTCGTTGTAGAGCTATCCAGTCGGACGGCGTGGGGGCTTCAAAGTGTACAATGACGTCGAGAACCGTGTCCTGGCGCGCGATCGCGGCAACAAGCTGCGCGATCGACACACGAGTATACGACAGCGGACTGTCAACTGCATGCGAGAGGAACTCACCCCACTCGGTCGAGATGTACCGATTCCAGTCGATCTTTCCATTCCACGAGTCCACAATCGCGACGGAGAGAAGCTCCTGCTCGGGAACATGCGCATATACGAGCGGACACGACAGGGTCGATGGTGACGCGTACGCCACCGCGACGGAAGGTGACAGCACCAAGGTGTGAGTCGACGGAGCCACTGCCACGATGTCAAAGCGGTGTAAAAGGCGTGGCCACGATTGCGGCACGATTGCTGGGTCGGTGGTGTGGACTTCAATCAAGTCATGACAAATCGATAGCGGGGGGGTGCTGCTCGACTGCACCGAGAGGAACAAACGTGCTGTTTTTGCTGTTGGAACGCGCACGCGAAAAGTGCCGGCACTGATGCACGAGTGGAATTCGCCGTCGACTTGAAGGCAGACTTTCGTGTCGACTGGAAAATCCACTGGATGCGCTTTCGACAAGATAATCTTTGGCACCACGGTGAAGTACCGGTCAACCGCTTGCCCGTTCCTGGGCGAACGAATCTCGGCTTTGGCCAGGCATGAAGTGTGTACAACGACTCGGCGCAGATCGTACTGCACAATCACGTCGTCCACGTGGCGAGGCGGGATGCGAACACGACCAAGGAGGATGTATTCGCCAGGCGCGAGTGGTGGCAACACCATGGCAATTCGTGCGGTGGTGGCGGCGTTGGACAACGAGAAATTTTCGCTACAAGTCGTGTGAACAACTTGATGAAGTCGAATGGCATCGACACAGGCGATGGCTTGGATTAGTTCAACTGGGCGGCGCGATGGTATCGCCCCACTGATCAGCGTGCCATGAGATGCATGCACAGAATCTGGCGTGGATGATTCATTTCGCCAGTCACTCCAACTTGTCCAGCCTCGTCGTCGTTCGGGTGGTGTTGTGAGGACAAGCGTGATGGCCACCTCCACGAGGAGAGGCGGCGGTGGCCATCCCACATGCTGCAGATTCAACGGCGACAAAATACTGACGTCAACATGGGCAAGTCCATGCGCAGGCGCGGCTCTTGTCCATGCGATTGCGGCGCCACCAATGGCCGACAACCGCCACCCCATTGCGATCTTGAAAGGATTTTGCAACGAAATGGCCAGCCAATCAAACGCAATGAACCCGCAACGTCGAGCCAAGCGCCGTAGACGTCGCTGGTTCTGGAGGGATGTCCCCTCCATGCTGCAGGTTACGATTGCGCCCGTCCGCATGGAATTGTCAAGAGGGTCTTGATTCGGGTCCCCGGTGACTGCCATGACACGAAGGCGCGGCTTGAGCGAGATGGGTCGGTAGTTGCCGGACTGGAATCGTAAAATGTGGTTTACAAGGGCCCATGATCTCGGCAGTGTTGCTGTTTGCCTGTCGCCGCACCTGAATCCCATTTTGGTCGGTTCTGACTTGGATGCGTCTTGCCATTCGCGGAGTCACTGTGGCTCTGAGAGCATTGGCAACATGCCGTCCCATACACACCATCCCACGAAGCCGCAACTCCAAATATCCCCTCGTGTCAAACGGTGCTGCTGTGGCCTTGACGAAGCGCTGCATCCTATCAACTACGACAGTGTCTGCATAATCTTCCTTCTCGTCGCAAGTGAATACGTGGCCGCCCCATGGCGTCGTCCCTTCTCGCTACGTCCATGATGTTGTGTCAAGGCGCTAGCATGCCATGGAACCAAGCGGTGGCATTCCCACCCTGCAGCCAACACCGCAAGAAATCACACGAGCAGGCATCGCAGACGGCTGGCACAAACAGCGACTAGCCCAACTCGAAAGTGACCCTAGCGGAAACAACAAAGAACCCGGCATCACGAGTCGATGTTCGCATCGATAACAACAAGATCACGAGACAGTTCACTCACATTCGAACAAGAACGACCCCCATTGGATTCCCCCCCAACGCTGTGGTCGGCAACTTGTCCAGGCGATCGGCACTTGTCACCTTGTCCGTGGCTCCGTACAAAGGATTGACAGAGTTGGCAGGACACTTGCCCCCGCCTCCCGGGCGGCCCGTCGACCCGGCCATTCATTTGACCGCGGCATGCATGTTCACAATGGACTTGAATCTTCAACACGTTGAACGAAAGGCGAGAGCGACGTCTTGGCCTGATATACTTTGGCAACAGCGAAGACCGCTTGGTCAGGTGGAGAACGACCGAGTGCTTTAGGACTGGTCATGTTTTCATTCACCCGCGAAACGAGTGTTGCGAGGCACCGACGGCAACCACTGTCTGTCTGACCAAGGCCGGCGAAAGCTTGGAAAAAGGTTTTCGACCGAGGAGTGATTTGTGTGTGCATGCATCGTGTAGGGAAGTCGCCTTCTTGGTGCCACTTGGTCGGCAACGAGAAGGTCGTTCGTGTGGGGAGTTGCCCCCATGCTGGCCAACCGCTACACCAGCCAACGACACAACAAACACGCTGGACTGTGTCATTATCTACTCGGTTGGTTCACTCTCGTCGTCGTCGTCATCTGGAACGATCATGACCTTCTCCATCACCCGCGTGAGCTGCAGCATGATTGTCTAGAACATGACGTGATTCACTTGGAAGAGGATGTCGAACTTTGTTACTGTCAAATGCGTGGCTGCTGTCTGGATGAGCTCGCGGCGTCGACGGAACTCGTTGATTTGGCTATCGACTTGGCCCGTGAGAGAGGCACGATGGAAATTGTTGACGGGGGTGACACGAGTGACCGACCCTCGGCCAAGAAAGCCGCCAGACAAGTTGCCACCGCCACTGGTACGTCTCCCAAAGTCACTGCTCCGATGGAATAAATTTTCCACATGCATGTGGCCATGGAGAGATGCCGTGCGGAAGTGGTTCATGCTTTCGGAATGATGGATGCCCTCCACGTCGCCATGCGGTTTCGGTTGCTCGGACGCGAGGTCGTCGGTGGTCGAACTGGTCGCGTGCATGAGTTTGTACACGTTTTGCATCATTTCGTCCAGGAGCAGGACGACGACGCCGCATTTTTTCAAAATGTCAATGTCTTCAACGGACAAGACGGACGTTGATTTCTTAGCGGGGGCTTCCAGTGGGTTGCGCGGCGCATCCGGCACGTTGCCGCGCTGCACTTGTCGCATCAAGGGCCGCCCCGTGTGAATGAAAGGAACGGAGAACGCACCTGTTGCTGTTTGAAATACTGCTCGTAGCAATAGTAGAACTGGCCCCCGATCAACGACAGGGGCATGGCCGTATAGCACGACCCAAACACCATGACCAAGATGTCAATGAAGCGGCCGACGGGGGTGCGAGGCTTTAGATCACCATACCCGACCGTCGTTAGCCTAGGCGCGCCGTCAGGTTGGTATTCCCGACTGCATCTTACGTACGTGACGATCGAGAGCCACGTTGACCGCCACATGTCGGTGACAATTGTGAGCTTGTCGATTTGAATTTGAATCCGCTTCCCGATTGAAAATGGTTCGGCAATCGCTTGTGTCATGATGTCGAGTCGCCACCACAGACATGGCAAGTGAGCGCGGCACGCAATGCCGCGCTCGACTTCGTAGAAGATCGCACCCGCCGACACGCACCCCAGAAACAAAAAGAACAGCTACCCAACACAAGACCCATCCACACTCGATCAAAAATGTTTCACAGTCGTCGGCCCATCCATGGCGTACCGGGATCAAAAGCCGTCGGTACGTCAAGACGGCAGTACGGGCCAACACGGAGCTCGCTTTAAAATGCTAAGGGCACACAGCGAAAGCTCCAACATGGCTGCGAGTGATACGACGACGCACCTTGCCCATTTTCAACACGCGCAGCGTCTTCAAGATTGGCAGCACCGACATCACGGTCGGAAAAGTCGGAACAATCGCAAACAGCGTGGGCCGCGCTTCCATCCAACTCGCAGCGACCTACACAACAACGCGTCCTTGGTGCACTCGCATCATCCACACGGCATCCAACCTCGGCGTAGAAAGGAATGACCGCGCCAATATCCAACCAGGACCCCATCGACTGCACCAACTTGCAGCGGCGTTTCGTGGCGTACAACCGCAGTGAAAATTCCATCGTGAAGACGAACGCAAAGTACGCTTCGGGGTAAAACCATAGCGCAGTCATATCGACGAGGGGGGCGTGGTCGGGTTTGCATTCCCGGAGGTGGCACATGCGTTGAGGAAACGCAAAGCTGTCCTCGCACGCCATGGACGCTGTCGGCGACCCAACGTTCCATCCGGACCCGTAGCACTCGGTGCCGTTTTGGCAGTCAAACGAGAGCTTCGTGGACGTCACTGTCGTGTTGGAAGTCCAGACAAAGCAGCCAGGGTCCGTCGCGCTGGATCGAGTTGGTGGTTTGCAATACGTACCCATCGCTCGCCGACACAAGAACGAGTCCGGGCCGTACGCTTGCAATTCCGGCGTGGTTTCCGCGTAAAACATAAAGACACTGAAAAGAACGTGGGCGTAGAAGAACCAGTTGAGCCAGATCGCGTGCGTGGTTGAGGACGGCTGCTCGAGCGCCCTCCGCAGCCGCTTTCGAAATGGCAATGGCTTCCCGTCCAGCGTCGATGCTTGTCGGTTGAGTGTGGTGTGGTTCAATTTTTGGTGGATAGCTCGTTTCGCTCTACGTTTGCATTTGGGTGAGATCCACCGATCCATGAGTTGATTGAGAGCATCGCACGGACCGATGGATGACGTCGCTGGCCATGGACGACAACGACGACGCGCGGCTGCGAGCGCGACGGTTTGGGGATTCCCCTGGCGCGAGCCCTGTTGACTGCACTGGTTGGAACACGCGCATGTCGACCATGAACTTTTGATACATCACAATCACTTGCTTGCACGTTTGATTGAGCGTCTCGAGCAACTCGACATGGAGTCGGCTTGCGTGGCCATCGAGAACGTCGTGCGGCGGCTACCATGCAGCATCGTCAGTCGATTGCCACGACGGACGACGTACAATGGCCATGATCGTGTGCACCATGTCTTCCAGCGTTGTCACGTCTTTGACAAGGTCCAGGTACTGCGTGTACGCCGCATGCACGTGGGGATGGATGTCTTCGCTGGGCACGGAGAACGGATGTGCAGACGTAACCTTGACCGTTGCTGGGTGGCGGGCTGTCGATTTGGTGCTCAAACTCGTCGTCGTTCGCATGGTCTTGATCTCGTATCGAAGCCACGTGAGCTCGTACTTGATTCCGATGATGGCGAGTGGCATGGCCAAGTACAAGGCCCCGAAGATGAGGATCGCTGATGTAACCAAGACGGAGATGGGGTTGTCTAGATCGGGCACTTGGTCGCCGTAGCCCACCGTCGCGACACTGCATCACGTGCAAGTCCATCAGCTCCTGAAGAGGAGCTGGCATCGCAGTCTTTACCTGACCATGACAAAGTAACCAGCGTTGAAGATGTCGGTGAATGGGCACTTGGTGTAGTTGTAGCACGGTTCCGCGTAGTAAAGCATCGTTCCAAACATCATGACGATCGTGATGAGGAAGAAGAGCTGTCGAGGGTTGGGGTCAGCCACACGTCCTGGAATGCCGGGATGGCGGCGTACCGTGATCTGCAGAGGCGGGATACACTCGAGGAAAGTCGTTCGCAGCACCCGAATCCCGTCCACGTCCTGGACAAAGGGTGAAACTAGCACTGGAGATTCCATGCTGGACAACTACCCGAAGCATGTACACGACCCGAATGATGCGGAAGAGACGGAGGAGCTTCATGTACCGCTCGATGGGCTGGCGGCGGTCGGCGGCCCATTGCAATTCGTACTGCATCAAGAGAGATCCGAACAGCGGCAGGATGCCAAGCACATCGACCCAATTGTTGGCGCGGGTCCAAAACTACGATGACCACGCGACGTCAGTTCCGACACATCGCCATGTTCGTGCGTGGCATGACTACCTTGCGCTGCCGCTTGGCCACGACCACCTTGACGATCAAGTCGAGACCGAACACTGCCGTAAAGAAGACCTCCCATGCAAAGTACGTTGCTTCGAACGGCAAGAATGGGTACATAGGGTCACTGCCGCCGTTTGCTGGTCCATCCAATGTTTGGAGCATCATGGGAATAAAGTTGGTCACAATCGCACCGAGCATAGTGTAGTGGTACACTCGACCCCATCGACTCGAGCGTGAGTTCTTGACAAGCTTTCGCACGCGTCGTCGCCAGCCACCCAGCCGCGCTTTCTCTGCTTCGTTCATCTGCCGTTGCTGCGCAGTCTGTCGAGGCGAGTCAGGTGCCTCCAGGGTCGCCAGCACCTCGGGGGGCAAGTTGTCCATTACGTCCGCGAGGGCCACGGAGTCGCGCCGAGAGCTACCGTGGCTCTCTTCGTCTTTGCGGGTCGTGAGAGACATGGTCCACCCAGTGCGCAGTATATTCTCCACAGCGTGCGTGCTTGGTTTCGTCCGCCTGCGGCGTTTTAAAACGGAAACCACGCAGTCGTTTCGCCGATATCGTAATCGGTGGGTGTGTTGTACGCATTCATGCGAATTTCAACAATTTGAAGGAAAAGGACGATTTGTTATTTGGTGGTGTGACTAGAGCCGAGGCTGCGTTGGCCACGTGCTTCGGACCACCACGTTCCGATCGGATGGTCTACAGTGGTCGTGGGTGGCGTGATCTTTGGCGGGCAGCAGTGCGCGACAATGTTTTGGATCGTGGCCTCGTCGGCGCCGAAATGGGTTGCCAGGCGCGACACGGGCCATTGCGCTGGGCTTTCGCGGGACAGTCGGAGGAGTTCGCGGAATTGGCGATCTGTAAATCGCCCAGGGACATCGTCAACCAACGTAGTGGCGTTGGATGCGTGGGTTTTGTCCGTTGGCATACGAATGGGACCATCGTTCGTTGCTCGCCGGCCTGCGGCCGTGGCGTGGAACGCGGTCATGTCAGTCTATGCAGAGTGAAGTCAGGTCAAGTCATTGGACTCATTCTCCACGCCGTCGTACCTCGAGAAATTCGACTTTATCTACAGTCTCCTCAAAGCGCTCGGCTTCATGGAGCACGTGCTTGTCCATTTCAATGACTCCTGTGGGTTCAACGACACGGCGCCGGCGCCTTTGCACTACGACACAACCAGGTGACGTGACTACGTTGCTATCTTGTCGGTTGCATACATACTCAAGTCTTCCCGTTTAATGCTAGTTTGAATCACTTTTTTTCGAGTGCTTGCCACGACAGCCGCCGCCGCCGCACGCGGCGCAGGTTGGCTTGCTGCGGCACCCATTCCACGAGTTGTTCGATCGACGGTGAATACACCACCGACACTTCATCACACTATTTCTTGCTTGTAGTACAGTATATGGGACATTTCTCTATAGAGCACCAGTCGAACTCCTATATTTAGTGTGCCAACCATACTTTAAATAGTGTGGATCGTGGACCGATGATGACAGACGCGTTGGATGAAGAGTGTCTGTACATTAAAATAGGGCCATGGAGACGACGACGCCCCCGCTTAACGTTGGATGTGCTGGTTCTCCGCGCGCTCAAACATGGGGTCGAACAGCTCGGACTGGTTGATCGGGTTGCGCTTGCCATTGGCAAACGAGAAGCGGTGGGCGCGCCACTGCTCGCCTTCCGTCGGTTGGTACGTAAAGTAGTCCTGGCGACGGTCCTTGTCGAAATGGACGTCAGGGTGCTTGGTCGAGTACCGCATCATGGTGTACGACGCGCCAGTGAGAGCCACCGTCATGATCCCAAGAATCGGGTACGTGGACGGGTCAGTGAGCCACGTCTTGGTGAAGTTGTACGTTGCGCGAGCAGCCATCGTGTTGGGTTGTGGAAGGGATGAAGCGAAAGCAAGAATGCGGTTGTATGTGTCATTCTCTCGGCGACTACCTTGTCCATCGCATGTCTCTTTCGACCCTGCGTGTCTAGGTGGATCGTTTGGAAGACATTCCGACATGACAATCTTATCCGGACTTCGTATTCATCCAGCTGAATTAAATTATATACAATTGGCAAGTTAAAATGGTTCAGCGCACAATTTAACGAATTTGCCGCCCAACTTCAACGTGTCTAGACACGCATCGACGAAAAGACAAGCGAACCGAGATGGTCATGGGACTTGCCAGCCCTGGCGCTCACGGCCGGCCAACTTCATTCTTGCTTTCGCTTCATCCCTTCCACAACCCAACACGATGGCTGCTCGCGCAACGTACAACTTCACCAAGACGTGGCTCACTGACCCGTCCACGTACCCGATTCTTGGGATCATGACGGTGGCTCTCACTGGCGCGTCGTACACCATGATGCGGTACTCGACCAAGCACCCTGACGTCCATTTCGACAAGGACCGTCGCCAGGACTACTTTACGTACCAACCGACGGAAGGCGAGCAGTGGCGCGCCCACCGCTTCTCGTTTGCCAATGGCAAGCGCAACCCGATCAACCAGTCCGAGCTGTTCGACCCCATGTTTGAGCGCGCGGAGAACCAGCACATCCAACGTTAAGCGGGGGCGTCGTCGTCTCCATGGCCCTATTTTAATGTATAGACACTCTTCGCTTTTGCACGTGGGCAAACGAGCCGTCATGTCATGTCGAACGTCACTAGCATGCACTGTGTCGACGCATGCTAACTATTCAGCGACGCCGTTGAGTCACCGGACTGTCCACGATAACGTGTTCTCGGAGCTTCTGTACCAGCACCTCTTTGCGTCCGTGTGCTCGTCGCTGCGCTGGTTGACGTCGAATCCCACACGAATTCGGTCGACCGTGGTCATCCCGATCTTTCATTGTACGGGAGTCATTGTTTTCTGCGATTGCGTGCTGCGGTGGCAATAAGTTACGAATTTACACGGCATCTAGTTCTATCCCGACGTCGGTCGCACCAGCCTGAGGACGTCTCCAGTGTCGGCACTGTCGGATGCCAACGCAAACGTCGGGCTCACGCTGGGCACGCTGCTGCTACTTGACGGCCGTTGCTTCAAGTGCATGTACACGTTGGTTGGTAGATCGATGCTCAAGTCGAGCGAAAAGCGTCGTCGGCCGACGAGCTGACCTGCGAGTGGCGTGGAGTCGGGAACTGGGTAGAGCTGGGCTGTCAGAATGTAAAGATGAAGCTTTTCCGACACGTACCGACGATGGCACCGGTGCTGGTCTTGGACAACTTGAGCACGACTTCGGCCGCTTGGCACGTCTCGTCCTTGATCGAGCCTCGTTTTTTCTTCAGCTTTTTCTTTTTCGCGGCATTCTTGCCCTTCTTTGCCTTTTTGCCCTTCTTCGGCTTCTTTACAACCGATGGCGTGTACACTTCAGGGAGGGCGTGGTTGGGGGCAATGGCATCGTCGGCAGCCTCGGACACGTCCGAGTCGCAGTCGTTGCAGCACATGCCGTTTTCGAAGAGCTCTTCCTTGAATACCATGTCGGTCAGTCCAGACAACTGCCCAGCACACACGTAAGTTCACGTGCCATTCGATGTGGAATACTACCTCGGACTCGCATGCGTTGAGGACGTTAGAGTGCCACAACCGACCTTCGGGGCCATCGTGTTCTTTTGTCGGAACAGTGCAGTCGTGCGCACTCGGAGTAAGTGTGGTCGCTGATGGAATGGAAATGATGTGTTTCTCTCGAAGGTTGTTGGTGCTGCTCTCATGCGGTTGTTGCGGGGGTCCTTGGCGCTGGATAAGATCTTCTTCAGCCGCGACTTCACCGGTCAGGTCAAAATACACGAGCAGCGTGCGACACCAGTGTACGCCCATAGCTTCAAGGTCTGCGATCGAGAACTGCGTGTCTTTTCTGACGCCAAAGTCCGGGCCGCAAAAGGATGCTTCCAGCGTGTACGAGTTGACCACGCCGAGCTCTTGGTGGACCACGACCCGCGCGGTGTTGCGCTTCGACGGCTGGACTTTGAAATTGCAGTGGGCAAATGAAAACATGTCCGAGTGTTTTGCCTGCACGACGAGTCAATTGTGTTGGGATGGCGACAGAGGTCACGGGCAAAGAAGTACCACAAGCATGGGGAAGACGCGGGGGTCGTCGCTCGCGACGAGCTTGGACTCGGACGGGGGTTTGGCTTTTCTCGTTGGTTTGAAGCACCCGTAAGTGAAGATGTTGCGTTGGATGCTATGGCCATGGAGGTCGCAGTAGATGGCGACGCGGGGCATGCCGAGGGGGGGTTGCGGGCGTTGGTAGTTGGTGATGAGTCGTTTCAGATGGAAAATGGTCGGAAACAGCTTTTCGACCGGGTACGCCCATTTTCGATTCAGGTCCCATCCTACGCCCCTTCTTGTTCACACAGCCCAACACGAATGCAAGAGCACACAAGTACCTGCCAAGTTGACTCGGGTATTGCCGTTGATCACGCCGTCCGGGTTGAGCATCGGCGCAATCTTAAACACAAAGTTGTTGCGTAACACGACGGCCCCGCATGCTTTCGACGTCAGGTAGTCAATCATGCCCTGTGCGCGACGCAGGTCAGTCCAAGCCACGTCAGGAAAGCGTACCTTCATCATGAAGCTGCTGTTTGCCTCGCCTGGATGCACTCGCGCCGATATGAAAATGACTGCACGATCTGGTCAGGCATGGTGTGGCATAAACAACAGCGACTTCGAACCTCGCCTTCCGTCGACAGACTTCCCCTCCTTTCCAGGAGCAGTGATCGTGAGCAAGTCGCACGAGTTTCCAGCAAGCGTGAGGCATAATTCCGTGCGCCGACACACGACGGATCGGTCAGGGTCGTTGCCGAGAGCGTCCAAGTACTCCTGTAAGTCTGGTTGACAAAGCCATCGCATCAAACATCATGTACAGGGAAGTGCTCCATCAAAGGGCCTACCAGTGTATGTATATGGCTGGATGCATGCAAAGTACACTCGATCACCGGGTCTTGAAAAGGTGTACGTAAACGAAAGCGTATTGGATCCTTCTTGTCTCGAGGACGGCTCGTACGAAATGTTGTGGCCGCGGTGCCTCCACCCTACGACATCCAAGTCGATGCGTGAGCTGTTGGCTGCATCCATGCTTCATGAGAGATGCTCGTACCAACGCCGTTCTCGGCTGCATCCAATTCGGAGTACACGACGGGTTGAAGGCCGATCTTGAACAAGGCACCCGACTTGGCCAAATTGACGATGGCGAAGCGATAGGACGTGCCTGGGACACCATTCGTCACGGAAAAGTAAAACCATTGGCGATACGCGCTGTTGTTGATGTCTGGGTGAATGTAGAGCTCGTACTCGTGGACTACATGTCAATCTTAGGCCACTTGTGCATGGGGAGCATGGTTGGGTGTACATGCGTCGTCGTCTTGGGTAGGATGGTCCAGATACCGCACGCGGTCTGCGCGAAGGAGGTTGCCACTTTCAAATATCGAATCGAACTGGAGGGTGGTCGCAGATTCCATGTGAGTCAACCCAGGATCGTAGTAGCTGTAAACCGTCATTCGTCGCGTGGTGTCGTCGTCGTCTTCATCGTCGTCGCTGTCTTCGACAGGTAAGGGCATCACGGGGGCAGCGGAAGATGTGAGAGATGATGTTGTGGGCACCAAGATTGCCTCAGGAGAGTGTGGGCTGTTCAATAGGTGTCGGATCACGGGTAGCTCAGGTAGTCGTTCTGGGCATCCTGTCTTGGCGACCTTAACTTCCGTGGGAAGTTTGTACAAAGGCAATGGCGACGACAACACGTCCGGCACTGACTGTGTGCTATGAGTTCGAGGCTTCAGCTTGGACATCTCGGTCGCATGAGAGGCCTGTGTCCGCGTCGGTCGCAGTGTCGTTTCACGCCCAACCGTAACTGTCACTTGTGTTTTCTTTGGTAAGAATAAATGATCCATTGATATTTCCAAACGTAACTATATAGACAATTATCAATATATATGAAAATATTGGCCACCTCGGCCACGACGACAGTGGTTGTACACAAGTGATGTGCAAGGAAGTTTATGTCCGCCCCAACCGCAGCTTGAGCTCGGCATTTTCTTCTTCCAAATGCACGAGCTTCGGCGCGATCTTCGAGTCGAACTCTTCAATCGATTGCTTCAGGGACGCATTCTCTTGGCGCAGGCGCTGCATTTCAATGTGCATCAGGTTGTTGTTCTCGAGCTGTTTCTCCAGCGACTGCTTAGCGTCCAGCAGTGCATCCTCGAGCTCTAGCTGCTTGCAGTGAGCCACGTCGGCATGCTCCTGCATCACACGGCGGCAGTCGTCCATCAATCTACGTGTTCACTCCATCGTCATGTCGTCTGGATTCCGAGCATCGGCGTACCGCTCGACTTCTACCTCGCGCCGTGCAATTTCCGCCTGCTTGGTAGCCAACGACTCTTCGTATTCCTGAATCTGCGATTGTTTGGTCGAGATTTGTTCTTGGTGTTTCTACGGGCATGTGAGACACCGAACAAGGCCAACGGTGGACCTTGAGTTTGTTTTCATTCTGCTCCAGCATCGACTTGAGTCGTTCAATTTCGTGCTGCTCACCGGGTGCTTGCTGGGTTTGTAAATCCCGAAGCTTCTCCTGCTCGGCCAGGAGGTCCGTAATCACTTGCTCGTCCATTCTTCGCATCTTCGCCAGCGCTTCCATCGATTGCGCTTGAACCTTAATCTCCGACTTGAGCTTTGAGATTGTGGCTTCTACGTCCATACGGCTCTCCATGAGATTCTCTTGCGGCGTTGGCTGGCGTTTCTTGGCGCCAGGGTCTGTAAGCATTCGCTGCAGCTTTTCAATCTGGTTCTGCATTTCCTGACGGTGCTCCTTTTCCATCTTTAGCGCCTATTGCAAAACTTAACTTAGCTGTATACTCACAATGACCGAGGTGGATGCGGCTTCAATATGTGTACATGTTCGTAGTACGTGCTGCTGCGCTTGGTTTCCTCTTCCTCCGAGAAAGTGCGCATGTACTGGCTGAGGGGGCCGTAGTCCGACCATGTACTCGTCTCGTCGTTCCAATGGCGAGCTTTGACGATGTAACACGTATTTGGCTGCAATCCTTTGATCGTGGACGGAGACGCAACAATGTCCACCTCAGTCCACGAGTAGTACACGTATCCATACTCACTGTACGCCTGCTTTTGGTGTCAGACTTCCACGCACAACAAGCGAGATCATGTACCAGCTGCATCTTGTTCGACGCAGGCGTCACAGACACTGTGAGGGTGACGTTTGTCTTGCTGAGGACTTCGACACGCGGCGCGGGCTTGGACATGCTGTAAGGATCCAAAATGCAGTCGCCGAATACCTTCTTTCAAATTTTGTCCAATCAATAATCGTTCTCTAAAAATACGGCTATTGAAGCCAATCAGAATTGTGTTTTGAATGGATCAGCCAATCAAATTGTCATAGACTCGAAGAAGTGCAACCCCCATTCAATTCATCCAGCACCCAAACCACAACCGAGATGGTGGACGACTCGATCAGCCGCCGCTTGTTCGTTGGGCATGTTCCGGCGTGGCTCTTGGCTGAAAAGAAGGCACAGGAGTACTTTGCCAAATATGGAGCCGTAGTCAGCTTGGATGTTAACAGAGACCTTCGGGACTTGCAAGCGACGGGGTTTTGCTACGTAACCTTTGCTACTCCTGATGAGGCGACGTTCGCAGCAACGCAGATGCAACAAGACTACGAGGCGAAGGAATCGCAGATGGTGGCACGCGTCGCATTTGCTCGTGGCCCGCCCCACGTCGAAGTTCCAAAGAACCTCACGGATAAGCTCGTTCATGCGTCACAGAAGCACCCATCGCAAAGCCAACAGATCGCCGACGAAGACGACGAAGACCTTCTCTTCTTCAGTCAACTCTCGCAGAGGTCAAGTCAGCATAGCAGACGTCCGTCAAGCCATCATTGACCTTGGACTTCTTATTTAAGTCGTTGAACAGATACACGTTGACCTCGTACCACAATCAAATCAGGCGTGCAATGTTAACCCAAGTTTACCAACGCTCAATGCGGGATTGAGCAGGCATGTCCCAAGGGTACGGACGGCCGGGCACCGGAGGGGTGCCGTTGCGTTCGTACTCGGCCACAATTTCGTCCTCATGACCTTCCCACTCAAACTTGACGCATTGAGAGGATTCCAGATCAGCAGTGGCTTCGATCAAGGCATCGCGAGCCGCATGAGTGGTGGTCATCGCAGAGCGGGTCCCGGTGGGGTCATACGCCAACACGGCTGGGTTCTTGTTACCGGGGCTTCCCAAAGGGGTGTCCGCAGGCAACTTGGCGAGCGGCTTGATGCCGAGAGAAGGATGGAAGCCGACATTCACTTCGTTGAACTTAGCGTGGCGGCGAGCATCGCGCGTGTAGTACTGGGTGCTGTAAATGCTCTTCTTGGTCGTGTTGGGGATATGTGCCTGGACGGGCTGGCTGGCCGGCGAAGGGTAGCGAAAGTTCTGCTCAGCCGATGGAGACTGATTGTCCTGGTCCAAGCCCGTCTGGACGTTGAAGACCAACAGCTTGCGAAGCTTGTCACGGAGCTCCGGCGACAAGTACGCGTCGAGCTTGAACGGCTTGTACGGCACCCACTTGCTGCTCATGACGACTGGGAATCAAAAACGTCAGCCAGCCACAAGTCACCTCGGCGGATTTGAATACAAACGTTGATTTAATATATACACCACAAATTTGTATTAGAAACCAAAGTTTTTGAATATTAATACTCCGCTGGCAAAATCTGGCCTTGCCACGTTCGATTGGACAAAAATCCGCCAAAATTGACAAATTTACCTCGTTTTTTCGTTGTCAAAAGATTCAAATTTGCCGTCAATATGCACCGAATGCATGCGACAACTCCTGGAACAGAGTCGACCGAACTTGAGCATGAGCCGCAGCTGCAACGCCAGCCCTTGAGAGCATTCTCGCCATCCGAGAAGAAAGGTACATAAGCTGAGCAAACCTCAGTTTGAGTTGCTTGCTGCACACGGTGCGCTGTTGCAAGAACATGCACGTATACGCTTGTCAGGAGGTCCATTGGCGCCGCCACTCCATTGTCTCGAAAAAGGCCACACTTGAATGCAATGAACACATCACCCTGAATACATGCTCCATGTCACAATGAAGGGGATATGGTCGCTATGGAGCAAGCGTCACTGGATCCCGAATGCTGCGTTGGTGGACCTGTTCGACTCGACCAAGGCAACAACTGAACAAACGCCAGACAATATCAATGATCTTACGATCCAAACAAACCCCGACTGCAACGAGGCCGATCACGTCATGTGGTATTTACTCCCTCGACGACCGCGAGATGAACACGTCGAGGCCCTCGCAATCGCTTTGCGAGGTGCTTCCGCCGCACGGGACAATGGTGGTGGCGCGAACTCAGTTTCTTCTTCCTATGCAAAGTTTGCGATCGGAACTCTCTCATCATGTGAGCGATCGGGGTCCTCGTGAGCCGCTGGTGAACGTCGGTTTGATGTCATTGATACGTCCGCATGGGCATTCCCGCCCCGTACCACCTTGCTACGGCTGCATGCAAGGCTTGATCACGTCCATGCGGTTTGCCGACCTGAGCACCCAACCATCGTCGACTGCGATGGTTGTGTATGTGGCAAGCATTGTCATTGCAAATGTCAGAGTGTGCGAGATCAGGCTACCTGAACCAGGAAGTGTTGAATCGAGGCGATGCCAGCGCGCTTACCGCATCCAAGCTATACCACCGACCGGCGGCATGCCCCGCACCCCGGTCAACATGCAAAGTGCGCCAACGCAAATCGCGTCTTTCATCGCAGTAGCGCTGGTTGTTATCGTGCTCTTGGTTGGCACCATTGCATTGTTCTTCCAACACAAAAATGCAGCCAGCATATTCGCGGCTTGCTTCTGGCTCGTCGAAACTGAGGAAGCGACATTTATTCTACTCACGATGGTCGTCAACATCTTGCCGGGTCACATGGCGTCGGCTGTGTGTTCGTTGGTGGCCATTATGATCGAGACTACCAACCACAAGTGTGTGTGCTTGTCTGGGTCGACCCGGCCAACCCTGGCGCGAGCCGCCGCACGTTTTGTTCCAACACCCCTTCGATCATGTCGGAAAATCCTCCCGACATGTTGCCCCTCCGTATGATGGCCACGTCGCTGTGTGTCGGCAACGACAAGAGCGCACATGGACTTCCTGGTCGCGGAAACCAAGGCCACGACCTCGTGCCCGACGTTGTCCTCAACGTGCGCCACATCCATGACATGGATTCAACAAGCGTTCCATTGATCGAATGGTATTCCGGGTGAATTTTGTCTCGACTCTGTTCTCCTCGGCCAGGAAAGTCTTGCCAAGTGTCTGAGTGCGAGTGGCATCTGCAGCGATGTAGCCTTGCCTTGGGTACGATTGAGGCGGCCTTCCTCGCCACGCGCACGAATGACTGCGACGCAGCGGCGTGCTGATACTGTCGAGTGGAGAATCGATCAGCGCTGTCTTGTGAGTTGCTCACGAGGGCGCCCCTTCGCGACCTTTGGCGCTTGTAAAAATAGCTTCGAAATTCGAAACACCAAACCTCGAATTGGCGCCAATCAAATCGAGCATGGCCATGCCATCACCAGGCAAAAGTTCCAGCGCGAGGGCGTTGACGGCGCGCGGCGGACGTCCCCACGCCCCAGCTGCACCCGCTCACTTTGAATTTGGCTGTCCATCATGACCATCTTACCCATACCATCGCGGTCGTGGGTCGCCCACTTGGACTGGATTCGTCAATACAACATACGTCGCGACCTCAAGTTTGACGTGATCGCTGGTATTACCGTCGCCATGATGCTCATTCCGCAGGAAGTCTCGTTCTCCAACATTATGCGTGTTCCGACGGAGCACGGTCTGTACACGGCTGCTCTCACGCCTGTGTTGTACGCGTTCTTTGGCTCATCGCGCGTCCTGTCCGTGGCCAACGGCGCCGAGGTCAGTCTCATGGTCGGCACGGCCATGCAAACCATCAAATCGGAGAAGGAACGCATCGCGGTCGGCATCTTCTTGTCCTTTTATATCGGGCTCATCAATGTCACGCTGGGCTGTTTGAAGCTCGGGGTCGTGGCCGACTTCTTCTCGCGCCCCGTCATGGGCGGCTTCCTGTCCGCCGGTGGCGTGCTCATCATGATCACTCAATTGTCGGCGTGGTTCGAGCTCACACTGCCGTCGTCGTCGTACCCGCTGCAAACGGTAATGAATGTCGTCCTTCACATAAACGAAGCGAACCCAAACTCGGTCGTTGTCGGGGCCGTCTCGATCGTTGTGCTGGCCATGATGAAGTACGCCAAGCGGCACTGGATTCCGAACCCGAGCTTGAAGCAAATCTTTAACGAGTCCCCCGCCGTCCGCGACTCGGTCAACCCGAACGATGTCGACGTCCAGACCCCGACCGAAGGCGAGAACCCCACTTGGGGCTTCTCTCTCGACGACGACCAGTACGCATCCCTGGACCCGGCTCCTCTTGCAACTAAGACGCCCAGCGCGACGATGACAGCCAAATCTCGCCATGTTGTCTTCTTTGCCCTCCGCACCATGTGCGACCTGGGGCCATTGGTCATTTGCTTGTTTGGGATGCTCGTGGGCCAGTCCCTGGGGGAAAAACGCATCAAAGTTACGGGTCATGTCCCGGGGGGGCTTCCGTCCCCCAAATTCCCGTGGTATGGCTACACGGACGACATTATCAAGACGCAGTCGTTCTCGGACGTGACTGTCAACGCTCTTTCGATTGCGCTGATCGTGTACATGACAAGCATTGCAATGGCTAAGCGGCTGGCACTGCGCGATGGGTACGAAGTGCACCCGACCAACGAATTCATCGGTCTCGGGATGGCGAGTGCCCTCGGGTCGTTCTTCCAGATCATGCCCCCCACGGGGGGGATGTCGCGCACGGCCGTCAACATGCAGAGCGCGCGCACGCAAGTTGCGTCGGCCATCACGGTCACCGTCATCATCGTGGTGCTCATGGTGGGCACAGACTCGCTGTACTATTTGCCCAAGTCGAGCTTGGCGGCGATCATTATCGTGGCAGGGTTCTGGTTGATTGAGATCGACGAAGCAAAGTGGCTGTTCCGATCCAAACGCGACGAGTTTTACGTGTGGTTGGTCTCGTTTCTGGCCACGATCGGCCTCGGCATCCTCGCCGGCCTCGGAGCCTCCATCGTGTGCTCGCTCATCGCGCTCATGATCAAGACAAAGCGCCCCCTCGTGTACTCGGTGGGCCGCATGGAAGACTCGGGGGTGTACGTAAGCGCGCAAGACAATCCGGACGCTGAGATCGCGCCGGACACGATCGTGATGCGGGTTGAAGGGTCGCTGTACTTTGGCAACAGCGAGTACGCGATGCAAGTCGTGTTGGCCCACGTCGTGCTCCATGACAAGGTCCAGGCAATCGTGATCGACGCCACATACATCCACGACATGGACGCGACGACGCTCCAAATGATGGACACGATTCTGTTGAAACTACACCCCATCAAACTCGCGTTTGCCAACGCGCAGCCGCATTTGGCGCAAGTCATCAAGGGCAGTGGCCTCACCGACAAGTTGTCGGTGCCAGACGTCACGGAGTCCATCGACCACACCATCGCTCGCCTGCGTGCGCTCGACGTTGCTGGCGTTGCATTCTAGTCGGGCATTTGCTAGCACGTAATGTGAAATTTTCTACGTCATTTGAAATTATCGCATGTGGAATCGCCGTGCCATGCACACAGTGTTCGTGACGACAAGTGTTCGTGACAACAACATCCCATCGAAGCCAGGTATGGAACAGTTGTCGCGGCGGTCCATTGTTTTGGCAGTGTGCCCATGATGTGCTTGCAAATTCCAATGAACGACAGGAAGAAGCAGTCGGTTGCCCGTGTCGACACAGCTTAGTGCAGATCGCCGCGATGCTCGATTCGCCGATCGAAGCGACGTCATCGCTGCTGAAGGAGCTTGTGGCTCGTAGACGAGAAGGTTTGGATGGCGCCTCCAACACTCGAATCGCGGGCTACGAGCACGATCATGACCCGTTGTCGTCCATTGCATTTAGGCAAAGTACGTTTTTTAGGTTATACTCGCAGTTAAAACGCAATCTTGAAACGGCGCAAGCCATGGCCGACGTGTTGGCGGCAAAGGCGGACGCCTCCAGCCCTCCTCCCGTCAACAAGAACGATGAGGTACTGCATGAGGTACTGCAATCCCATCTCATGGGCTTGACGCATGGACGTATGCATGTGGCTGGGCAGCAGGAGGTTGAGACTGCCCACCGGAAGAGGAAAGACGAGCGCAAGGCAGCCACGCGAAGGCGAAAGCACGAGAAGAAAAACGACGCAGCCGTGAAGATCCAAGCGCAAGTTCGGGGATATCAAACTCGAACAAAGCTCCATGGCCATAATGACGGTCCCCGACTCGATCAGCTTCCATCCCCCTCTGACGAAGCAGTTGTCGTGCCAGTGCACCAACTCAACAGCATCGACAAGTCGACCAGCCAACTGACACCTCAATTGGAAGGCGCCTCGAGCCAACAGGAAGCTGCTCCTGTTGTCCAAAGTACCGCTCATATCGGGCCAGCCATTCAAGTCACAACGACAGTTCTCCGATCGTCCTCCTCTCCAACTCGCCTAGAACCAGCCAAGAAGTTGGCTCCGTTGAAGCATGGCCCAACCGAAAGCGCCGCAAACGCCAAATGCGATGCAAAGCCATTGCCTCAGTACGACCTTCAATTCCTTCCGAACCGCTTGAATGGACTGTCGAATAGGGCACCAACGTACGAAGAACAAGTTCGCCGGGCCACCCAGTTCGAATTGACCGCCCCAGGTGCTGATTCTCATCGGATGAAGTAGGATTCAAGCAACATACCGCGGACACGAGGGTCGTTTGGAAGCGTCAAAGCAGCGCGAGGAAATCGACGCCTCGCTCCGCGAAGAGGCCGCGATCGAGCTCGCTCGTGAAGGTACGGTCGACACAATGCAACAACAGTGGGCTTACAGCATACATGGCACGGTGCAGAAGACGCCGCGACCGATATTCAAGCCCTCTACCGCGGCCATCGAATCCGTGAATGCTTGGCAGACTCGAAGTCGCGGCACCCGCCAACTCCACTGCCGGTTCAGGCCAAGGGGATACCCTCATTGAGCTCGAAAACCCCAAGTGGGCAACCCACCCGTTCGACTGTCCGCGACACCAAGGAGAGCAAAGCCCATCGTGTCGACGATGACGACGAAAACAAGCCTCGTACATGGCCAAAGTCCTTGACTTTGGACACGTCCCTCGGTAAAATATCTTTGAGTATAGCTGACGGGTGCTACCATGCATGATTCGTTGTGGCCGTGCTAGACATCACCACCCACTCGACGCACGATGTGACGAGTCGCGGCCGCGTTCGGGTTTTTGTCATGACGTGGAATCTCCAGGCGCAGAAGCCGCCAACCGACTTGCGTGCGCTCCTGCGACCTGGATCGTGCCATATCTACGCGATCGGAACGGAGGAATGCGTTCAAAGGTACGCGATCGATGAATAGGCAAGTGGCTGACACACATGCATGCAGCATTGCCAAGTCGGTGCTCTTCCAGTCGAAAAAGGAGTGGGAAGATCAGCTCATCAGCACGCTCGGCGCAACGTATGTGAAACTACGCAGTCACGCCTTGACAGCGATGCACAACGTGGTGTTTGTCCATACGAGCATTCTCCCGCTGGTGTCGGAGCTGCATTCGGACGCGATTGCGACCGGGCTCGGCAATCAGTTGGGCAACAAAGGTGATGTCGCCCATTTTCCTCGAGGCAACAAGTGTTTCCGATCGTGACGACGGCGGGTGTGTGTGGGTGGCTGGGGTAGGGGGAGTGGGGATCGGGTTTGTCGTGGGCCGAACATCGTTTGCATTCATCGGGTGCCATTTTGAAGCACACCAGTCACAGCAAGCGCTCGCGCGGCGCAACGCGAACTTTCACAAAATCAACTCGGAGCTGCAGCTCGTGGCCCCAAACGAGTACGTTGTTTGCCCCTTTCGTTCCCTTGCGTGCACGACGAGTTCCAACGATTTGTCGTCGTAGCGACCACCGCAAAGGCCCGATCTCGTCCACGTTTGACCGGGTGTTTTGGTCCGGCGACTTGAACTACCGCATTGACGGGACGCGGAAAATGATCGATGACTTGCTCGCCCGCAACTTTCACGATGTACGGTGGACGGCGTCTCCTTCTTTCTCCAGTTCCCTCATCGCGACCACTCTGTTCGCAGGTGCTGCTCGTGAACGATCAATTGCGCAAGGAGATGGCGGCGAGTCGTGTGTTTGAGGTGTGGCATCCCCTTGGATGGAATGCCTCAGTCGTCGTCTGTCGGTAGCGCTTTCGGGAAGGCCCCCTCAATTTTCTGCCAACGTACAAGTTCGACAAAGGTCGCCTTGTGCGCTCGCCCGCAAGAGGTCGTGACACGCTTTGGTAGGATGCGATGTATACGACTCGTCGGCAAAACAGAGGATTCCGTCATGGACCGATCGCATCTTGTACTTTTCGACTGTGCCGGTACGTGGCTTGCCAAGGCTTGGTCTAAGGCACCAAACAGACTGCCACGTCCTTGCTTGCGTACGAGAGCCACATGCACGTCAAGACGTCCGACCACCGGCCCGTGACCGCGATCTTCGACGTTGATTTTGTCAGCGATCTGAAGAGTCTCGACCGAGCAGCCCCCGCCAACCAAACGAAAAGCGAAGTGTGCATACTGCAATAGCATTGCAACGTGAACGCATGTAACTTAAACATCGCCTGTACTGGTGGTGGTGGACGAGTCGAACGAGTCCGTGATCGGGTTTGGTTTGCCGTGAGCAATGGCAAGACGATGTGCTCGCCATTGCGTTCCTTCCACTGGCGCGTACGTGAACATGTCTTGCCGCCGGTCTTTGTCGAAATGGACGTCGGGGTGGCGAGTCGAGTATCGCACGATCGTGAATGTTGCACCAGACAGAGCGCACGCCATGATGCCCAAGATGGGGTAGGTAGATGGGTCCATGAGCCATGTGCGAGCAAACGTCGCAGCACGCGATGCTGCCATCTTGCACAGGGGGCAGGTGTTGACGAATGATGCGCCCGTCCCCTTCCATATGGGCACGGTCGAACTTGTCGACATCGTTGGTGTCGCAGTGTCGGTTTTTTGTCCAAGTCCGATTATCCGGTTGCGCCAGGTCTTTTCGCACATTCGTTGCCATGGCTATACCCCACGTGTACAGACACGCGCTGCCGCGGCGAGAAAGGTGCGTGGTGGCGATCGGTCCATTTTCACTTCGTCGATGAAAACTGCACGCGTAACCAAGCTGTCCAGGAAGTGGCTGCGCCACTCGACCTCCGTCTCCAGCATCGCCATATTCACTGTCGCCGTCGCCGGCGCTGGAGCCACGTTGAAACGATACACGGCCTTCGACATAAGCGCAGACGGCGTCCACCCCAACGCGACAGCTACCGCTCAACCAAAGATCGACCCAGCTACCCATCACGACCTCGAGCAGTTCGATGCCTTCATGATGATGATGATGCGATGAGGGAGACGTCGTAGTTGCCTTACTATATTTATCGATAATTTCATGGTTTAGGTCCATGGGCCTGCCCATCACACGCAGCATCTCACGATGGTCATGCGGAGTGGTAATGTGTGGGCTTCACTGCCAGCACAACACCCAACATTGGCTCTGTTCCATGCTATGGTGTACTTCCGCCTGCCACGTATGCAATGTACAACCACTATTGTAACCTCATATCGACAATGCTGGCAGCCGCGAGCGGATGGGTTCGATCGGTCATGTCGTGGTATTGGACCAGCACGACGAACTGAGCGAGTTGTCTTGCGACACACACCGGTGTCGTCGATTATCGCGCGCCCCAACGTCTAGCTAGTGTCGATGGCAGATTTCCCGTGGGCCATTCCCGCTCCCATGTGAAACAAGCCTTCGTCTGCTTGAATTCGCACCTGGCAACGGGCAGCAGACTGTTTAACGTCACTCCTCGAGATGTTCTTGTCCAGGTTGACCTGGATCCATCGCGACTACAATTTCGGGGGACATCGATGGTCCCCGCCAAGGTCGGGTCGTTGAGTGGTGGAATGTCCACGGTCGGCGCCAGAAGGGAGAGAATCGGTTACATTATTGAAACGGCCACTCAATCCGCCATGGCGCAGGTACATGCGCAGTCGGCGAGGACAGCATCGTCGTCGACACTCAAGGAATTGCGCCGCAAATCCACCGAGACACGGATGACCCAGAGTCCGACGGCAGTCGAGTTGCGCCGATGCTCGACGTCCATCGCGGACCTCGTCAACACGACCGACGTGGCGGAAGGATCGATGACGAGTTTGTCCAAACACCAACGGTTGAAGGCCACATATGGGCAGAAAGCCCCCCCTCCAAACACGTGGAGGAGGCGCATACGACAGCTGATGAAGTATCCGCACGCGACGCGCGTCGGGCGCATTCGGCACTACGGCCTCCTGGTCGCCATCGTGTGCGACTACATTCTCTTGATGTTCGAAACCCTCGATGGGCCGGCGAACGGCGGCAGCGACCCGAAATACCCCCACCTTCCGACCGCAACGACATATTTCTACCTGGACGTGGCATTCACAGGGCTGTTTGCGTTCAGTTTTGCCCTTTGTTGGATTGTGGCAAAGCGGCAGCGAAAGGTAGGTCGACCCACGGAACACGAGATTGACGATGCCGCGTTGGTGGTAGTTTTGGACCCAGTTGGTGACGTGGAGTGACTTGCTGGGCCTGCTCCCGCTCACCAGCCTCTTGGTCATGAAGTACGCGTTCGGGTGGAGCCGTGAGCGATACGCGCCGATCGAGGAGTACCTGCGGCACCTGCGGCTCTTCCGCATCGTTCGAGTCACATACATGCTCCGCGTACGGCGAGGACTGCCCAACGCCCGACTGAATCCTTTGTTGTCCCATAGAACATGAGCGGCATCCGCGTCCTCCACGCGACCTTTCTAGAGTGCATTCACCCGCTTCAAATCACGGTAAAACGGCGAAATTCAACCAGTGCCGCACCAACGTTGCTCTTGTAGCTCTTCTTCCTCACTACAATCGTCATGACGCTAGCCACGCTCTTGTACTACGCTCAGCCGTGCTACGACGGCACGAAATGCACTTTCACCGACATCATCAACACGGGCTACTACGTCATGACCACGTAGGTTGCTGCCTGCCTTGTCCTTTGGGCAGGCCAAGTCATGGGTTCGTTGGTTGTTCCAGGGTGGCCACCGTTGGATACGGCGACCAAGTGCCCGACCTAACAAATCCCCTCGCCGTCGTCGTCGCCATTGCTGCCATGATCTTTGGCGCCCTGTACCTGGCCATGCCATTAGCCATTGTCGGCATCAAGTACGAGCTCACGTGGCGGCGGTTCGAAAACGTTTCCCGCACGACGCGGAGCACGCTGGAACTCCGCGCGGCACTCAAGTCGATATCTATCCAGCCGTTGCATGCAAAGTCGAACCACGTCAACGTGCTCGTACACCGCACAATCGACGCCATCGCGCACCTCACAAGTTTGGTTCAAGGGTACATCAGCATTGTGAGTGTAATCCGTGTGGCATTGCGTTGACACCTCACGCTTGCGACAGCCGGACGACGCCTTTTACATCAACGACGATGCTCTCAACCAAGCGTTTCTTGTGATCCATGCTGCGGGCGATGACGCGATTGCGCGCTTTCAAACGCTGATGCGGCATCTCTCTCCATTCCTCCCTCCAGACTTTTGCAACTCGGTTGTGTCCAAGCCCACGGCTGGGCCACTCCCGTTGCAGCGCCGTGGCTCGATGCTCGTCTTGCTGGCTGAAAGTGTTTTGGACAAGTAGGTCCCATCAACATGCACATGGCAAACAATCCGTTGCCACACGTAGAGCGAAGCGAGCGACTCTGCATCGGAGGGACACCCCCATCAACGTCCTCGACCCCAACTTGACCTTTCGACAGCGCTTACGAGCCCACTTGCGCGCGACCAACCATGGGTCGAGGGCCCATCGGTTCTACCTGACGTCCGTGCTCCTCAGCGTCGCCGTGTTTTACGCCGAGTCGGTGCCGGAACTCCAAGCGTTTGGCCCGACGTCGCATCTCTGCCACATGCTCATGGAGTCGTACTGCACGTCGAATCCGTCTCCAGCCACCGACCCTGGCTGCTATGTGTGGCACAACACAACGGCCCTCGCCGTCCCATTGACCAAAGCGCAGTTCTATTGCGACAACGACGCAAAGACAGAGCGATGCTTTGGCGTTGGCTTCAATCATGGCGGCAATGCGTCCGCAGGCTCCTGCGCGGCAAAGTTTGCCTACCCCGCACACGTGTGTAGTTTGCGCGAATGCCAACGTGGCCACGAGCCGCTTGTTGATCTGACGCACCACTGGATCTACATCGAAGTGTATCTGGGCATCACGTTCACCGTGGAGCTCATGTTGAGGTGTTATGTGTCGAGTCGCCGCCGCCACTTTTTTCGATCGGTGAGCACGTGGATCGACATCATGGCGATCCTTCCTTTCTACGCCCAAGTACGCTTCCTCCATCGTGTTTGTGATGTGGCACTCATGTGTTTGGTGCCGTCGTAGACGCTTGCCGGCCTTGCAGCTGGCCGCACCCCCATCTACGTGAGCTCGCCGACATTCCCTACACTCCTCTCGATATTGCCCATCATGAAGACGCTGCGCATCGTAAAACTCGGCTGGGTACGAATGGCTTCCCCATGGTGGACGCATGTACTGACATGACACAATGCGGCAGTATCTTCAAGGAAGCTCGGTGTTGGCCCGCACAGCTGCGCTGACCTACGAACGCCTGGCGATTCCGGTGAGCCGTCCTTTTGTGGAATTTCTTGTGACTGCCAAGGTAGCTCTTCTTTCTCTTTCTTGCATGCGCCTCGGCTGGTGCGCTCTTCTTTGAAGTCGAGCGCGGGACTTCGTGCCGAGCGGGCATGCCATGCATGTACTTTGGCATCGACGTCATGACGACGGCAATATCAAACTCGTTTCCATTTGGGAAGCGCATACAAATCTATCTGGACCACCTTGTCCTCCTCAAGGACATGTGGCGAACGACGTGGATGTCAGCTGTCACGTACGTGCGTTCGTGGGGCTCAAATGTTACCTGCGGCGTGCTGCGTGGTAGGCTGACTGGCGTGGGGTACGGCGACCTGACCCCCCGCAGCCCTGCCGGTCGCATCCTCGACATCCTGACGATGGTTTTTGGATCGTGCTACACCGCGATGCCGTTGTCGTTGATCGGGGGGCAATTTTACCAGTGCTACGAACTCTACTCGAAGGAAAAGCAGGTTCGAAGTGCTTGGTGCCGGCGTGGCAGGTCCTGTTGACCCCAACTCTTGGCAGGCGAGGGCGGGTGACGTGGCCCAAGTCCAAGTCGATTCGACTCGGTCAGCGCACAAGGCAACGCCGACACTACGAGCCGTCGACTGCGACCTCCTCGAGTCAGCGCAAGTCGTCATACACGTCGTGGATGAAATGATGGCCAACTTGTACAAGCTCCACCGCATGCGGCCTGGCTCGACTGTGCTGAACACTCCAGTCGAAACGTCGATTGCCGCCAATACCTCGGCATCGGTGAAAGTCACTGCAGCAGGTCCTCGACGGCTTTCGTTGCTGGCACGTATTGCGCCAACTTCGTTGGGGCCACTGCTCACGTTTGGAGACAAACGGAGGCAAGGCGTCGAATTACGCCGCTTGGTTGTCGAAGCGTCCGCCATCGCAACGGTACCACGCATCCTTGTCAACCAGGATTCTCATGGACGGTACAGACGGTGGCCTTGCAACTGCCCCGCGTCGTTGAAGCGATTGTGGCCTTGACGGCTGCGGCTAACGACGACGAGTGACGCTAGAACAAGCGACAGGTCCGACCGTCTGCTTTTGGGTGCATCCCGCTCTCTGTGCAAAGTGAAATACGCAAGACATCACACAGAGCACGATGGAACTGCAGACGCTCAGATGTCCCGACCAACCTGACGGTACACCTCGTACAGCTGCCCGGCGAATTCAAAAAAAAGCTCCCGTTCCACGGGGAAAGGTTGTCGACAATGGAGGTCGCAAGGGCGGCGTACATGTGCCGTCCATTCGAACAACGTGCTTACACTTGACGTTTTGCAATCAGAATGCACGATTCGATTGGAGGTGTGGGAATTGCAAAGGGGGAAAAGCTCCAGGATATGCCAGTGAGGTCGACATGCCTGTGTCTTCTCGAAGGAAAGGCGTCGGGCGTTTGATGGTCGAAGGGGGCTCCTGTGTCATGTCACGGTAGCGACAAATTTACACGACATCCCGTGCTTGTCCATGCTTCGTCGGGAGGTTCACGGGCACCCCAGTTCCCCCCCTTGGCTCGTACAAACGGACTGGGGGTTGTTTCCGAGCACTGCCCTTGCCCTCGCATACAAAGGTAGCACTCGCCTACGCTCCCTCCACAACAGCCCCTCTGCCTCCCCCACGACGACCAGACATGTTTTCATGTCTGAAGTAGAACAAACTGCTGAGAGACCGGGAGGATTGTCTGGATCGAGATATTGGACTTTCACAGGCACGTCGGAGGAGGCCTCGACACTTTCACTCGATGCAGGCGGGTGGGCTTCTAGCACGGCCGGTCGTTCCTAATGCTCAACATGCGCCTCAGGAGCTTGTCGGTTACTCGGGTGTAACTGGCAACGTTGGCTCGTCGCAGCAGCGCCATGACAAGGGTCGAAGCGATCACTGCAGAGGCGCCGACCATGCTCAAAGACGTCCGACGCAAGTCGACTGAAACACACGTCGACCGCCACCGTGGCCCATCGCTGGCGGAAATGCGCCGATGTTCGACGTCGATCACCGACCTCATCACCAGTTCGTCCGCGAGGGATGGTTCCATCGCACGCAGGGCACGACGACGAAGATTTGATGCATCCAAAGTGGAGAAACCACCACCGCCGAACACGTGGAGGCGGCGAGTTCGCAAGCTCATGAAGTACCCCCACGCAACCTTTGTCGGGCGCGTCCGGCACTATGGGATCTTGGCCGCCATCGTGCTCAACTTTGTCCCGATGATGATGGAAACCATGGACGGTCCTGCCAACGGCGGAAGCGACCCCAAATACCCCCAACTGCCTTCCGCCGCCACACTCTTCTACATGGACGTGTTCTTCACGGGGGTATCCGCTCTCGAATTTATGCTGCGGTGGATCGTGGCCAAGCGGCAGCGTAAGGTAAGCACGCTTCAAAAATCGCGTTGGCGCGTATGACGTGGATGGGGTAGTTTTGGACTCAAATGGTAACGTGGATCGACGTGCTGGGCTTGCTCCCGCTTGTGGGCGTCCTGGTCATGAAGCACGCGTTGCGCTGGAGTCCAGCGAAGACCGCGTCCGTGGAGCAGTACCTCAAGCTATTGCGGCACTTTCGCATCGTTCGCGTGACGTACATGCTCCGAGTACGAATCTCCATTTCGAGAGTGTACCATGACACGAATTCCGCAGAACATCAGCGGCATCCGCGTCCTCCATTCGACCTTTCGCGAGTGCATGCACCCGCTTCAAATCACGGTAACGCGCCCCTCATGTTGTCAACTCCATGACCCAACGTTGCTCTTGTAGCTCTTCTTCCTCGTTACGATTGTCATGACGCTCGCCACGCTCTTGTACTACGCCCAGCCGTGCTACGACGGCGCGAATTGCACCTTCACCGACATTATCAACACGGGTTACTTCGTCATGGTCACGTACGTATCGGTTGGACGTTGTGCTCGTCGACGCAAGGGTGGCGTTAGGGTGGCCACCGTTGGATACGGCGACCAAGTGCCCGACCTGGCCAATCCATTCGGTGCCTTCGTCGTTGTTGTTGCCATGATATTTGGCGCGCTGTACCTCGCCATGCCATTAGCCATCGTCGGCATCAAGTACGAGGTCACCTGGCGGCGGTTCGAAAACGTGTCCCGCACGACGCGGAGCACACTGGAACTTCAAGCAGAGCTCAAGGCCGTCACGATCCAAGCGCTGCATGCCAACGCAAACCACGTCAACGTGCTCCTGTACGATGCCCTCGATGCCGTCGCACGTTTGTGGGAGCTAGTCGACAAGTACATTCACACCGTACGGCACTCTGTTTGCTAGAGCGCTCGACCACCTGTGACGACACACACAATGTAGCCTGACAACGATTTTTTCATTCGCAACGACGAGCTCAACCAAGCCTTTCTCGACCTCCATGCGACGGGCGACGAAGTTATCGAGAGATTTCGAACGCTCCTGCGCCATTTCGCCCCGTTCCTTCTGTCCGATTTGGACTCTCCTGCGACCGCCCATCGCCTCCCCGCCTCCACGTCTAGCCTTCTCAAACGAGGCTTGACGTTGTCGTCGATTGCAGGAGGCCTTTTGAACAAGTACTATCGACGTTGCTCATGCCACCGTCCTCAACCATACCCGTGTAGAGCGAAGCGAGCGACTCTGCATCGGAGGGACACCCCCATCAACGTCCTCGACCCCAACTTGACCTTTCGACAGCGCTTACGAGCCCACTTGCACGCGACCAACCATGGGTCGTGGGCCCATCGGTTCTACCTGACGTCCGTGCTCCTCAGCGTCGCCGTGTTTTACGCCGAGTCGGTGCCGGAACTCCAAGCGTTTGGCCCGACGTCGCATCTCTGCCACATGCTCATGGAGTCGTACTGCACGTCGAATCCGTCTCCAGCCACCGACCCTGGCTGCTATGTGTGGCACAACACAACGGCCCTCGCCGTCCCATTGACCAAAGCGCAGTTCTATTGCGACAACGACGCAAAGACAGAGCGATGCTTTGGCGTCGGCTTCAATCATGGCGGCAATGCGTCCACAGGCTCCTGCGCGGCAAAGTTTGCCTACCCCGCACACGTGTGTAGTTTGCGCGAATGCGAACGTGGCCACGAGCCGCTTGTTGATCTGACGCACCACTGGATCTACATCGAAGTGTATCTGGGCATCACGTTCACCGTGGAGCTCATGTTGAGGTGTTACGTGTCGAGTCGTCGCCGCCACTTTTTTCGATCGGTGAGCACGTGGATCGACATCATGGCGATCCTTCCTTTCTACGCCCAAGTACGCTTCCTCCATCGTGTTTACGATGTGGCACTCATGTGTTTGGTGCCGTCGTAGACGCTTGCCGGCCTTGCAGCTGGCCGCACCCCCATCTACGTGAGCTCGCCGGCGTTCCCGACCTTTGTAACTGTCTTGCCTGTGATGAAAACGATTCGCATTGTGAAGCTGGGATGGGTACAGTGTCCGAGGGCCTTTCACCACCGCAGCGCGCGCCTCATGACGGTCTGTAGTACTTTCAAGGAAGCTCGGTCTTGGCTCAAACAGCGTTGCTTGCGTACCAGCGGCTGACAACCCCAGTACGAATCGATCTCCCACTTGGACATGGCAACTGATCGTGTTGCAGCTTTTCTTCTTGTTCTTTGCGTGCGGGACAGCCGGGGCAGTCTTTTTTGAGATTGAGCCCGGGACGGCGTGTTATGCGGGCGTGCCGTGCATGTATTTAAACAAGGACCTCATGACGGCCAAAATTGCCGCGCTGTTTCCGTACGGGAAGCGCATTCAAATCCAGCTCGACAACCTCGTCACGCTCAAGGACATGTGGCGCACGACGTGGATGACGGTCGCGACGTTCGTACTGTTTCCAACTTGCGTTGGGCTCGACCGGCTCGAGTAGGATCACGGGCGTGGGATTTGGCGACTTTTCGCCCCGAACGCCCACAGGGCGCGTCTTGGATATCCTCACGATGGTTTTCGGGTCGTGCTATACGGCCATGCCGCTGTCGTTAATCGGAGGGCTCTTTTACACGTGCTACGAGCATTATCTCAAACAACAAGACGTACGAAGTTTCGGTGGTCATGCCTTGATCACGTCTCCAAATCTCGTAGACTTCTCTCGACGGCGCAGCAAAGCCATGCGTTGGTCCGACCCGCCCTGGCGATCCTCGACCGACGATGACCCCGAGGTTACCACCCGCGGCGTGCAAGCTCGTGACTTCCATCCGTACCGTCGAGCGGGTCGTCGATGGCATGATGTCGAATCTATACAAGTTGAACTGCATGCGGCCGAAGCCAGTTGTGTTGGACATTCCACTGGAAGCGTCGATGTCGCCATCCATGGACACGTCGTCGGCCATGGGAATGCCTTCGTTGGGCCCCTCGCGAACAACCCTCATGATGCGCATCGCTCCAGCGGAGTTTGGATCCCCGGCGCCCGTTGTCGACAAGATTCACGAAAGCGAAGCTTTACGCCGCTTGATTCAAGACGCAGCAGCCATGATGACGGTACGCATGTGGGTCGGCGCCTCTCGGCACTCACGCTCCTATGCAGACCTTTGGGCTGCAACTCCCTCAACTCGTCGAAATCGTTGTCGCGATGACCGGGACAGTCGACGAAAATCGCCGCAGCTAAATCGTCGTGGC
Organism: Aphanomyces invadans; assembly: GCF_000520115.1. NCBI lineage: Eukaryota > Oomycota > Saprolegniomycetes > Saprolegniales > Verrucalvaceae > Aphanomyces > Aphanomyces invadans. Next base: position 1,182,315 of record NW_008580146.1, read on the forward strand.
TCGGTGAAATTCCGTTGAACCGTAGCCATCGAACGAAGTCAACGCCCATCGTTATTTCAAGACGGCTTCCAGATCCTCAACACGACCTTGCGCTTCGGATAACATGGGGTTCCCGCGTCGCCGATTTCGAGCTCTTTCAATGCTTGCTACTGCCGTGGATTTGCTTGCTCGTAGAGTGATCCATGTTGTGTTCCAAGTATCGTACGCTCGTATTCCGATCGTGGCATTTTTGACTTCGTCGATTCCGCGCGGCCTCAGACGTAGATGAGGTTGAGTGGGCTCGATCGATGATGGCAACGCTCGGTTTGGTTGAACGACGTCCTTGCATCTCGAGCTGCATGCATGGTTGCAATGGATCGCTTGATGTGCGATTTCTGTTTTGTGCAGCATGAATGGACAAGCAGGGTCACAAGGGTTGACAGAGCAAACTTCGTGCGAATCACGCCACATATTTCCTCCTGTGAGGTGGGAGCTGCTGCGACAGGTACTAACGCCGCGCGCCAGACCTGGCGAAATGATCCAGATCCACGTGTATCTGTCTTGCTGGCCTGCCCGCATCCCGCTGTGATTGATGCAGACAGCAGGGTCACCTAAGCTGATGCCAGCACTTCGCAACCTGCCCATCTAGATTCCCTTGCGTTGTTAGTCCTTCGCCACCGTCCCTCTGCCGCGTATCAACCAGCACACTACTAGCACGTTTCGCATCCCAACGACTCCTGAGAGCATGAGGGCATGTGTCCTCGTCCTTCAGCATGACCATGCTCGTGCTCGAGTCCGCACCCGTCGTGCCGTTGTAGGTCTATCAGCCACGTGCATGTAAAGAATATTTATTTCAATGGCTTTGTTTGACTAAAAGAATGCACACATCAAGTGGCTTCGCCGGGGTCTTCCTCCAACGCAACTTCGTCGGGACTGGCACACTTGGGAGCAAGCATGGTAGTCATCGCGGCACCGTACCTGACTTCACTTCGTCGGCCATCTCGCCGAGGCGACGACGTTGGGGCGTCCAGTTCCACGTCGTCGTCGACCAACACAATCTTCTCAACAATGATCGAGAATTTCAAAACAATCGTTTGAGTAAGAGAGCAGGCTTCGGTGATGCTGTTGATGAGGGCATTGACTGTCTGCACCTTCTTCTCGTAGACGCGGGTGGCCGCTATCGCGTCGATGAGGACAGCGTCGGGATTCGAGTTGCGGCGAGATGAGGAAAACCGGCGCATGGACTGCACTGTTTTTTCAGTATTGTGGACCACCGAGTCGAGCAGTGGTGGCAACGGCAACCCATTGTTCCCGATTTTCGCAGGTTGAGCCGCCATGGTGTTTAGCCGACACGCATTCAGGATAACTGCGTTCAGCAGTCGACTGAGTGCGACAAACTGACTCAACGTTGGTACGTCCTCCGCGCCAATGACGGTCCGTCGCCGTTGCTTTTTGGCAGTCACACCGCCGACCGAAGTGTAAGCGACTGACCCGCCGTTGCGACGAGATGAGTCCCTATCTTTCAGGTACTGTTCGTAGCACGCATAGAATTGGCCACCGATCAACGACAGAGGCATGGCGGTGTAAATGGAGCCGAGAACCATCGCCAAAATATCTGCAATCTTGCCCACGGGCGTACGGGGTCGCATGTCCCCGTATCCCACCGTTGTGAACCTACCACAGCTTTGTCAGCGAAGCGCTGGCTGTATGAAATGACGGCATACGTGACAATGGACATCCATGTCGACCGCAACATATCGGTAACAATGGTGAGTTTGTCGACTTGAATCTGAATGCGCTTTCCAGGAGGAAATGGCTTGGCGATCTCGTTGGTCATGATGTTGAGGTTCCACCACTTGCATGGTTTCTTTGCAATGCATTGAGTGCCGCGCTCGATTTCGTAGAAGATCGCCCCAGCAGATACACATCCCAAGAAAAGGAAAAACAGCTGCAAGAGAGCCGCAATCAAACAAAGTCATGGTCGCAGATATTGGACTGTACCGGGATCATGAGTCGTCGGAAGGTCAGTTCGGCTGTCCGCACCAGTACCATCGTCGACTTGAAGTGCTACACAACAACTCTTACTCTGTGCACAAGATTAAAACTGTAGCGCAGCGCACTTTGGCCAATTTGAAGATACGAAGCGTTTTTGTCATGGGCACGACCGAAATGAAGGTTGGGAACGTTGGTACGATCGCATACATTGGCGTCACACCGCTCACGACACCCGTGATGAGCTGCAGCAAATTTTATAAGGACAATGAGTTCCAAACCATGGATGGAGTACCTCGGCGTAGAAGGGCGTGATGGCAAACGTATCGATGCACGTGCCGAAACTCCGGACAAACGCGAGTCGGTGTCGCGCAGCGTAGAAGCGCAGGAACCATTCCGCCGTAAAGACAAAGCCAAAGTAGCACTCAAAATACAACCACTTGGTCGACATATCAAACATCGGAACGTGGTTTGGTCGGCACTGTCGTAGGTTGCAAATCTTTTCCGTGTCGGAAAAGCTCTTGGAGCACACAATGGCCGAGGTATTGGATCCGTAGTTCCATCCAAGGCTAATACAAGGCGACACGTTCAACGCGTCCGCCACCTCATCAGGGTGGCAGTGGAAGTTGAGCTTCGTCGACGTTGACACGGTCGGACTCGAGTACACAAAGCACCCGGGGTCGGTCGATGGCGTGATGGACGACTGCTTGCAGTACGATTCCAGCGCACGATGGCACAGTTCCGTCGACATGCCATAAGCTTGAAGCTCGGGCGTCGTTTCGGCGTAAAAGAGCAGCATGCTCAAGATCACCGTGATAAGAAAGAACTTATTGACGTAGTTGGCTTGCCGAGACGAATGCGGGCGCTCGAGGAGAAGGAATAAACGGCGACGAAACGGCAGCTTGGCATTTGGGTCGTGTTGGGCTGTATCGTCGGGGTGTGCCGCCCCACTCAGGGCGCGCTTGGCTCTACGAAAGGCATAGGGCAGGTGAAATTGCAGGCCCTGATTGATGACTTGAGTACCTCGATATCATGGTTTGTTTGAACGTCGAATGCCGCGATGGCGATGTTTCAGACACGTTGGGCTGCTTGGCAAGTGCGTTTGGCTTGAGCAATTCGCGTGGTACAAGAGACTCAACTGTCCTTGACAAGGCTTTGTGTGCTTTGATAGCTCGAAGCAGGGTGTCGATGAGTTTCGTGGTAGCTTCATCGCGGTTGCGGTCTCCAGGGCCGTTGAGGAGAGACTCGGGATTCTATTCATATCGAACAAAGTGAACATCAGGCTTGACGAGTGCCGCTAGCTCGGGAACTCACCGCGAGCGACACAAATTTGGCGCAGTCGCGGGATAGGACTGACGCGAGCTCACAGAACTCGACAAACTGAACATTTATCGCATTGGACATGGGGACCAGACGCATCGAGTCGATATGGATGATTTGGTTGAGTTCTGACGGCGGAGGTTTTCCAGTAGTGCGGTAGCTGTCGGCGCGGATTTTGAGCTTTCGTTCGGATTCGTGTTGAGTCCACAGCATTTCGTACTTGATCCCAACAATTGCAAGCGGCATGGCCAAGTAGAGTGCGCCAAAGATCATCATGACACACACCACAATGACAGCAGTGATGTTATTCAAGTCGACGATTTGATCGCCGTACCCAACCGTGGCAACGCTGTCCCGATGGTGAGCTGCATCGAACGATTTCACAGCGCAAAGTGTACTTACGTGACCATCGTAAAGTACCCTGCGTTGAAGATATCGGTAAAGACGCATGTACCGACGTTGTAGCACGGCTGCGCGTAAAACAAGACCGTCGCAAACACCATGATAAACGTGATCAAGAAAAATAGCTGCCCCGCACCGACAATTAGCTTACAATAAGGCAATTCTAGATCAACTGTACCGTGATCGTCAGGGGTGCGAGACTTTCTTTGGCCGTGTAGTACAAGATGCGCATTCCCGACGTGTTCTGCAGCGAAAACAGTGAACGAGAGTCTCCATGAGGTAGAATGTACCTTAAGCATTGTGACGACTCGAATGATTCGGAAGAGGCGCAAGAGTTTGATGTACTGCTCACTGGGAAGCTGAATTTCTGTGTTTGACATCCTGAGTGTGCCTGCTTTCACCGCAATAATGTAGAGTGGAAGGACGGCCAAGACGTCCATGATGGTTACGATCGACGTCCAAAACTACAAACGCCAGATAACGCGGAATGAAAGGTGAAGGGTTGATTGGTACCTGCTTCTGCGACTTGGCGATTGCGCATTTCACAATCAAATCGAGGGTGAAAATTCCGGTGAAAAACATGTCCGACTGCACGTACGACTTGGAGAAGGGGAGCATAGGATACATGGGGTCGGAGCTCCCATGGTTTGGACCGTCCAAAGTCTCGAGCATGAGACCGATCAGGTTGCACACAATGATAGCGAGAAACCCATTGTGGTAGAATCGTCCGATACGGGAGCCCTCTGGGTTGTCAACGAGTTTTACTCTCATGCGGGATCGAAACGTCTTGGCGCGGTCGTCACTGTTGAGTCTGGATGACACGGAGAGGATCCGCGAGCTCGTGCGACTCGGACTCGGCGGTATCTCTGGCGGAGGTGCAAATGGCGCGGGTATCACAGCACTATCCTCTGGAATCGACGTCGACTTCGATTCCTGTATCGGGGCCATGGATTCGCACATCTCAGGGAGTGGTAATCGCGTCGCGTTCGCGTTATCGTCCTCGACAGAGTCTGGCAGAGGCATGACCGTCCCGCCCTTGTCTTGGACGTCCGACATCGCTCCGGTGTTGGCTGGTGCTGCTTCCCTCTGTGTCCTTTCCACTGCCTTTTCCACTGGTGGGTGGTTTCTGTCCAAGAGCCACCGCCCGCGCGAAACCGAATTTAAATTTAGCGCCGGTTACACGATATCCGGATTCGAACGGGCAATTTCTGTTCATCGCGATGCTTCCTGAAGGGAGGTCGGAGGCCAGGCAAGCTACTACCCGAGGGAACGGGAATACATTTGGCGGCGCCCCGCATGTCATGGCGAAGTGACTACTGACGTGGTGCTGAGGCAGCTCCAATCCCAACGCGAAACGCCTGCGACAGTCTTCAATGAAACGCTGCCAAGTCATCGAAACGCCACACGACCGTAATCCTCCAATGCGCGACGAAGCTGGAGGAGTATGGGGTGCTGGCGCCCCCTACGCGCGAATATGACAAGCCATAGGCTCTCCGTCAACTTGGATTTCGTTGCCACCCACATTGAACCTCAACACGGTTGAGGTGAAAGAGAGCTGTTTCCTTGGCACATTAGCATACGAATTGACGTAGAGAACGATCGACCATAATCCCATTACTCTCGTTTGGACTTGGCTTGCATACGCCCCGCGATCGCGCCCAGGCGCTCCACAAGTGGAGGGTGGCTGTAGTGATACGCACTGTAGAGCGCATCGGGGTTCATGTTGGTCAAGTTTTCGAGCGAGATCTTGGTCAGTGCCGACTGAAGTGGGTCGCCATAACCCAAATCGACGGCGAACGCGTCAGCTTCGAACTCCTTGGCGCGGGTGTTGGCCGTCAGGAGATATTGAAGGACCTTGTCCACGGGCGCCCATAGCGTTGTCGTGAATAGTGTGAGGCCAATCATGACAGGTAGATCGTGCTGGTGCGAGTTAAAGCCGAAGCTGGCAAACAGGTCGCGGTCGTGCATACATCTGAAGCGCACACAACCACCGTTAGAGTCATTCCTTCGCTACCGACGTATCGATCGACCCACCTTCCAAACACGGAAAACATCGCGAGAATGTACAATTGCTGGACGATGAGATTTTGAACTGTGTGCCATTTCTTCCAGTGGCCGAGTTCGTGGCCCAAGATGGCGACGACTTCGTCTTGAGTTGCCTGCTCGAGGAGTGTATCGTAGAGCACGATGCGCTTGTTGTTGAAAAATCCAAATAAGTACGCGTTCGAGTGGCCAGATCGCTTGGACCCGTCGCATACAAACAACTTGGTCAACGGGAACGACACCGACGCGGCGAGGGCTTCAATAGCATCGCGAAGAGGTCCACATTCGAGTGGAGTGAACTTGTTGAAGAGAGGCATGATCCACACCGGCACAATCGTCATCATTATCAGCGTAAACGTGAAGGTAAAGATCCATACGTACACGACAAAGTTGTCGCCGCCCCAACGGATGATCCAAATGAGCGCAGAGACCACAGGGAACCCAATGATTACGCTGAGCAACGTGCCTTTGATCTTGTCGGCCACGAACAGTCCGAGCGTTTGCTTGTTGAACCCATGGCGCTCCTCGACCACAAACGTCGAGTAAAGATCGAATGGAATGCTGAGCACGACGTCTCGTGCCCCCGTGAGTATCACAAACGTGAGGGACACCATAATCTCGTTCGTAGGCGTGTACCCAAACGACGCAAGGAGGGCGCGGCAGTACTGCCACATGAACGGCATGTACCCCAGTACGAGCATAGCTAGTCCATCGGCAACTTGAAATGTATCGTGAACGAATTTGAACCGACTTTTGTCGAGGCTGTACAGGCGGCACTTATCAAACTTTGCCGTTGTTTGCTCCAACAGCGACGCGACCTCGTGACCCTTCCCTTGAACTCCTCCATGCTTCTTGTCGATGTTTTGCTCGTCGACATGGCGAATTGCACGGCTCAACTTGTCTGGGAGTGTGGTCTCGTAAAGCTTCCGGTGCTGGCTGCAGCATCACGTGATTATCGCCAAAGCGAGGGCGTCAACCATACCGGATGTCCAAGTACGTTTCGAACACATGCATGACGCATATGAAGAGGATTGTTCCTTCCAGGTACGGCACCGCCGACGCGCGCCATCCTTCTTCCTGAAACCACGTCTTGAGCATTGTCACCGTCACAAATCGTCTTCGCTCAATTTATCATACTAAGTGCTTTGTCAAAATAGCGATCAACTCTCTAACGATTGAACTAAGGTTTCACATTATTCAAATGTCCATCCATTGTCCACGAAACAAGGACGGGTGTGCATCCACCTTCCCCTCCACCTCAGCTTAAATGAACCGGTGGGCCAAAGCATCTCTGGCTTCAGCCGTAAATATTTGCATCATGTCAGGGGCCTAGCCAGCCACACCCGGCGTTCGCCTACGCGGTGTAGAGCCAGCACCTCAATCACACCATCATTGCCAAGGTCTTTCCCTGCCATGACGTACAAATACGCACTCACGTCAGAGATGCCGCTGAACTTTCACAAGAAGCACGCTCCCCTTCACGTGCAAAGTTCGAGAAACGCCGAGGCCATAAATTAGGGCTGGGTATTCGCAATTTTGCTGCCAATGGAAGCGCAAGTTCAGCACGAACACAGGATCTTGGCTGGCTCCAAACTTGAACACGCGACTGGAGATGCCATCGGCAACGTGGATGGCTCTTGTGCTTGGTGAGAATCCCGGTCTGTGGAAATGCTTAACACGTCCGTAGCGATTGCTATTGTGATGCCTAGCACGGTGGGAGACACGACGCTTTCGCCTGCAACGGAAGACGTCACGACCGCCCCGACATCACTCGCTCCATGTGCTTACACCGCAGCAAAGTCCAATGCAGCGTTCAAGGAAGGAGGCACTTCCGCGACGACGATGGCTCTCGTGATAGTAGCAATCGCTTTGATCGTCGTGGCCATTGCTACAGTCATGCACATTCGCCGCAAATATGCGACCACCCAAGAAATAGCAACGATAGCGACCCCGAAGGCCCTGGAAACCCGCCAATTCTCCCGCGAGACCGAGATCCATACGCCACCCAAACCAGAGCGACGGCTATCGCAAGAGTTTCAAATCCACGCTGTGCCCTCGCCGCCCTCGACGGGTCACAGCCTGGACCTGTGGGGGGACTTGGAGAGCCTGCATACAAGAAGCCTCCACCACAGCCAAATCTCAACCAGCTCGTGACGTTAAACCCGGAAACCTTGCGTTTTTTATCACCTTGTGTGTGAAGGCTGTGCCACTCGAGTGAACAAGGCATGGCACCAGAAGTGGAACTTTCCAGCGTGCAATACATATTTGGCTGGACACTACCGCCTCGGAGCTGTGTCGGGAGTCAGTGGGTCACGTCAATACGAGTGTACTTCGAAGTACATTGCTGCGTTGCTTTGGTAGTCTCAGGAATCACGTTTAATCCATTAAACCTATTCTGCCGTATGCTGCAAAAACGATGGTGATCGAACAAAGGATTTTTCGTTGGTGATTGGTCAATTTCCAAAACTGTTATCCGGATTGGATAGCACGGCGGCAATTCGAAGCATTTCGCGGCAGCGTTGCATCATGGCCGTGGGTGTGTTCCTCCGCCGAGACGCCGAGGACGGAAAAGTCGGTCTACGGCGAGCCTCCAACACATGCATCCGTCTTGAGCCCAGTGCGATGTCTCCTGGTGTTGCAAGCATCAACTTTGATGCAGTCGTGGAGACGAATGATCCCACTGCGGAATTGTTCGACCAAATTGTGCAACCGAGTCTACCGCTTGTATGCGAAGGCCGTAGCGTGTCCGTGATTGCAGCTGGATGTAACGCATCTGGAAAGTCGCGCTTGATGCATGGAGAAAACTCGAATGCCTCGAGCGTCGGGATGGTTGAGCGTTGCCTAAGGGCCGTGTTTGACCTCGTAGACGCCACTGTTGCAGAGGACCCATCGCGACTAGAGTACATCGAAGTAAAGATCATGTGGGTTCACGAAGGTATGGACTCCAAGGCGGTATCATCTACCTCGATGTCGGCGTTCCAAGCCGTGCGGAGTGTGGATGATGCTATGCGGCTGTATGAAGTGCATCACGGTGCAACAAACTGCCCAGCCTCGTCGCACAGCGTGGTTCTCTGCCGTGTCCACTCATCCATTCGCGACAGTGTTGTGGTTGGCACGTTAGCTCTTGTTGATATCAGCGGTGCGACCTTCCTTGCACTCGACGACGACGAGTCCCACAAGGACGATTACTTCCTCCACAGCCAAGCATTAACATCTTTACACCGCACTCACATGGGCACATCATTTGCCCCCTGCCTCCTGCTTGGTCTTCGCACGCATGCTTCGTGCCAACAACAAGTGCGTGTGTTTCAAGCCATCTCGTCCAGCGTCGAATGCGACTTTGGCTTTTGTAGGTTATTCAAGCACTACTGTACGGCTGCCGTGTCAAGGACATGGCTGCAGGGCCCGCTGTATCCAACGCAGATACCTTGCGAACGTCGCCTCTTTCAAAAGTGCGTCCTGTAGCTTTCTTGAACGGGAGTAATATGCTTGTAGGTCTTGACGTACTTGGCCCCTGCCGCCCCACCAGCATCGCAGTGCTCGCCAACATCCAAACGGTTCCTGCACAATCACTTGCCCAACGTGAGTCCTCTATCGGCATCATCCTGCAATTTATGGAACCTCGACCACGAGTAGGTAATATGCAGCAGCGGCCGAGCCGTCGCCGAGAATCCCCACGGCACAATTAAAACGCAGCATGACATCCCTCCGATGTCTCCTGCCCCAACGACATCGTCCGAAGATGATTGCGATTCAGACGACGGGGGAATGCCGGCCGTCCCATTCACGACGCGCGTCGCTCGGTCAACACAACGGTCGCAGGGCGATGCGATCAAGGCGCTGGCGGCCGAGAAGGCGTTGACGGAACGGTGCGCCGTGCGGATTTCTCAGCTGAACGACATGATCAAATTTCAACGAACTGCGCATGAAAAGTTGGAGCGGGAAAAGCTAGCGGTGGACCGACGGTTGGCAGAGACGGAAGACAAGCTCCTCGTCGTCCAAGGCATAGCCGACCAGTTGCAGTCCGACGTGGCAGCGCTCAAGCGCCACGATGGATCCAACGACAGCAACATGAACCTGCTCCAGTTTTCGACGCGACTAAGCAAAGTGATTGAAGAAACGAAACAAGTCGTGGCCATGAAGGACCAGTACATCGCCCAACTCGAGCAGAAAGTTCGTTACGCTGCCATTCTCGCATCTCAAAAGACCTCGGAGGTTGAGTCGACTATACAACGAAAGATGGCCACTCAACTGGAGGCTGCGACAATGCAGGTGCTGGAATTGCAAGCAGAGTGTGATGCGACCCGTGCCAAGTTGGCTGATCGCGTTGGTGAGGTCGCGATGCTCACATCGAGAGTGGAAGCCACAGCCAAGAGTACAGCGACATGGATGGAAGAGACAGAAGCGCAGCACCGGCGAATCGTTCTTGCACTAGAAGAAAAGGTAGCGGCACAAAGCCAGCTGCTGCATCAGTTCAAGGAGCAGTGCGAATATCACGACGTCATCGTCGATGCCGACACGAAGCGGTGGCAAGCCGCCATCGACGCCATAACGGTCCAACTTCACGACGAACGCGCTGTCAAACAACAGCAAGTGGAGTCGGCGAACCAGAGAGCGATGGAAAGCGAACTGTTGTGGAAGGAACAGTTGGAGGCCCTGGAAACCCAGCATAAAGCTGCCTTTGAACGTGTAGCAAAAGATGCGGCGACTTGGCAGCAAGAGAGCCGCGATGCGATCCAGGCCAAGGATATTGCTCAAGGCCATCTGAACGCTTCAAGACTGGAGGCAGCGCAATTGCGGCAGGAAGTCGACAATCTGCGAGCCCAAGTGCATACAACTCAAGCTCGTCTGGATGAAATGCAATGGCAGTTGGACCACCAAACGACAGCAGTTGACAAAACGACCCAGCAGTCTGATCCGCCACCATCCACCTCCACGAACAATGACAAGGACGCCACGGACACCATGATCCAGTCTTTGATCGCTGAGGTGGAACAAGCGCGAAGGCGGGAAGCGCACCTGACACACGTCCTGTCTCTCGCGAATCGTCACGAACACGAGGCAAATGTTCGCCTCGGCCAAATTCAGAACGAGCTCCAATCTCGTCGAAAGGAGAACATCGAGTTGGCATGGGCGATTGGCAAACGCGACCACGCGTTACGCATGTTGGAACAGCGCCACGCGTTCGTGGCCCAATGCACGTCCGCTGACACGAGTCGGCCCACATTATCCTTGTAGCTGCGGAACATCTTGGCAGTCGGCCATGTACAATATAACCGGAATATATGTGTTTGCCTGTGACGACCGTCCATTCAGCCAGCGTCCTGACTGTTGCAAGAGGAGACTTGTAGCGTGTGCGAGGAGCGATCCAGTTGATCAAGGCAAGAGGAGCTGTGCAGCATCAGCCAAGTCATGACTTTGCTGTTTGCCGTGGCGGGACCGGTGAGTACACAGGGATAACCGGATCAACGTATCTGATATCCGGACAAGTTGAACCAGTGTGTGACAAAATTAGGATGGCGGCGTGCCGATACCGCGTTTCGAAGCTCCGGAGCGAGATCGAAAGCGAGCGAAAGCGACAAGGACTCCTTTGCAGGTCGTTTGGACGCAAGGTCGATGTGTTTGAAGGGTGCAAGCAGTCGACGGCGTCCACTTCGGTTATCAAAGTGGTCGCCACCAATTCCACTGTCCAGAATTGTCGCGCCGCTGGGACGACGACCGATCCATCGCCATGTTGGTCCACCCTGTACGAGCTCAATAGAGGAGACTGGGACTCTCCGGTCCAAGTCCACGTGTATCGATTGCAGAAGTCCCCAAAGCCGACAAAGTCCCTTCGACATCTCGTCGCAGCCAAGCGCATTGCTCGATGGTTCAAGCAAATCCTTCGCATGCGCCAAGCGGCTCCATCCCCGCCACCACCCATTCCAACGACAACGGAACGTACTCGCATAAACCCAGACGATCTCTTGGCACGCATTACACAGCAAATCAACGACCAAGCCAACCTCCAACGCCAGAACCGGGCAGGTCATGTCATCCAGCGATTCTTCACCTACGTGCTCAACCGTCGATCTGCATCGGTACGTCGCTTCAGATGGTACGGGTGGAGCTGTTGTATTCGGGTGTAGATGGGTCAGCAACATCGACACCATCGCATATTGATTCGCCAGCAAATGAGGCGGCGGCAAGCTCAGGAGCTGGACGCCATGGAGAGGGCAGTACGACTGATTCAAGCAACCTATCGCGGCAGTTCCTCCCGTCGCCGCGTGCGTTCGATTGTAGAGTGGCTTGAAGCAATTCTGACATGGCTTTGCATAGTTTACGTGGAAACAAAGCACGGTCAAGGGCCATTTCATTCGTGTTCTTATCCTGGAAGCGGAGTGGACGGCACAGCCAGGGAGGGCGGACGTGCTGCGGCAGTTGGCAGCTGCCTATTGGACATATTACGACGAACACCATGCCGTGTACGACCCACTGCAACGATCGCTTATGCTGCGGATGCATCTCCTATGCGCAATGAAAGCCATTACGTATGGATACGATCCATCATCTGCCGAGAATGACGACGCCGCCAAGTGGTGGATGGCCATCGGGCGGCGCTTCCTCTTGCTGTGGGAACACACAACGGACGAGCCAGCGCTGTTGCAGGAAGCGCTGACTGCATTCAGCAACGCACAGCGAACCATATCCGACGATGCGATCGATCCAGAGGTAGCCGCGACCATTTACCTGTGTTTGACATGCCATGCATCCACGCGTGTAGGTGCTGTGCGACGAAGTGCATGTGCAGTTTGCTCTCGGGTTGTACTGCCATGTCATCAAGAAATGCCAGCACGTGGCGTTTGAACTGTGGGGAAACCTCGACCGGATGACGCAGGTGTGGCTATGGGAAGGCCAGGCCCATTTTCACGTTGGTGTACGTCGCATCAAACTACGTTCATCGACTGGAGAAACTGACTCTGGTCCTACCAGGACTACCACGAGGCTGCGCTTCGATTTCAGTCGATCATGACCCGTTCGGTCCCGTCCACCCCTTTGATGCCTTACACCAACGTTGAGCTCTGGGTAATCCTGGGGCGCTGCGCCGTCCTTTGCAACAACCTCGATCGAGCACAGCTCTACTACGACAAGATTCTCTGCAGCATGTACGGTGACGATGACATTGTTCGGCGAGGATTGTCGTGGGAACACGTGATGAACGACGCGACGCTGCACTTGACCTGTGGGTCCAAATGCGCCAAGCGACGCGACTTTCCGTTGGCAGTCGACTTGTTGCGCTATGGCAAGCAGTTGAACCCCAATGTTACGACCGTCCACCACGACGAAGTCTTGGCTGAGTGCATCCGGCACACGGTGCACTTAGACACGCGGGCGAGCAGGGCTACGTGGGAAGCGCAGAAGCGAATTCCCCTCACACGATTGCGTGAACGTCTCGGTGTAGTGCTCTAGCGACTGCTGCAGCGAGAACGCGTATCGAAGGATGGGGTGTTGTATGTTATTTACGCAGCAGATTGAACGCCGCGACGTATTGGATGGCCGTGTGTTTATGGCTGTATTCGTCGCCGAGTTTGAGTTTGTGAAACAATCCGAGAATATTTGCTATGGGCTTCTTGACCGGACTCGCAGCGTCGGCAGGGGTCGAGTCAGCCAAGATCGACATAAACTCGTCAAGGAGTTTGTCTTGATTGGCGTCGCCGACGACCGAGCAGGGCTTGTACTGGACTTCGACGGTAAGACCTGTGGGGGTGTTGGCGCGGCACACAAACGTGCAAATGCTCACAAGAAAGTCGCCAAAAAGGAATTGCATTCCCTACCATGCGCAGAGTTGGCCATGGATTGAAGGATTCCTTTCCGTACCTCGAACTTGCCATCGGACTTGGGAAGATAAATCTCAACTTGCTGCAAGATATTAGACCCTTCCAACCCGCATTCCAGCAGACAGCACTCGTCCAAAGGTCCGTCCAGTCCGTTTTCACTTGATGGAAGCCCCTTCTCGAGCTTGATCCCCAATGAAGCATCCGTGCGCTCGTTGCCCAACACGGCATAGATAAGATCATCATTTTGAGACATGCGAAGCAAATACATGCGCTGGTTTGCGTAGCCATCGACGAGCACGCGGCGAGACAGCATGCGGCAGTGTACGACGAACCGACCAACTTTTCGAGCTCCCATTTCTTCAATCTTCTTCATCAGGGCTTGGTAGCGCACGGGAATGTTACTGTCCGTATACGTGAACACTCTAAAATGTGCTGAGTGAGGAACCCCAATGCCCATCGCGCTATCCATGGAGTTACCTTGTCATGCCAGTCATGGTGACCTTCGTCCTTCTGTTCGCGCTGCTGCTATCGAGTGCTTGAGCGGATATGCTGCAGTTATCCGGATGTGAGGATGAATCGGTCAAAATACTCTTGTACTTCATCAAACTGTAACACACAGGAGCCAACGAACACGACTGTGTCGATGAATACGAAAACCATTCCGATCGAATCTGCATGCATCCCTACGCACGTTCATTTTCGAGTTGAAGCCCCGCGTCGACGCCATAGCATCCTTCCTCGAAATCTACAGCTGAAATGATGTCGTCAAAGTGTTTATGATCTCTCGAAATCTTGGTCGAGTAGCCCACAAAAGGAAATTATTTTTATAGCTTGTGATGTATATGGAGAATTTCCCATTTTTATTCTATTGCCACCAAAATGTGCGGATGTGGGAATGAGCAGATCAGCTAGCCAATCAGCGTTGCGCTGGCTTACAAATAGCCAATCAATCGCCGCCAGAGCTCTTTCTTCTCGCAGGCAGATCTTTGAATGACTTGGAAATTTGCCATCAACACGATGAAAGGATTTGCGGCTGTCGTCGGTGTCGCCTCCGCGCTACTTGCCAAAGTCGCCATGGGCGACATCTCGTGGAACTTAATGTTGGGAAACCATAGCATGGACTTCCATGGGACGTTGGACGACGCCCCAGTCGAAGAAGGATTCTGTGATACCACCAAGCAACTGAGTGGTTACTTCAAGATTGACGGGTCCAAGAGCAAGAACTACTTCTACTGGTTCTTTGAGTCGCGCAATGCACCTTCTACAGACCCATTCGTCATTTGGCTCACGGGTGGGCCCGGATGTAGCTCCATCTTGGCGCTCCTGGGGGAGAACGGACCGTGTACTGTGAATGACGACCTGACCATCAAGCGAAACCCGTTTTCATGGAACGAAAAGTCAAACATCATGTGGATCGATCAACCTGCCGGTGTTGGCTTCAGCTATGGGGACACTAGCGAATACGACACAGACGAAACCATGGTTGGGAACGACATGTATCACTTTTTACAAGAGTTCTTCCAAGTGCACCCCGAATACGCCAAGAACGATTTCTACGTGTTTGGCGAGAGCTATGCCGGCCACTATGTTCCTGCCGTGGCCCACCGCATTTACGTTGGCAACAAAGAGAGCACCAACCCGAAGATCAACCTCAAGGGCATCGGTATCGGCAATGGCTTGACCACACCCGAGGTGCAGTACAAGTGGTATCCGGAAATGGCGTACAACAACACATACGGCGTGCAAGCCATCTCAGCCGAGATTTACGCAACGGAGAAGGCAGCTGTTCCCGCGTGCATCAAGATGATCGATTTGTGCCAGAAAACAAACGTCGCGTGCCTTGTTGCCCAAGTGTATTGCAACGCTGCGCTCGTGTCGCCCTATCAATTGTCCGGCTTGAACGTGTACGATATTCGCGAGAAATGCCAGCACTTGCCCTTGTGTTACGACTTCAGTTCAATCGAAAAGTTCTTGCGCCTTCCGTCGACGCTGAAAGCCCTCCACGTGAGTCCTAAGAGTTCCAAGTGGGAGTCGTGCAACATGGTCGTGCACGCCGCGTTCAGCTACGACTGGATGAAGAACTTTGACGGGTTGGTGACTCCCATGGTTGAGAACGGTATCGAAGTTCTTGTGTACGCTGGCGACGCCGACTTTATTGTCAACTGGATGGGTTGCAAGGCGTGGACATTGGCGTTGAACTGGAAGTACCGCTCGCAATTCCAGCAAATTGAGGACGTCGACTGGGTTGTAAAGGGCAAGAAAGCAGGCAAAGTGCGCAGTCTCCAAGGGCTCACGTTCTTGCAAGTGTTTGAGGCGGGCCACATGGTCCCGATGAATCAGCCGGAAAACTCCCTGTACATGCTCGAGGAATTCACGAAGAAGAACTCGTTTGCCGCGCGACACGCGGCGGATGATCAGTCGGTGAAGCTGTTGGTGATTGAAGGCACGGATGACGATATTGAGGTCGACTTTCTATTTTCACCTTGAGTTTAAATACCTTCGTGGTGTTTGCGTCTTAATCGTGCGTGCTTCTGTCGTCGTATTCGCCGACTATGGTGGTGATTTGTGATGCACAGGAAAACTAAAATGGATAGCCAATTACTGTCGTCCAAAACGGGGTGAGTAGTATGCATATAGATGCGAGTGCCTTCGACAAACGCCAGGTGCTGATGCCCCAGGCGTAGGAAATATGTGGTGTATTTACCGTTGACCTTCGACTGAGAACGAGAATAACGAAGATATTTGGTTACTATGGACCAAGTACATACCGTTTCGGAGAGGTATTGACGGTACACGTTGAAGTAGAGCAGTCCCTCGACATGCTCACGGGTGTAGTTCTTGGCCCTGGCGTGTCCAAATCCTGGAATCTTGGATAACACGACGCCTTTTTGCTTCCCTGTCAACTTCTTTCCCATGTACAAATGGGCAACTTGTATCAACGTCGACTGGATACCCAGTTGTGTGCAATGTTTAACTACAAATGTGAGTGTCTGTTGATGCGGCGAAAACGCAAAGAGCAAACCAATGTTCCATAGTGCAAGGCAGTCGTCGGTGATATCCATGGCAACCACGGCCTGACCTTGACACGTATCACATGTTTGTTGGCACAAACTATCTGTCCAAGATTCTCCAAAATACTCCAGGAGCATTTGCCGACGGCACTTTGCCTAATTTTACTCTCATGAACGCCTCATTCAGTCCATATTTCAAGCCACTTACCGTGTTCTCACACAATTCCATGACATCACGAAGGTTTTGAAAGTGTGCTTGGCGAGATGTCCCACATGGCAACATTTTCTTGCGGCGAGACTACATGAAAATTGTCAGTTGCGTTGTTAGATAGGCACGCACATAATCTTTGTATGAATAGAATACTACACATTCTGCAGGTGAACCATCCCGCCCTGCTCGTCCAGACTCCTAATCACAATAGTAATGTAGACTTGTTATCGATATGGCCATCGTACCTGGTAAAAATGGGTGATGGATTGCGGCAGACTGTGGTGAATGACATATCGCACGTCGGGCTTGTGAATGCCCATGCCAAACGCCATGGTTGCGACCATCAGTTTAATTTTTCCTTGACTCCATGCTTGATGCCGGAAAGTTTTTTCGTTGTTGTCCAAGTCAGCGTGATAAAAGTTGACCCAGTGGTGCGACTGGTCGCCTTCAGTGAGGTCGGACACGAGCATCTCGCAGTCTTTCCTGGACAAACTACCTCGAGGCCATTAGAGTTCACGCTGATTTACATCGATACCAATATATGATCCCAGATTCGCCAAGACGATTCATGACAAAATTCTTCAAGTCTTTCAAGAACGTGCTTGTTTTGAGCCGGCATGTATAGGATAGGTTTGGCCTGGAGCGTTGACATGTCAAATCATATTAAGGCTTTGCTCTGGATACATGCCGATTGAAGCTGGTCTTTTCGACATGGGGGGCAAAGAGTCTCAAGGACGCTGCAATGCTTTGCACCACCTTATCGCTAGCAGTAGCAGTCAAAGCGGTAATAGGAACCTATAATTCATCGCGATAGTGCTTTCAGCGGGTGTAGGTTTGAAGTTTACACCAGGATGCCGTCGGCGCAACAGGCCGAGCTCCATGTAATCCTTACGAAAATCGTGTCCCCATTGACAAATACAATGAGCTTCGTCAATGACAAAACGGGACAACATTCCTTGATGGAAGAGTTGCAACATCGCTCGCTTCAAACGCTTGCTTGATACCAACGTTTCTGGCGTGATGTACAGCAATTGGATGGGAGGCTTTGTCGAAGCCATGAGATCCGAGTAAATGCCGTTCTGTTCGTCACGTGGTACTCCGCACGTCAACATCTTTGCTCGAATCCCTAGCGCTTTTAGCTGGTGGACTTGATCTTCAATGAGCGACAATAGCGGGGAAACCACTATTGTCAGGCCACCGTCGATGCATGCAGGGAGTTGGTAGCACAAGCTCTTTCCAGCCCCAGTTGGCATAAGAACAAACACATCTTGACCGCGACCCGCAGCCTACATGCATTATGCATTGAAATTTAGGTGTCTTCAATTTTGAACAACGGACCATCATAACTGCTTCTTGGCCAGGACGAAATCCGTCATGACCAAATTGTACTGCCAGGACGCGGAGCAAATCGTCACGTTTGTAGCCATTCCACGTACTCTTGTCGATGCACTTTGTTCTCAATTCGGGGACTTTCGGTGGATGCTCTCGACGTTCGTTTTCCTCACGACAACAAGAAGGTACTGTTTCTTCCATCTCTCGTCGTTGACGCTTCGAGGATTGTGGTTCATCCTCTCGAGATTTATCAACACGAGTCATATCAATGCATGCTGCATGTGCATGCTTCGCAACGAAAGCCTGACCCCGTTGAAACTCGTGGCGCGCTTCTTGCCATGCTGACTTGCTGAGCGTGTGGGTGGTCATATCTGAGTATGAATTTCGCGCTACTTTTTAAACCAAAACTTATCCGGATACCCCGGATAATACCACGTCAAAAAGGGCTTGTTAAATATGTCTCGCCAGAAGACGAACTGGAATCAACGCAACAGCTCTTGGCACGCATCCCGCTGCACAACCGAACCTACGGCTGCGAGGCGGCGGAGGCTGAACTGCAGCTCTTTCCATTCACGTAGTCGAGCTTTAACCATCGCGTCCGAGTTGGACAAATGCATGAGCCCCACGACAACGTACTGGGATTGAATCCCTGACCCGTTCGCCAGTGTCGTGAGAAGGATGGCTTGTGTCCGTTCAGATTGCAGCACGTTCCATGCTACGTCATCGTCGCTGTCTTGTCGCCCACGGCGCGCCAACGCGAGCGCAAGAAACGACAGCACGGCAGCAGCAATATCTTTGTGCTCAACCTTGGCTGTCGGGCTTCCCAACACATCCACCATCGCAGGTAAGCCCCCCAACGCGATGATCTTTGCAGCGAGTTTGGACCGCTGGGCCATTCCAAATAGTATTTCTAACGCTGGCGTTGACCCGCTGTCCATCTTTCGTACGGCTTCGAGCAAGTCGGGGACATTTGCAGCAGCAGATTCGGACAAGCTGAGCTTTCGGTTGGCTTCGTCTGGAGCTGTGGGAACCTCCGTGCCTATGGAGTGCCGCCGAGGCTTCGAACTGTAACCCGACTGTGTTAGGTGGTCATTCGTGTCGACGCCGGTGATTGAGCCCTTTCGACGCGGCACTTTTTCGATTGTGGGTCTGGGTGACATGGGCGCATGCAGCATTGGTGCGTATAGGTCGGCGCCAAAGTCTTGAAACTTGACAAATCCTTCCTCAGTCACCGCCGCCACGTAAATGGGAAGAATGATGAAGGAAGGAGCCGAGTCGGCAACCGCGAGGGCGACTTCGTACTCGAGGAGCAGATTGTCGGCGGTATGGTCCAACGACTCATCGCGGCATTTTGCCAACCCCGCGTGGGACAACAGGGCGAGAAAGACGCGGCTCTGAGTGAGTCCTCGGAGGAACCCTTCCTTCCACGGTTCGCCAGTTTTGAGACTCATGCGGTCCAAAAATGGGTGAAGGTTGCGAGTTTTTAGGTGAAGGTACAATTTCTCGGCCAGGCCTTTTTCACTTGCGACGCGGTAATTGATGAAACAATCGTACGACGTGACCCCGTCGCATCGAGAAGGGCCGACGGCATGGCAAATGGCGTCGAGAACTGCAGAGAGATCGTCCGGGTCGATCAAATGCACGCCTTGGTAAGCCAAGAGACGGCCCAGAAGGATGCTAGGTGGCTGGGTCACGCGAGTTGGGATCGATGGATCCAAGTTTGGCTGTCGGGGTGCATTCAGCGCAGGCGTACCCACTGGACGCTTTAGCTTGGTGAGGTGCATGCCGAGCAGCTTGCGATGTGCCTTGCTCAGGATACCCACGTCCAAGAGCAACCCGTCCAGGTCGGACTCGGTCAAGATTGCGAGGATGCTGCCATCGATCCCGTTTCGTACAAACGTATCCGCGTATTCCTTATATGCATCCCCCAGCTTCGCGACCTGGTAGGCCACGTCATGCGCGCTCAGGGTCTGCAGTGACGCCCCTGCTCCCATCTTCCTCAATGACCTGGCACAACAATGGCGACTAAGATGAGCCAATTTGGTAGTCGAAACTGCAGCCGTTCCAATCGTATTTCGAAGGCATGACCGGACGAAGTTGCGAATTACTACGATTGGCGCCCTGTCAGTGTGAATTCGGCGACGACGGCCATGACGACGCGCCAGCTCCGAATGATCGACATTGGGGCGAACTTGGTGGATCCAATGTTCGTGGGCGTCTATCGTGGCAAGTCCAAGCACGTGGTATGTGGATGCGTATGCAAACCCTTTAAATGATTCCTTTCTCTTGGTGAAAGGACGACTTTGCCCAAGTTCTCCATCGCGCGTTCTCGACCCATGTCGAGAAGATTATCATCACTGCAGGATCGCTGTCTGAGAGCAAGGAAGCGCTTGCGCTAGCTCGCACAAATGAAAAGTTGCATTGTACAGTTGGCGTACGTCCACTCCTGCATAACTCGCGATGCGTGTAGTAATCCCCAGAGTTGTTGTCGTACGTAGGTTCATCCGACACGATGCAATGAGTTCCTGACCGACCCCGACACGTACATGCAAGGCCTTCACGACGTTATCAAAGAAGGCAAAGCGGGTGGCAAGGTAACTCTCAAGTCATTCCGATAAAGTTGCCAAGTCATCGAGAAGGTGGTGGCCGTCGGCGAATTTGGCCTCGATTATGACCGGTTGGAGTTTTGCAACCGCGCGACGCAACAAGAGTACTTTGCCAGGCAGTTCGATCTCGCGCAAGTGTCAAATCTACCATTGTTCCTGCACAACCGAAACACGGGCACCGATTTCTATGGTACGCCGGACATTCCATTTCCATTCAACCTTCTGGTCTTTGGTGTAGATGCGGTTTCTCGCCACCGCGACTGCTTTCGCGATGGCGTGGTGCATTCGTTCACTGGGTCTGCAGACGAGGCCAAGAAGCTACTGGACCTCGGCCTCTACATCGGGATCAACGGGTGTTCTCTCAAAACACAGGAGAACCTGGACGTTGTCAAGTCGATCCCGATCGATCGTATCATGCTCGAGACTGGTGATCAAACAATTCCTTCACCCTTTGACTAAGTCCATGCGCAGACGCTCCGTGGTGCGACATCCGACCGACCCACGCGAGCTTCCAGCACGTGCGCACGCTGTTCGAGTCGAAGAAACCCGAGAAGTTTATGCTGGGTATCGGTGTCAAGGGTCGCAACGAGCCCAACACGATGATGTACGTTCCCATGATACAGGCTCGAAGAAGGTATTGAATGTGGTGTAGCCAAGTGCTGGAAGTGGTGAGTGCGATTCATGAGATGGACGTGCACGACGTGGCCGACACGGTGTTCGAGTCGACGCGCCGTGTATTTTTCCCGCGAGACGAGGCGTAAACCCCAACCAACAAGCAGGGAGACTTGTCATTTCCAAATGCGACTCCTACGCCCAGCTGCGCCCTTGGCGGGGGTTGTGCAGCAGGTGTCGAATGTAATAGATTTGGAGCAGCACGCAGACAACGTACACCAGACTCTCGATCGTCCCAGCGAGCGATACCCGGTCGTTTGTGCTCTTCTCCGCTACACGAATTAAAAGTTTAGACAATGCCGACATGTGGATGGATTGACAGGTCGAATACGTACTCTTCATGTGCCGGTCAATCCGCAGCTGCATCAGTCGTTGCTCCGACTCAAGTTCGCCCAACTTGATGTCCAAGTGGGATGCGTACTTGGCCAAAATGCTCACATGCTCTACGGGTCAACGCGTGAGTGCTGAAATGACGACAGGGAATCGCAGCATCCACCTTTTTCCACGGGGTGTTGGGACTGCAACGTGTTGGTGACATGTGTCACGAGCTTGGATTGGTGGTCGTTGTTGGTAAAGCAGATTTCAAACAACCCCGTCACGTCGGGGTGCACTTCGTACGTGCCTTCCGCATCGCCGTACCGTTGGAACACTGTGTTCTTGTATGGATCTTTCACATCCACGTCGATGGCAGCGCTAGCGGTCGATACAACGTACGCGCCCCCGACTGTGTCCCCCAATGACTTGATGTCTTCGTAAAAGCAACTCTTGTCACGCGCCTCGATATAGAAGGTTAACCCCTCGGACGGGTCAAAGTCAAAGCGACGGAGTTTCTCGTCTTCACCGTCAACGTCTGCGTCCGAGAGCGGTGGTGCTTCCTTCCCCAAAATTCCCATGCCGTTGGACGCTTCCTCGTCTTCCAAGTAAGGGTTGAAGTCGTCCAGGATTTTGGTAGATTCGTCATATCGAGGAACGTCGTGCTGATATCCGCCAGGTTCACTTGTTCCATGCACCACCGTAGCAGGCAGTCCCTGTGTAGTTGTAGCACTCGAAACACCCGTTGCAACGATTGCCTTCGCTGTCGCATCTCCATTTGCAGGCAGTGCAGTCGTTGTTAGACTCGCTGCGGTCTTCGCGTGGTTCGCCGTAGCACCTGCTACGTCCGTCACCTGAGCCGCCTTGTCTTCTGCCTGCGCCAGCGACAGAAACACCGCCGCAACAGCAACAAGAACGTGCGGCAATCGCATTGCGACTGACGATGTGGGGTGAACCCAACGGGGTTTCGTATCCGAACAAATATCCGGCACGATGTGACATGCCAGCGTCATCAACGATGCCATTACATGGTGTATTCACTAACTAGCTCGTCGATGTTGAAGCCTTGCTCTTGGCCGCTGCCTCCGACGGGCATCGACGGCACCAGCGGCGTGTCTGTCGTGACGGTGGTGCGCCAGATGTTGTGCAGGTCGGTGTTGTTGAGGTCAAAGAGGAACGACGCAATGAGGTTCAAGTTTGCCGATGGATCGTACTCGTCCGCGGGGGTCATGCTCCAGTCCTTGGCCAACGCGCCAAGATGCGCCAAGAGTTTGGTTTCGTCCAGACATGCGGACGAAGCTGTCGAAGTCGACGACGTTTCGGCGTCAGCCAACGAGTCGCATTGACTGCCGAGGTTGTCTAAATTCGGGACGACATCGCTCACGCGTTGTCCAGCGGATGTGGCATCGTGCGACAGTGCATCGCGCGCTTCATATATCGATTTGAGGCGGGTACATGTGTCGGTATACTCGGAGGAAACTGGCGGAGCGGTCGCCCCAGTTAATATCGAAGTTCCATCTGTGGCAGGCCACCGGTTGTACTTGGCATGTTCAGCTGACAGGGGTTGCACTTCAAGGAGCAGCAAACATAGCTCGACCAGGTCAGCGTTGGGCAGGACGGAGACCCAGCTGCGGGGCTCGACGCCGGTCGTGAGGAACGTTGAGACGTTGTACATGCCCTCCCCAGCCCACAGATCATGGAGCCCCTGGCGGAGGTTCCTGGCCTGCGCTTCCGTTTTGCGGCGCTTCATCCAGATAGTGAGGGCCGTGCGGAGAATGTTGGGAAAGTAGTGGCGATGGAGCCCTCGTTTGTGGTATCTGGGGTGGCAAAAGTACGCGAGAAGGTACAAGCCATCGCCAACTTTGTCGAGAACTCCCCAGATCTCGTTGATAGGCGGCGTCATCTGGGCAAATAACTTGGTCGAGAGCTTGTTGGGTGACGGGGACGCATTCGAGCACAGGTTGAGGAGGAGCGCGTTGAGCGAGACGAAACCAGCGTAGCAGTCGGCTATCGACACGTCACAAGTTTGGAACAAATCAAACAACGTCTTGATCGGACGAAATAGGACGAGGAGGCTGCGCAGGTTGTTCCAAAAGTCGGGGCGGCTCGTGTAGTTGACGAGCTGGGGCGACGGCATAAACGGGCAGTTGGTCCGGAATGCCTGGACAATTGTCGGTTTGATCACGCTTTCGTTGAGGTGGATCGAGTACAGCGACAGGATGCAGTCCGAGAGGCTCGTGGCCGAGAACTGCAAGAGGCGGCACCGGTGGACGTTCATCTGGGCAGCCATGTCTTGCAGCATCAGCGTCGCATCTGGTGACTGACGAAAGTACGACAGAATGGAACCCGCCACCATAAACACGTGATTGATGTCTGGGATCTTCATCCACTCCCGGAGGAGGTAGTTGGTCAGTTGTGCCATGCAACGGATGGGAAGGATCCACGGGTATGTGGTCGCCACTTCCTCGGCTGCTTGAAGCAGGTCAGGATCGTCACCTGTGCACACTCCGATGAATCGCTCCGGCGACACCTCCATGAGCACGGGGGTCAGCACTTGGCTTCCCAAACGCTGAAGGGACTCTTCCTCGTTTTGAAATGATACAATGTTCCAGATGATGCTGACGCGAGTCTGGTTGGTCAAGTTTATGTGCACGATGCGCTGGTTCGATGCGTCGCGGCGTCCAGACGGTGTTAACGTGATGCGGTGGAACCCATTCGCGACGACGTCCTTGAGTTTGGTCATCTCGGCTGAGTACTGATGGAGTACAAGGGTTCGCAAGTCGTCGCCAGACACGGACTTGTACGAAGAGTTGATACCCTTGAGCCACTCTCGAAAGTGCTTGTTATCCGCGATCTCGATCGGAATGTCGTTGCACACAAAGGCCTTCACCATCAAGATCTTCTCGAGAGGATCGCTTTGTCCAATACCACCACTTCCACCCTTTCCTTTCGAATTATGCAACATCCCTTGCTTCAAAGCATCGCGGTGATGCATCATAATTGCAGATGAGAGACCCAAAGGCGATATTACCCCACCCGAGCCGTCCAAGTTACTCTTCGAGCCATCTTCTCCATCTTTTTCCCGCTTACGCCGCTTGATTGGAGGTCCAAGTCCGTCGGCAACAATGCCCAAGCTGCGAAGTTTCACAGGGACGTCGCCAGGGCAGTCTGTGGCAATATGGGACTTCATTTGTGACAGATCGGCATACTTCCATTGCCGTATGCAGTAGTTGCACTTAGCAGCGCGGACGCGGCTGATGCCATGACGATCCCCCCTCGTGAAATGGTCCCAGATGGGGTCGGAGCGCGGACCCGAGCGGCCGTCGTTAGATGATTCCATGATGGTCACCTTGTTTGAATTCCAGATTTGAATGGTGCCGTATTGTATTGTACGACGCCAACCGACAGTACGGTGTCGTGCGCTTGGTATTCTCTCGAAATGCAAATAAAATTGCAGCTCACCATACAAACTTAACATTTAAATTTGCGACGTTGAATAGTATTTTTGATACATTATCCGTATTATTTTTTAGTAGACGATGAGGAGTGTGATTTAAAGAAGACCTTCTTGGTAACCACGGCTTCCAGAATTAAATAAATTGAATTATTAGAAAATATATCCTTCGTACATCCACAACGTTTTCGTAGTACGCAAATTCGCGCCAAATGAATCATGATCACGATGGAAAGAGCTTCGGGACGAACCGAAGCATGTCGTGGAGGCCCCGCTGAAGGAGAGCGCCAATGGCAGGGCTTAAGGATGGCTGAAGAGAGCGCCCGGAGATGGTGACCTCAATGGGTGGAAGAAGAACGAGGCGTCCTGGTGGTTCCCACTTGGCTTTCGACGCTACCCACTTCGCCAACAAGTGAAGGTTCTTCGGTCTCAGCCACACCATTTGATGGTTTTGCATGTGCGCGACCATCGCAACCAATGGACATGTCGTAGATATGGTATTTGCCTCCATCATCTTGCCATCACCACCGCAGCGAGATATCCCGACGTAGATTTTGTCGTCTCCCACGCGAACGGCCACGAACTCGACCACGCCATTTTCCATTCGGCGCGCCTAGTGACCAACATCATTAAAGTGCATTTGACATGCATAAAAGTACCTCACGGTGCACGGCACGTGTTCTCTTTTCCTTAATCATTTTCAACTCGCACGCTTCTGCCAACTTCGCCCACAGTCCTCTCCTCATGTCATACTTATTATGAACGCGATGGACCAGGGTCGTTGTGGGGGACCCTTTTGACCTCATGCAAAGGAGGAGTTCAAGTGCAGCCATGGGCGACGCGTGGGAAGGATCCAGTCGACAGGCCATTTCAATTACGCAGTGTCCAAAGCACATGGACGTCGTTTTCACCTTGGCAATGTCCATCGCCAATCGCTGTGCCGCGTCCGCTTCCATCATGAATTTCGTCTCCAAACTAGCTCGCTCTTGTTCGGCCAGTTGCAAGCGCATCGCGTGCTTGAGGAGCGACACTGACTTTTTCATGTGGTCCGATTGGAGTTTGGCCTCCAACGCAGCCAGATCTCTCAAGTGTCGACGAACGAGCGCCTCCTCTCCAGACATCGCATAATTCTCTGAACGTTCGCGGTATACTCGAGCTTCTTGCCATTGCAACAAATTGCGGACTCCTCGCAATTCATCCGTCTGGCGCTGCTGCACGTCCTGTTTGGCCCGGAGTCTTTCCATGCGGCGCTCTCGAATGCGTACGGCCCTGGTTTCAGCCAAACTCATCTCCATCAATTGCGTCTCCATCATGGACCAAAACGTGTGTCGCTGCTTGGTTCGGCACTGCATCCACTGGGACTCGCGGCGGTCGCCCACCAGCTCAATCTCTGTCGCGCAGCGCAACCTCTCGATCGCATAGAACGGTGGGGCGCCTACCAGAATCCTCGTCATGTCCATCGCAATGGGTCAAATGCAGAAATGACAATACGTACGTTGCCGCAACCAGTAGTGACCTTGATGAATGAGCTGGATGTCGGTCTCGGACGTAGCGTAAAAATGGCCTGCAGCCATCTGTACTTCTTTGGAGCCCCCAAACAATTGATGCACCGCAAGCGCGGCCAAAGCGCGCTGCAATCGCAGTTGGAGCAGACACGACCACGTCAATCGACACGACAAACCCCGCCAGTGGCTCTAACGTCCTCATGAGAATAGACACCTTGCTATCACAACCGCACTTGAATGCGAATGGCCATCGCGTGCTGCAACTGGTGTCGTTCCCTGGTTAGCGCTTGTTCCAGCAACATGTCTCGAATTTTGTGCGCTATTGAGAGCTCCGTGGTGGCGTCAACGTCGCGACGAAGCTTGCGTCGATACGCCCGTTGGATTTGAATCGCTCGATACGTAAGCCGTTTCTGGTAAAGTTGGTGAGCCTTCTTTTGGACGACGTTGGCCTAGGTCGCATGGACGTGCTCGCTCACGGAGGTAAGAGCAAGATTTTTCGACTACGATACCTGCCAGAGATGCAAGCCCGAGTGGAGCTTGATCTTGCGCCACCGAAACGCAAACTTTCGAAATGCAAACTCGAGCATGAACAGCTGCTGGGACAGTCGCAATGACGCATCGACTTTCGCGCTTTCGTAGATCACTTTCTTCTCCACGGGCACACACGCATCCAACCGAAGCAAGCTCGGTTTCAAGTGCCGGCGCAAACTGCTCTCAAGTTGGGTATGGTACAACAGCGCCGTTGCATCTTCGCTGTTGTGGTTGTTACCTGTTATAAGTGTCCGCCGCGCAATATTCTTGCCTTTTGCGTGCTCTTGCACAGCTTTGCGGCTCAGCTCATCGCGAATACGCCGTACCACCGACTTGGCTTGGCGCAGGTTCGGTGGCACCTGGCGCGGAGGATCCATTTCGAAGTGTCGGTTCAAAAACATCCGGTTAACAACAAACCTCACGTGGTGGAGAGAAAATATGCATTTTCGCACTTTGCATGTCGTCGATTTGACGAACTCGTGAGGATAGCAAACGTCGGGGGTAGTTGGTCGAAGGAAAAAGGTGGACGATGGAGCTCGTCCATGTGTGCTGTCATGGGCAGCACATCTGAACTTGAAGAATAGTCTGTGAGATGATGTTTCTGCAATGGTGGGAACGGCGCATTCATCGGGAGGCCGCAACGTGCTCCAGCATTGGGCTCTTCGACTTGAGCCCGCGTTTGGTTCAAGTTGTCCGGATAATGCAGGATAAACGGTTCGCCAGTCCCGATGACAGAAGATGTCGATGGAGTGGGGTTACTGCGGCAAAGGCTGCACGACGCCGACGTCATGATGCGGTACGATTACGCATGGAAGCACAGCGAATTTGGAACGAAGGTGGACAGACTCGTTGGGGTCTGCCTTCGCTTTCTTTACTTGGCAGGTACGTGGCTGGGTGGAACTACCAGTGACGATGGCGCCAAGTTGCGCGTTGCTTGCCACTCCCTCACGCCAACTGCCGCGTTGACGAATGCTGTGGAGACTGCTTCTGGTCATATGCGGTTTCAATTTGTCTGTGACGGCGAGCACGATGACTCGAAGCCTCCCCATGTAACGTTTTGCTTCATTGGTCCATCCGTGATGGGGAAACTCCACGACACATTGGCTGCAACGACGGCGTTCACGTGGAATTCGTCCGGGGTATACTTCTTTCTCGTTGGTGACGCTGCATGTTTGCCGCCACCATCGTCAGATGAAGATGAGCGCGTACGTGGACTCAGCGCATTTGGTCTTGGCCGTGAACTGCAAGCAACCATGTCAGGACGCGGGTTCCACGCGGCCGCGCATTACGTTTGCGAGTTCAAAGACCCACCAAACACCGATACGTTGAGTGCGTATTTCTTCTGCCGCAATGGTCACAATAATGCGTTGCATGTAGGCGACGTCATGGATCAATTCAACGTGCCCTTGTCCAACTTGATGGTGCACACGGAAAAGTGGGAGGTATATGTGCCTGGCACGACTTCTTCTCCTTCAGCCAAGTGGGAGGTCGACATTGAAGACAATACGTATTGGCAGCAATACGCCAAGGGAAAGGCTTGCGACAGCTGCCACCAACACAACGCGAAGCTGCTGCGTTGTGTGCGATGCCAGGCGGCATTCTACTGTTCCCGCGAGTGCCAAAAGGCAGCGTGGAAGCTGCACAAGGGAGACTGTGCGCCTCCGTGTTTCATTAAATAAAATTGAGTCGTTTGTCAGAACTCGAGGATTTCAGATCGACTGGTGGTGTGAGTCCCACACAAGTCGTCGTACCCACTGCGGCATTGCCCATTTGTCGCCGTTCCCTGCGGATTTCAAGTTCGTGCATGCAGTATTGCCATCTCCGACATAATCTCTCATTGTCGAACGTCTTTGTATGGCTTTCGTTTCGCACGCGCCACTCGCATGCTATCCCCAACTTTCACCTCTCCAAGCCCCTAGCAGACTCATCGGTTTTGCGGATTCAATGTCACTGCCTCACTTGTCCATTGTAGCCATTGTGGATATTAACCAGCCGACGTAAAATAGCCTAAGGTTGACTACGCATGCGCCGACTGCACACGACCATTCCATACATAGAAGGGTAGTGCTGGCATTTAGATGATGTTACCGCTGCAGTTTGACGAGCCACAGCTGATTGAGGTAATTTGCAACCTTCAACTGTCGGTGCTCGAGAGCCACTCCCAACGCTTGGTTCACAACCGCTAACGATCGCATGTCGGATCTGTTTTCGTAGATCCATTGCACGACTTCCAGTTGACCATGCTTGATGGCCCCCTCCAAGATCGAATGCCGCCACCCTTCCACTTCGTGCGCGTGCAGGTACCTGAGTATGTCGACGTGACCGTTTGCCGCAGCCACAAACCACGCTGCCGTGTCGCTCGGGCGCTTATGGTTGTTGATGTGAAGAAATTCCAGCGACGACACATGGCCATGATGTGCGGCCAACACAAACGAGTCTTTCCATTTGTATACTTGTGTCGGCTTGTCGTGCGGCGCGAGGGAAATTGGGAATTGATGGTCCACGTGGACGAAGCGGTATCGGTCATTCAAGTGATCGAGGACGTCCTGCCGTCCGTATATAATTGCATGTGCAAACACAACCAATCGCATCCGCTCCATGCACGCGAGGAGCTGATCTAATCGACCGATTCCGTGTTGCGCATACCACCGTGATACCACGGCGTCCACTTCTTCGAACTCTGTCGGGTAGATCTTTCTGCTGTCCACGCGCGGTTTTAGTTGACAGAAAGGGATCATGTCTTGATAGATTCCCACTTGGTAGACGCATATGCACCGCAGAAGCTCGGGAGAATGGAGTACCATCGACGCCATCGCCATGTCCTTGTGCCCACTCCGCAAGAAGTTCTGAAACGTTGAAATCGTGCTCTGATTGGTCCAATACGTATCCAATTAAATTGCCGCAGATCTTCCAGGATATTTTGAGATGCTAATTTGTTCGTATCACAGTATATTGTATAGTTCAAAAATGCCCTAATTTTTTATTGCCAGCTTGCAATTTGATAATAAACGGAAGTATTGGAATCGGCGTGGCACACTTTAGCTCGTTCCAAAAAGTGAATCTGAATGTTCTTCTCGTTCGTGTGGAAGTGGATATTTTGAAACCAGGACTTTTCACTGCGATCTACTAGGATCAAACACATTTACTAACGTTAGTATAT
Organism: Aphanomyces invadans; assembly: GCF_000520115.1. Classification (NCBI taxonomy): domain Eukaryota; phylum Oomycota; class Saprolegniomycetes; order Saprolegniales; family Verrucalvaceae; genus Aphanomyces; species Aphanomyces invadans. Next base: position 1,212,662 of record NW_008580146.1, read on the forward strand.
CACTTCTGCATCGCGCGCCAAGTGCATGCCCACATCAGCAATGCCGAGGTCGGACACATGACTCTGTGCACTACTGCAAGTTTATTGCTCTTGGGGTATTACGGATCGTGCGGCAATTTCGGATGCAATCGTACCCACAGAGTGCGTGAAGAGAATGGAGGATTGAACACTAGCAGTCAGAAATGACACAACACGGAGCGCTTGTTGTATGGGTTTGAATCAACTTGAGCAATGAAAGAGGAAACCAACGTGGTAAGTGTTATCATGGGCTGGCCTGTAAAGTCCCAAGACATGGGAGGGCATGCACAAAACAGACTACTTAATTGATCACGACAGACCAAGGGTGTTCGACACGACCATACTACACGAGCACACAAGCGAGATGAGGCATCGGTCAAACAGATTGCGCAGTTTTTTGTACCTGGATGTCGGTCATTTCGTTCCAGATCCGCTTGGTCAGTTGGCCCGACTTGCCATCGGGGGCATCCAACGGCACATTCACGTCCTACCACCATGATTCAGGTGATGGAGTCCATTTCGTTTGGTTTGGATTGTTGCCAAAGTCGTACTTTTCCGTTGTAGTTGATTAACTGGACGGGCGAAATGACAGCGGCGGTGCCCGAACCAAAGACTTCGAGCAAACGTCCTTCTTGTTGGGCTTTCACAATCGCCGGCATCGTGATGGTGTGTTCTGTGACTTTAAATTCGCCCCAGCCACGCGTCATTTCTAAAATCGACTGGCGCGTCACCCCCGGCAAGATATCCCCGCGGGTCAAAGGAGCAGTGACGAGTTCCTTTTCGCCTTGTTCGTTGATCCAAAACACAAACAAGTTCATCGTGCCAGCCTGGAGTCCAGAAGTCAATAGAAATGGTGACCAAAGAGCAAGGACGTACTTCAGTGACCAAGTGATCTTCGCCAAAGAGCCACAAAATCTACACCAGTGTAGCATCGTCAAGAGCTCCTCCAGTCCTCCTTCACTTAATGTAAACGAGGGAGTTGCGGGCATACTTGCGAGTAACCTTTTTTGGCCGCTTCCATTTGAGGCATGATCGTGGGGCCGTAGTTACTACAGGATTAAAATCATTTCACAGCCGACGAGTATATTACGGAGTTTTGAGATGACATACCCGCCCACTTTGGTATTGCCGGTCCCACCAGGCCAAGCGCGGACGTATTTGTCGTCAGCGAAGAGCTTCACTGGGTTGAATCCCTCTGCAAACACATTGACCGCGTTAGATGGGATTCAATGACAGGGACCGTTGTACCTGGGTAATATGGGCCAACGGGGGACAAGATCACGTAGACCTTGGCTTTGCTGGACGCTCCCACGCCGATGAAGGGCTGAATCATCGCGTTAGACGTGCTGCCTGAGTACGGTGACGCCGTACGTGGGTGCTGACACCAGTCGGTCGGATGTACAACGAGTAGCCGTCGCCTTCGGGGATCCAGGACTTGTCCAAGAGAATCAACTTCCTATTGAGCAGGTGGCATTAGATTGAAAGGACGGGTTGTTTGTGAAATCGTACTTCAAGCATTCGATCAATTCGTCTGAATCAAAGGTCTATGAGAAGTGTGAATGGTCAGTGAATGGGATGCCGTCCGATGGAACATCATACAGGGAGGAAGAGGCGTTCCATGGAGTTGTTCATGCGCTTCATGTTCAAATCCGGTCGGAAGAGGCGAATTTTGCCCTTGCTATCAATGTACGCTTTCATGCCTTCGAAGCACTAATCCACAGCTTGAATTACGAAGGGCTTGTACCGTCGACACACGCAATACCTGGAGCGCATAATGAAGAGAACTCGCGGCAGGGTCGATGGCGAGGGGGCCATACGGGCTGCGACATCATATCCAATCAGATAGGGTACAATTACTATATGCGTCTGTACCGGATGAGAGGCGCACCCCAGCCAGAATTCTTGTCCCAGTCGATTTCTAGCAAGTGGTCCGAGAACGTCGTACCAAAAGTCAGTTTTTCTTTTGGGGTCTTGGCCTACACGCACACACGTGTTCAACTACGGGCCAATCTTGAAATGTAATGTGCAAACCTTGGGGTGTGGCGTTTGATGGATGATTGTCTTGCTCGCCTACACGCCGCGGTGAGAACACGTGCACCTAACATGAACTACGTACATCAAGACCAGCAAGCGCGCTGAACGCCTTGTATCCTTGAGAAAACTGGGTCGCCTTGACAGCTTGGAGTTTGCGGGTCACGAACATGACGGGTTCAACACTCGGTGGAATGGGGCAAGTTTCAAAGTGGCCGTGCATGACAAGAAGTTGGAAAATATCCTGTCACATTCGATATGCACCCGAGAGAGATTATCCATTTTCGGAGGGTTTCCTCGAGACATACCCTTGAGGCTGCGCTTGAAGTTTGCTGGTTGGCCTTGAAGTTGGTTCTGATTGGCCAACCTGTTGAAACTAATCTTGTGGTGCATTTTGAACCGCACCTTGTGGTGCATGTGAACAGGCACGTGGGATGCTGAAACGCTAGTGTGCCATCTGTCGAAGTAGCAGCATTTTCATCGTCATACGCAAACCCATGAAAGGGACTTGACTTTTTTCACACACGTGATCGACTGGTATCGACACAGTTTGAAGTTTACAAAATCATCGGCTTTAGAACGTCTACGATGGACATTTGAAACGTGTGGGATTTCTGGAGCAAATCACAGCCAATCAACTTACGTTTTTCAGACACCAGTCTTATCCGGATTCCGGAAAATCCCACCTATCCTTGACACTACAGCGGCAGCAGTGTGCAGCATGTGCTAGTGGCGCCAGATCGGCAGACAGTAGGACATCTTGAGTCATGGAGGACGAGCGACAACAGGGAGCGTCCTGGTGATGCCTACGTACGGAGCACAAGCTAGGAATTTTAGGGACCGGAATGTCACAGCATGATCTTGAGAACAAATCCGGATATCAAGTCAATTTAACCGGGCACGCCCCGCAAAGATACCTGATCCGTTTAGCCCCGCATCAGATGGACGGCGTGGACTTGAATTCGGCATGGCGAAGTGCCGAATGCGTCACATCGCTGTACGATCGCGTGAGGGAGCTGGAACTCCGCAACGCCGAGCTCGAAGCGGAAGTCATGCAATGGCGAGATCAGAGCCGACAAAATCGTATAACAGACGCCAATACCTCGGTCGACCTGGCCAGAGCGATTCGAGAACGCGACGAGTGGCGCGATCGATTCAAACAACAAGATGATATCTCAAGGCGGTTGCAGAAATGTGTCGATGCGATGAAGGAAGAACACAAGGAACAAGTGGCCAAGTTGCAAGAACGCTGCCAATTTGACCCGCATGGACCCAAGCGCGTGCAAGTGTGCGTCGCGTCCCTCCAGAAAACCCTCGACAGTCGCGTTCAAGAATACGAAAGCATGCAGCAGCGACTACGGGACACACTCGACGCCAACGCTAAAATGGTGAACACGAATGCTGCGTTGGTTGAAGAAAGAACGTCGCTTCTCCAGACAATATCGCTTCAAAATGCGCACCGCATGTTCACGCTGTTCCAACGCCGACAAAAGGACGCCCTCATTGCATCCTGGACAACGTGGTGCTTTAACACGATTCGAAACATCGAACGTCAGAAGCGCGAAGACAGTTTCCAGCGACTAGCAGCACTCGCCAGCCGGTCGAAGAAGCAACTGCTCCAGCGTCAAGCAAGTCGATTCTCCATGCAGCGCGAGAAAGCTAACCGCTTGCGCACGTTTAAAGCATGGGCATGCCATGTCCATGCGATTCGTCAGGTACGCAAGGACATTCAACTCAACTAAGGCGAGTTTCATCCGCCAAGCTAGACGCGACATGTCGCGTTGGAATTGTTCAACGCTTCGCGCCGAAGGAACTTGGTCGATGCATTCGAATTGTGGCGCGAACAAGCTGCTCGAAGAGCTAGTTGCTCCAGAGTTTTGCAGCGACTCGTGCGGAACCACAAGCACCGTCACATACTGCAAGGATATCGTCAATGGGTCCAAGCAACGCGAACTCTCCTCATCGAAACGATTATTCTCAAATGTGACGTGATCGAGGCCGAGAAATCCAACGCTGTGGCCGAGCTTGACCGACTCCAGGCGGAACTGTCGGCTTCACGGGCCACCGAACGCGCATGGGAACAGACCGCACGCGACTTGGAATTACAACAAGCCACTACCGTCGCTCGTCACAGCAACATTGTTTATCAATGGACTGCCAGCCTCGCCATGTGCTACGAACGAATGGTCCACCGTCGCCGCCAAAACATTGTGTTTCAAGCATGGAAGTCGAAGATCCAGATTCGACAAACCCTTCGCAGATTATCTGCGCGGTGGCAAGCGCAGCGAATTCGAGCAGTCGTGGTACAGTGGCGGCATTACCGACACGACCGACCGCGTGCCATGCGCATGACCATGCAGTACATGCGGTGCAGACGCAACGGTCGGTGGCAACGAGATGCATTTGGGGCATGGGCGAGGCTGGCCCATCACATGGCGACCCGTCGACGCAAACTCCACCGATTCCGGCACGTACAGGACTTGGCTTCGCATCAATGCTACTGGAAGCAATGGCGGTCCTATGTGTTGATTCGTACCGAATACAAGAGGCATTTGGGAAATGTACTCGACGCACTGAACAACATGCTACGTCAACACGTGCTTCGACATGCATTGAAATCGTGGCAGTCCAAGGTTGTGGCCATCGTTCAGCGCGACCTGCGGCTCCAGTGGGTCGTGGAAGCCGCCGTGGGTCAGTCGCGGACTCAATTGTTGTGTCACGTCATGGCGCGATGGAAGCGTCATGCCGCCGTGCACAAGAAGCGAAACGTGTGGCTGGCATTCAAGACCCGACAACGGCGAGATCGCTTTCAAGGATGGACTCATGCGGTGTGGAGGGCGTGGTTCGCCCAATGTGCGGTGCAAATTCACCGCCGTTTTAAGTTGGCAGCGGTCGTCATGAGGTGGCAATCGCGGTGGATGCGGCATGGCCTGTGGAGGTGGGCAGCAAACGGTCGCATCGCGTCCTTTCGCGAATCGCACACCCAAACAGTGACCGAACTCAACAAGTCCATCCTGGCGCTACACGAATCGATGAAAAGCGACGCTGAGCAACATCGCTTGGATATCGAGGGGATGGAAGCGACGATGCGAGCCACAGAGGAAGCGTTTCAAAAAAACTTGCTTTGTCAAGGGAACGAGTGGTCGCAACAGCGGGAGCAGCTGGAACGAGATCTTCATCGCATGATGCTGCTCAAGGACGCTTCCGACGAGGCAGCAGCTCAACTAAAATGTCATTTGATCATGTCACAGAGGCGTGGAGAAGCTCTAGAAGGCGCGTTGATGGAAGGCGAAGCACAATGGCTCAGACACGTAGAAGTGCATCGACTGGACCAGCGTCACCGCGATATGCTCGAGGTACATCCACCCACCAGCTCGCACGTTGCCTAGAAAAACGTACGATAGGAAGATGCCCGGTCGGCTTTATGTCGCTTGGAGACGACGATGAGCCGTTGGCGGGCCGCGTGGGACGCGGAGAAGCGTGCGCTTGGAAAGAAACTAGAAGAACTGACCAAGTCGCACGACGAAATCAAGGCCAAAATGGGTGCCAAAGCGCTAGAATGCCTCATGCAGCGCACGACTGTATTCTGTTTCAACCGGTGGAAAGCGTTTGTCGCGACAGCGAGAGAAACAAAGGGAAAAGTGAGTCATATCGTGGCCCTATTGCAGTCCAACAAGACCGCGCTCGTGTTTCACCGATGGAAGCAGCATCACGAGCTGCAGCAAGCGCAGAAGCAGCTGACTGCCAAATGGCACCAAATCCACGCAACGACGCTCGTAAAGTCGGCGTTCAACGCATGGGCAGCAAGTGTTGCAGAGAATCGAAAGCTTTCGTCGATATTGGAGCTCTTCGGCTTGACGTCGGCACGCAAAACGTACGAATCGGTGTGGCGGCAGTGGTGCCACAGGACTTGCCGCCGACGGGACGGCAAACGGCTGTGGACTCGGGCGTTGGATCATATAACGAAACAAGTGTAAGTCGAAGTAGTTCACATTCGGTTGCTCAACTCAACGCTTTGACTTGAACGTTGGACTGGCGCAGGTACAAAGTTGGTATGCAGCAGTGGAAGGCAGTGGCGGACGCGATTTCGCTTGCAAAACGCGCGCAGTTTAAGATCCAAGCACTCGATCACGCGACCAACGCTGTCCAGCGCAAGTGGAATAACATCGTATGCCGACAAGTGATCGTGTGGTGGCGGGAAAATGCGCATGCAAATCGCCGCGAGCGCGACCTGCTCAAGCGCTGTGCCTTGCGTCTGCAGCATTTTGCTGTCGGTCGCGTGTTTGAAGCGTGGCGAGAAAATGCATGGCTGCAGCGACGGGATCGAGATGCCCGAGATATCGTGCTGGCTCTGTGTCTTCGTCACGTTCTGAGCTCGACGTGGGCGCGGTGGCGGCAATTCCGCCTTGCCAGCGCCGCCGTGGAACGTCGGCAGCTCGAGGAAGCGCATCGCATCACGCAACAAGCCCTGCAGGACGCAAAATCCACGATCGAGTCCCTCACGAGTCAATTCCAATCGACGAAAGCGCATGCATCGTCATTGCAAGACACAACAAAACAGCTCAAGATGCAGTTGCAAGCGTCCAAGTGCATGCAGTTCTTTCAGTCGACTGTCCGCTCCGCGTTCTTCGAATGGAAGCGAGTGGCGAAATTACTCCAACAAACCAAAGGCAGGGTGCTCGTGATTGTGCGGCGCATGCAGCGGATGCACCACGCACTCGTGCTTGACAAGTGGAAAGCATTTGTCACGACGCGACACGTAAAAGCACATCGAGCGGCCGCAGCGCAAGCGCTGCATCGAAAATTCATCCAGCTGCACACACTACATGCGTGGATGGCGGGCATTCGCCGCAGAATAGAGTTGAGACAAAAGTGCCAATGGATCGCGCACATGATGGCCAACACATCGATTCGCTGTGTATGGAACGAGTGGCGCCGGTTCCAACAGCATCAACGGCACGCGTGTAACGCGCTGGTAGCTATCACGACAGCTTTGGAAGTCAGTGAGATGCGACGGCTGTGGCAGCGATGGTGCGACCACCACAAAGCATTCATATTCCACGACGAAGCCCAGCGCAAGAAGGCGCAACAGTTGCTCGAGTTCCTCAGTGCTCGGGCATCGACGTCGCTGCGGTGGTACCTTGATGGATGGAAGCAATTTCTGAAGCGCCGGCGTAAGAAAGGAACCCACGACGTGCTGTGCAAGCGATGGATCTGCCAGAACGTGTGGAGACGGTGGCACCACGCGATCCACCAAGACCGTCAGCTGCTCCGAGTACTGCATCAGTATGAGCGACGAATCTTGCGGAAGGGTTGGGTGCAGTGGCAGCTTGGGCTCGTCAAGTTGGAAATTGCCTGGACCAAGCACACGATGGAAATGGAGCGCATCCAGCAGCATGAGCAGTGGGAAATCGAGAGAGCTCAGCTTACCAGTACGTCCGTCGAACTGGAAAAACAAGTGCAGCAGCACCAGTCGACGATTATCGCCAAGGACATGACACTGGAAGTGTTCCAAACTAACATTGCAACAATGGAAGCGATGCATCGAGAGAGCGAAGCCTGTCGATCTCTCTATGAAGACAAATTCACGACGGCACTGCACAAGTTGTTTGAAACGATGAGCCTGCAACGGATCGTCCGATGCGTCTGGGTCGCATGGACCAAGCTACGGCACGGACGAAGGCTACGGCGGACGCGAGCCATCGAATGGCTACGGTCGAAACAAGTGGCCATGATGGAGCTTGTCGTTTCCACGTGGAAAGCTCGCCTTGTGCCTCATCGGCGCCGACTGCGACTGCAGCTGAAGTTTAGACGTCGCCGGGTCGAAGGTGCAGTGGAACGTTGGAGGTTGCGCACTCTGTCCCGATTACAGCTCAAGGTGGGTCGTGAAGCCATCATTCTCTCCATACTAAACGCACAGTCTGCAGGCTGCTATGCGCACTGTCGTGCTCAACTTGACACGGCGGCGAAGTCAGCGGCTAACGCTGGCGTGGCGTCAATGGCAGATGCACACCATGGTCGCAATCGAGCGAGCCAAACAACTCTCTCTAGAGGAGACGTATCGCCGCGAATCTGCCCAAGAAAAAACGATGTTGGCCTCCACCCAAGTAACGTTGACATTTTGTGCGTTTTTGTCGGGATGAAATTCGGGTAGAAATGTGCCGCCGACATGCGATCCAAGTGGGGCATGTCGACGATTGTATGGCGCTTGCGCTGTGCTCACATCCAGAAAATGGCGTGGGGGTTGCAAAAGTGGAAGCACGTCGCCGTTCAACTCGCTTGGCGCGCCAAGCTCCAGTACACCGCCAATCAATTAGATGCCGCGCATCAGCTGCTGCTCGACGAACAAACGGCGGTGCTGGCCCAACGCGAAGACATCGTGGTGCCTCTTCGGTCCACGTGGCTCGCTCTAAATCAAACGAAAACACTGGAGCAGCTCTTTGACGCCGTCGCGTCCACTTGCTTCCCAGACACGAGCGGTACGACTGTGACCTGGAAAGCGAATCGGGTAGCTTCACTGTTGGCTATTCAGGCCTTTTGCTCCTGATCGACCCTCTCAAGCAAGAGCTGTGGTCCATGGTGAGCCGACAAGTGGTCATTGCCCCTGCCCACTTGGGCATTGCTGGCTATGTCGTGGGCTCTGGAGCAGCATTTCGATCTGCCATGGTGGCTCAGGACAAACGATTCCACCCCCTCGTGGACCAGGTACGTCCTTTAAACACTCCATCTTCCACTCACGAGCAAGGACATGTGCTGCCTTCCAAAGCATGTCGTAAACCCTCTCGTAACGGGGACCAAGTCGTCGTCCGTGGTGGACCAAATTCAGATGGTGTGCGTGCCAATCTTCAGCGACGACGGTGCGCGTATGCCTCAACCAGTTGATGGCTAAACCACTGCCTCGTAGGGGCTGTGTGGGGCGTCGTGCAGATGGCATACCTTGCGCACGCGACGGATCTCTTCATTGTGTGTCATGCATGCGCAACTGCAGGTAGTGAAGCGCCTTCATCATGCGACCATTGACAGCGCTGCCCCCATGTGTAGTGGAAGCCGTGCTCCACGACATTCTCAAGAGTTCGAAGGACCCGATCGCAGCGCGATGTCCGACCAAGTTGATCAAGCTGTACAAACAGCACAAACAGTGGCGCAAGTATTACTTGGACGTGGAAATTCGGCTCCGCCACACAAGTGACTTGTACAAACAACTGCAGGTCACGCACGTGCAGCGCCAGCACGATTTTGAACAGGTACCCTGTGTCATGTTAACGTGTGCCTAACCTCCCGCGGTCACTCCTTATAGCTGCTAAGCACCGAACGCGATGCGGCGGAAGCCACGATGGTTCAGTTGCAAGCGCGACTGTCCGAGAAAGAGAAAGCGCTGCGAGTGCAGATCGAGTCGTTGGAGCACCAAATGGGTGTGGACAAGTGCGAGTGGAGAGCAAAGGAAGATGAACTGCGACAAGTGATTTGGACGCTTCAGAACCAGCACCAGCTCGCGCGGGCTCGCGACATGATCTCTTCGGCCCGGCATGTCGCTGTCGATACACCTTGCCGCCATGCCACGGACCCGACAACGCACGTCCTTGTAGCCGAGATGCAATCGCTTCAGAATCAACTGACGCAGGCCGAAACGGACGCGCTCTTTCTGTCCAAGGCAATTCGGGTGGCCATGAAGTATCAAGGCAAGCTACCGGAAGTGATGGTTGTGGAAATCAAGCGCATTGGACGGCGTCTCTCCGACAAGAAGACATCGCCAGGTGAATGACAACGTATGCAGTATGTGGATCGACGTTATCGTCTGTGATGGAGTTGTCGGAGTTGTTTCGTGTCCGCGAGGCGCTGTTGGCTTGCTTGCGTCGGCGCCAAAAAACTACGCTCTCCTGGTTTGCAGTGGGAGATAGCCGATGTATTGAGTCCTTTCGCCGACTTCTTTGTCTTCGCAGTCTTCTTCTTGACGCGGCGGGTCGTGGCCACAGCGGGAATCGGCGGCGGCAGCGGGTGGATCTGTCCTTTGACTGGAGATGGAATATCCACTGCCGTGATCGAGTTGTACCGGGACCACGCGCCGGGCGTCGGCGACACGGCTACGTTGTTGACAGCATCGTCGAGTTGGTTGTCGTTGTGGATGGACAGCCCAGACTTGGAAGTAGCCTGGGCTTTGAGATCATGGATGATCTTCTTCTGCCGATGCCGAATCGTTTCGGACAAGTCTAGCGATTGCTGGAGCGATGCGCAGTGTGCTTTGAGCTGCTGGAATGACGTTTGGAGCGCCGAATACTCGCGCAGCTTGGTTGCGTGGCACTCGACCGTCTTACGCAACTAATCGAGGCACGTTTCAGCAAGGCGTGATGATGGCGTCATGTGTGAACGTACCTGGTCCAAATCAAAGCGAAGTTGGTCATTCGCGACGTTTGCAGCATGCAAATCACTCTGGAGTCGAATTAGGTTGCCCATCCGGCTGCCTGGAATCGTGGACTTGGACGTAGTAGAGTGTTTCTGTGGAGTTTGCTTCGTTTTGGACGTGATGGTTAGCGACCGGGCCTTCGTAAGCTTGCCGGAGGGATGAGATGCGCTGCCTTCTTCATCCTGCAGCCAACGAACATGACAATCCACGGATGAAATGTGTGAGGAAGTGCGTACTGTGAATGAGACATCCTTCAGTCGACTCGACAGTTTGGACACCGCTGCATGCTATGCGAAATGGGAATGAGTTCCTTTACGAAGGAGCCGACGAGAGGGGTGTATAACGTCGTACGTGAACAGCTGAGTCATCCTTGGCTCGAGTAGACAACTTGGACACCAGACGCGACACGTCCCCTTGCAACTCTACGAGTCGTTTCTCAAGAGCATGTCGATCAATCTTTCCCTGCGCCGGTTTATTGAGACTCATTTCCAGGAGCTGTTCGCTCACGCTGGCATATCGTGGCACGTCCACTCTCTGCTGCGACGCCATCGCGGCCGATCTTTTTTCCCGTGCACCTCTTCGCTATTTTAAACGCAATTCCGGATAACGAAGCTTTGACGACGGAAAATTTCTCACATGCTTGAGGTGTCGGCACCTCGGCTGCACGACCCCGTGTCACGAGGCGAAATGGCTTGGCATTCAAGAGCGACATGCCGTGGGCTCATGGCGATGGCTCTTGGTATGGCATGCACACGCGGAAGTGGAATGCGCCCTTATTGTTTGATTGAGCTCGTGTCTGGCGAAACGCCAGGTCGGCTATAATTACCTCGCTGGTAACCAGCGCCGGCGCCCTGCCACCGCAGCCGTCACGACTCCGATATGGAGCCTCTGTCTGAACAGAGCGATGCCGTCACTCGGCTGTATGAGATCCTTACACGGGCCAACTTGTCTGTGGCATTCACCAAGAAAGTCCTGGTGCGGCCACCGTTTCCATTTCTACACAAAGTGTGCACCGAAGCACTCGGTCGCAGTGGCATCTTCAGCCATGAGCAACTTACTCTCGGCAATCTTACCACACGGGAGCAAAAGGTACTTCCAGCCGCCTCTTCACGTCATCCGTTCATTATGTATGCAGGCGGGATTTCTCGTGCGGGCGCTGGCTTTCGTTGCATTTACATTGCGCGCCATTCAAGCGGACTGTGTGTCCATACTCTTGTTCGTCAGCCCCGTGCAGGTTGGACATCGTTCGCCACCGCTTGGTCACTGCTCACTTGCTTCACCGCAGGTTCTCGCGGGCTTCGAGGTCGATCGCACGCACGAATTTCTCCGGCAGTTGGTCCTCGTGCATCAATTGAGCGACATGGACGGTATAAAGGCCTCGGCCGCAGCAGAGGTCCAGCTCAAGGGGGAAAATCACTTGTACACGATGGCGATCAAGTTTCGGCGGGGACTGACAAAAGCTCAAGCGGCAGTTCGCCTCTTCCTCCGCAACAGAGCCATGACCACGACCGACGGCAACAACAACGACCCCACTCCACCTGTTCCAGGCACCAAGTTCCTCAAGGTATTTGAAGGGTTCGGGACGTTTGAAGGCGTCGTACGCAGCGCCACCGACGGCGTGTACGTTGTGTACTATGCCCAGGACGGCGACGAAGAGGAATTGGGTAGGTCGATCGAACTGTCTGAATGCAGCGCTACGTCCATGACCGGTTTCGCTGTAATGTAGACGAACAGGAAATGCTCGAAGTGTTGCGGCAGAGCCGACAGCTTGAGGCCGCATCCAGTGTGGTGGCACCACCCCAAGTTGAGTCGTCGGCTGACCCAAGCCCACCAAACACTCGTACAGTCGAGTTCGTGCCAGTCAATCTATTTGGCGACCTCGAGCGTGAACTCCCCTCTCGGCAACAACAAGGTTCGCACTCGTGATCCGTGGAAGTTGTATGAATTTTGCTGACGTGTTTGTTTTAGAGGTGACTCGGAATACGCCTTCAGTGTCGCCTTCACGTAACGCTGCCGCCGCAACTGCATCAAAGCAGCTGGCTGCATTGATGCAGTGCGATGGACTGGTGTCCCAAGGCAGTCCAAGTCAACCGGGCGAGGTACTTCTTGGAGACAAAAGCGACCTTTTCAGAATAGCACTTCCCAAGCCAGCGACCGCCAACGCTTCAAACAATGACGGGACGTCCCCTCAACCGAACGTTGGCGAGCCCCTGTGGCGAAAAAAGTTGCTGGCTCTGGTGCACCCAAATGGAGTGGCAGCCATTCCCAATCCCACCACCCTGTACCCCCCATCTACAATCTCCAAGTAAATGACTAACATGCTCACGTAGGCAACATGCGAGCAGCAACCCCATGGTCCTAACGCCGCCGACGCTGCCGAAAATTGCTGTTCCTGGTGGTCTTTCCAAATGGTCCAAACGGCTCAAGCAACCAACGGACAATGCCTTCCGTGACAACATCAATGTGATCAAACCGAAGGCCACACGAACGACCAACCAGCACGCCAGTCCTCCCAAGGCCAAAGACTCAAATTCAAGCAAGTCATTCGCACCGGCCAAGCCGCCGCCCCAGTCGGATGATTCGCTGTTTGAGACGTCGTACCAGCTCTCGAACGACCGCGCCCACCAAACTGTCGTGCTGCGCGCAATTGTGAAGCGCATCGACAAGTACCTTCGTCGGAAGCGCATGCGCGTGATCGACCTGTTTCGGTACTGCGATTTTGACCATTGCGGGTATATCACGCCTGGGGGGATGGAAGAAGTGCTGCGGCAAATGGACATTCGCCTTCCACCTGCCGAGGTTCGACTGTGCAACAGAATGGGTGGCTGTGACAGGGTTGACGTAGATGGAGATGTTCATGATGCACTTGGACACCAACAAGAATGGCGTGATCGACGTTGACGAATTCGAGAGCCTCGTGCGGGTGCATCGACGCACCGATGCTCGTCGGGACCAGCTGCGGCAAGAACTGCCGCATGTCCTCAAGCTCGACCCCGTGTCGGCATCTCCTGCTCCCTCGCACTCGTCGTCCATCGTTCCGTCGTCACTGCTAGCCCTCAAAGATCAAGTGTTACATGCCGCGCATGCCCTCGATCCAGATGCAACTGGCACCGTGGCAGCCGCACCCCTTGCAAAAGCAATCGGTAACCTGACTGTATTTTTTCAACTCGCATGTTCACGTTGGGGTGGGTGATCGGCAGGGGGCCTCACCGTGCCAAAAATTCCGTCTGATGTCGTCGAGTCGTTTGTCGCCATGTGTCGACCCCTCCACGGCCTCGTAGTGGTCGCGGACATCGAGCGCGTGCTTGCAGGACCGATCGGCAAAGGCGGCAAGAAGGGCAATCGATTCCTAGACCACACGTGGCTCGGCCAATTCGACGCCCAGATGGAAAAGGTGCGGGGCCTCGGGAGCTAGCTCTAGCTACATCCGTCCGCCGACTCGACCGTGCTGTCTAGCCTCTATTTATGCACCCCACAAATGGACAGCCGCGCAAGTAGTCGCATCCAGTCGATCGATACACAAACGAGAGGGTAGATTGGATCGGAATTGTTACACTAACTATTGTGCAGCCGCGGGCGGAACTTGGGTCGGTGCTCTTTGCAAAACGACCGGAGGTTGCCCGCATCGTTCATGTACATGTCATACACGCCAAACGTTTGGCGCCCGCAGAGCGCGTGGAAGTGCACGTCGCACCCGTTGCGGCAGCACTTGATCTTGCTGCCCGACGTGCGTTCGCACAGGGCGCACGGCGCGGCCTTGGTCGCGTCCTCCATCGCATCCATCGTCGACTGCACGTTCTTGAGCCCCTTCATGCGCTCGATGTCTTCAAACTCGACGCCGCGGGACCAGAGCGCACACACAACGTGGACCCATTGTTTGTCGACTGTTTCTTTGAACGCTGTCTCCTTGACCTCCAACGGGCACATGATGCACTTCTACACAGCCAGCGATGGATGTCCAACATGCCGACGATACACGGTGGAAAACGTACCTGCGGCACCGTCTCGGCGGCCATGTGGGCGTCACAGAGGTCACAGTACCACGGGAGGTCGCCTTCGGGTACCTTGACGATGCCATAACAAAACTGCACCCCCGTGAGCCGCGACAAGTAACCACGTGCCAGGGCCATGTTTCGTACCTTGTGGACCGAACACTTGCATTTTTCGCACTGCACGATCGGGTCGTCATCAAATCCTTGATCGCTGTAGCACACGCGACACCATAGCTCGTCGACCGGCACGCCGTCGATCGTTTCGAGCGGCTTGGGCATGACTGGCCGACGGGAAAGTTCCTTTGCTGGCTGTTTCTTCTTGGACGAGTCCTTGTGGCGTGAGTTATGTGGCTTTTCATCGTAGTCGTCCTCGTCCGAGAAGAGCGCGTCCTCGTCCGACGCGTGGTCTGCCTCCTCCACGTCCACATGGACATGGCGGTTCACTTCCTTCTTGTCACTGTGCACGCGGACAACGCGGTATCCGTTGCCTTCGGCCGCAATCGTCACAACAATCGCACTCGACTGATCGGCGACTCGGAGTTTGTGGCCCGACGACGTCTTCTGTTTCTTCTTGGATTTCTTCGAGCCGCCACCGCCACCACTTCCTCCACCCACGCCGTCGCCGTCCATCTCCGAGTCGTCCAAGAACGGGTGGTACATGAGTTCGCTCTCGACTTCCTGGTTTCTTCGGCGCTTCGGTCGCTCAATCACTTCGAGCCAGTCGCTTGCAATCGTTTTCACGTTGACTTGCTTGTTGACTGGCCCCCGCACTTTCAATTCGATCAAAATGGACAAAATCTGCTCGGCTTCCGGGTTCTTTTCGCCCTTTTGCCGATTCTTGACGAGTTGGCGAGCCAGCTCCCGCAACGACGTCAGGAACGCCTTTATCTCGGGCAGCGACGCTTGCAAGAGCGATCCATTCTCAACCTGCGTCGTGAGCAGCTGAATTGTCTTGGGTCCGAGCACCTTGTCCCAAAATTGGGCATCCTCAAAGTCAATTGTCGCGTCCGACGTCTCGGCCGTAAACGTGGCCTTCGAAAACGACAGCGCGTTGCCGGTCGCCTCTTCCTTGTTCCCAGTCGGGTCGTAGCGAATCGTTCGACTGGAGCTCAAGAGCTGGTCAATGTCAAGCTCGTTGATCTTGGCATTTTCCGGGTCTTCCTCGTCCGAGTTCATGATCGCGTACGCGCCGTACCGGATCATCATCTCAACCTTGTCCTTGTCCAGCGACATCAGCGACATCATGTTGCTGTCGTCGCTCCCGTCAAAGTCCTTTCGGACGCCGCCCGTTTCGAACACGGCATGGTGCATTCCGAGCTTTTTGCTTGCAATTTCAAACATCTGTGCTTCATACGTTTTCTTCGTGACGAGTCTACACACCACGCCGTCATCAAGCACTACCGCCACGACTCAACGAACGCACCGGAAGATGCGCACCGCTTGGGTTTGCCCAATGCGATGGCAACGCGCGATTGCTTGCAAATCGTTCTGCGGGTTCCAGTCGCTATCGAAGAGCACGACGATCGACGCGGCAATCAAGTTGATCCCGACTCCCCCCGCCCGTGTACTCAGCAAGAAAACAAACGTGTCCTGGCCATTCAATTTAGTCCACCGCGATGTTTGACCACGGACGAGTGATTTTGTCGTACCGATTTGGGGTCGTTGAAGCGGTCGATGGCGGCTTGACGGGCGTTGCCGAGCAGCGACCCATCGAGGCGTTCAAACGAATAATGGCGCGCGTGAAACAGGTCTTCCAAGATGTCGAGCATGATCTTAAACTGGGAAAATACAAGAACCTTCTTCCCTTCGGCTTTGAACTTGGACAGCATCTTTTCCAGGAGCACGAGCTTGCCACTTGCTTGAATCAACACACGACTTCGGTCGGCTTCGTGGTAAATGTTTGCAAGCTCCTTTTGTTCGACGCCGCGAATGAGAAACGGATGGTTGCAGCACTTGCGCAGTTCCATTTCCACGTTCATCAGATTCGCGACAGCGACGTTGCTGCCTTGGTTCAAAAACGATCGGTTCCGCTCGAAAATGGCGCTACAAACATAAATCCGTTTGCAAAAACCGACCGCAATCGAGACACTTACCGATAGTACTTTTTTTGCATCGTGGTTAATTCCACGTCGATGATGGTTTCTTCTTTGGGTGGGATGCTCTTCTCGACATCCTCCTTCACACGTCGCAGCATGAATGGCCGCAGTTGCTCGTGCAAACTCGCCACTTGCTCCGCGCTGCTTAGGTCGCCATACTGGTTATAAAACTCCTGCTGCGACGGAAACTTCTCTGGTTCGATAAAGTTGAGCAAGCACCAGAGCTCAAACACGCCGTTCTGGAGCGGTGTGCCCGTCATGAGTAAGCACGAGTCCCAGTTGAATGTCCGTAGTGACGCGAGGAGCTTCGCGTCTCGGTTCTTGAGCTTGTGCGCTTCGTCGATCACAATGTACCGCCATCGAATCTCTTGCAGCAGTTCTGCGTCCGCCATTAGCGTTTGGTACGACGTCACAAGCACGTTGAACTACACACTTCTCGTCACGATCGACGAGCCCTCGATGGAAACGATATTACTTTGTACACGTTGTTTCGCTTGTAGTACTCCGGCTGGTTCTTGTAGTAAAACTCGTGCTGTCGGATGAACGCGCGAGTGTCGGCGCCGCCCTCGGAATCATGGTACACGACGCAGTTCATCGACGTCCATCCCTCGATTTCGCGCTTCCAATTGCCGAGGGTGGCCAACGGGGCGACAACCAGGAACGGACCGCGGATGTGTTCGTGTTGTCGCAAGTGCTCGAGAATCGCCGTGGCCTGCACGGTCTTCCCAAGGCCTGTTGGCAATCATGAGCACCACTCGGCACGACCCCGTACAAGACACGTACCCATTTCGTCGGCTAAGATGCAGTTGCGGCGATTGTACCAGCAAAAGACCATCCAGTTGAGTCCTTCCAACTGATACGACCGCAGCGTGTTGTTTTCATTGTACATCGGGGACTCGGGGTATTTGGCCCATTGAGACGCCTACGCACGACATCAGGTGTACACACCAACGCGACCCCTTACGTGTGGCCGAATATCTTCAAACATGGCGCGCGGGGCGTTTTCCAACAGAGGTGGGTGGTTGTATCGTTGATATGTGGCAATCTTGCGGTCATCCGAGATGTTTTCGGCCCACTCCCACGAGCACTCGGCGTAGCTGAGGTCACGCCACTTGATCAAGTACTTGATGCCGCGCCTGAATTCGCGCGTTTCGTGGTTCACAATCTCTTCGACGGGCGCCATGTCCAGGATGCGGTCGACCTCAACATAGGCAGGAGAAAAGTAATGGGTCGTTTCTTCGGACCGGTCGCTCGGGTTCATCCGGGCGACTTCGACGTCGCGCGCGTTCTTTTGCATGTATCGCCGCATGCGCATGACCGCGCCTTTGCCGTACCCCTCAATGTCGGCTGTCGATAGCCACGTCACGTGCAGATACGAAAAGTGCTTCCACTTCATCAAAAACTCCATCGACATGTCTGGCTCGACGAATCGAACGGCAATGATCTTGTCCATCTGGGGCCCCTGGTCCTCCTTTTCCTGCTGCTGCGATGTCTCCCTCGGCATTTCTTCTTCGTCCAAATCAATGTCTGCTACTTCGCTGTACCGCTTCTTCTCCTTGCCTTGGTTGCGACTCGACCGCCGCACGTTCTCCTAGAGCAAATTTGGTGTCAGCCATGTTTTCCGAGTGCAGGATGTGAACTCTTTCGCACCGGTTCCGGCTTGTTATCGGCAACTTCATTGGTGTCATCGTCGTCGTCTTCCTTGAAGTCGCCCTCGTCATCGTCATCCGACAATGCGCCACGACCTCGGCCACGATTTCGACCTGCCCGACTGCGGCCTCCGCTAAACTTCATGCGTTTGTTTTTGGGCGCTGTGTCGTTAAACGTCTTCTTTCGGGACCGTTCCTTGGGACCAGTATTGAATTCAAGCTCGCCACCGGCACCGCGGACGGCAACGCGGAGCAGGTCAGTCGGGATCCCGCTGCCGCTCGTACTAAACTTGAACACCATGATTTGTGCCCGCAGCTGTTCCTTTTGCTCGACGGTGAACATGGCGTGGAGAATCGGTCCGCGAGGGCGCGGCGGCTGCGGCTTCATGTGCTGTTGTTGCTGCTGCTGCATGCGGTGGTGTTGTTGTTGCATCATATGTTGCTGTTGCTGCATTTGCATCATGTGATGGTGCTGCTGCTGCTGCTGGTGCGGATTCAAGTGCTGGGGCATCGGGTGACTGTTCTGGTGCCGCGTCGCTGGGTGCATGTACTTCATCGCTTGCTGGCCGTACGTTTGGAGCAAGTATGCATTGTATGCCTGCGCCGCCAAGTACTCGGTCGCGAACTCGCCGAGACGTTGCAACTGCTGGTCGCCTTGGTGGGTCTTGACTTCGGCGGCCCATTGATTTGGACCGAGGTATCGCACGCCCATGAAGATTTCGTTGATCTGGTAAACCTTGCCGGACGAACCTGTTCCCGTCAGCGACGGGATGACTGGAGCCGTGAGCGGTTGAAACATGGGGGCTTGTTGCTGCTGCTGTGGTTGCGGCGACCTGCGGAACCGAAGCTTGGCGGGCAGGTCGCTCTTTAAATGCGGTACGACCTTCTTGAAGTCGTCCGAGCTGTTGAGCATTATGCCGTCTACGCACACGAGATCATCCCCGACTTGGATCATGCCGCAAGCCTCAGCTGGACCGATGACGCCTGGCAAAGGTTGACGGAATCCGAGCACGGAAACGCTGCCCATTTTAATCCCCATATTCATGCACAGCCCATGTTCACCTTTTTGGAGCACCACTTCAAACTCGTACGTGGAGGGAAATCCACTTGCTGCGGAAGGAAGGCGCGATGGAATCGGGGTGGGCTGGACCGCGGATGTCGGCGCTTGGACTGGCGCAGACATGATGTTGTTGAGCTTCATGGGATCCTGGGCACCGTACGTTTGGGGCATTGGCGACGCGTATCCCTGCTGAGGTTGTTGCATGTGGTGGTGCTGTTGCGGCACGTTGTGATGCTGTTGGGGGTGGTGCTGGTACATGTGGGGAATCATGTGATCCGCGCCACCGCTGAGAGCCATGGGACTTCGCAGTGCAAGCCCACCGCCGCCTTGTTGGTGGTGTTGAATATTGTGCTGCTGCCCCATACCACCACCATGGTTGTTCATGACCATACCCATCGACATGGGGTTGTTGTTCGTGGCGTATGGCATGGGCATGTGCTGCATCTGCGGAAACTGCGTTTGGATGTGGAGGTTTTGACCCATCCCTGGCATCTGCTGCGATTGCTGCATCGATGAAGCCGCCGCCGCGTGGGGGTTACTCAAGTCCAAACTCTGCATCGACGGCAGTGCAGTCTCGGATGGAGTATTCCAGTTGAACGCAGACGGGCGCAGGTTGATCGAGTTCGGCTCCATGATGGGATCCTGACTGGGAAACGAGCTCATGATGTTGTTGGACGCAGGTATCGCGTTGTAACTATTCTGGCGCCCGCCATGGTCGAAAGCCTGGCCCGACGGCTGCTGCTGCTGCTGAGGGTCCATCGATCGGTGCACACGAGCGTTGCCGCTGGTCACCGCGCTTCGGCCAAGAAATTTAATTCTTTGGTCCGGTCGCAGCCAAAATTTAAAATCATTGTCGGCAAAATTTTTTCAACCCCATAAAATTGATTGTATTTCCGAGTAATTTTATTGGTGTAGTAGCTAGACCGGTCCAATTCAACGGTCCAATTCCAACAACACCTGGCAGTTTATTTAATTAATTCTCGGCGGGGACGTCCGACCAGCCACAAGGATCACTCGTGACGGACGACAGAGTATATAAATTCCAAGTTAAAACGTCGCCTGCATCATCGTCCCAGATTTTCCCGTAGGTCCCGCGCGGCCTCATGACGTGGCAACCGCCCGATGCAGACGGGACGTCCTTGTCGGGCTGGAGGAAACCGTAGTCTATGCTGCAGCGCAGTACTTATGCCACTGGGACACAACAGCGCACTGTCGTCGCATCGACGCACCCATGGAAGTCGGCCTCTTCCATGTCGGTCATATGGCCGCGCATGAGATCATATTGCAATTGCGCGTGAAGAGCATCACGTGGAATTTGAATTGTGAGATTTTGGAGGGAACGTGACATGGGGAGCCGCAAGGCGATACGTTCGCTCGATGCATGAACGCGGGAGATCGCGACGCCCGGTGCGCGAGCCTACAGCGGTGCGTTCCACGACTGCCATGGACATTGCCAAAACACACGCCAAATGCCCGCCTTCCCCGGCCACACAAGCCCAATCGTCTGGGACGCTCCAGTGAGCGATGGTCGCCCACGTCATCCAAGTCCATCGTCCACGCACTTCAAGCATGTCACGTGATGCTGGAAGATGGTGGTGGCACACCGTGGCCACAAGGCGCAACGTCAAGGAATGACGTGAGCGACAGATCTTGTCCCACAGGTGGTTCGGTTCAGTTTGGTGGGGCGAAGACGCGAATGGTTCGGATGGTGGCGCGGATTGCGCGTGTCTCGGTGTCCGTGTCCCGATGGCTGGGCGTCCAACGTTTCGTCCGACGGTCGTACGCATATACACTTGTCTCCTGCGTGTTGTTACGGAATCCACGATTCGAAATATCAGATGACGGAATCGCCATCGTTTTTTGCCATTGCACGATACCGCGTCGTCATGCGGCTGGGCGTCTGTCACACACCGCACACCCATGCAGGACGTGAGTCGGCCGTTGGAGTCATTGGCATGGTGGTGGCCAACAGGCGTCGACGCAAGCTACGTCCGGTGGGTGAACCATCACCTCATCGGCCAATGGCCCTCTCCTTCGAAGACTTGAGGACATGTCAACCCCGACCGACGTGTCGTTCACTGGTTGTTCACTCACGTCACGGTATATAGCCAAGGCTGCACCGTCCAGGTCAACTCTTCCGAGTGGAAGCCTACACCTTCGAGCCTTTCACACTCGAGGTGCGACAGCAAGTTAACTGCTGTTCATCAACGAGGCTCCCTTGCCGACGTCCCCCCCTCGCTGCATCCGTCCGGCCGGCCATCACTTTCCAACCTGCCTGTTGAAAAGCTGAATAGTACACCCATTGTGCTCAGAATCCGATATCCGGATAAATGTATCCGGTGGGCCATGGCCAAGGTCAAGTAGAATGTAGCCCAGAGCGCCTGGGTGCTATAGTGGAGGAAAAGGCGAAGGAGCGCAATCGTTCGCACCACGTCACAAGCAAGTCACTTGGTCAGTCAAGACGTGTGTGGTCGCCTGCATGCATTGCACGAGCAACCCCCCTGAACTTGGCAAGGGGTGAATTGCATGCGACTTCTCCGCATGGCAACAACTTCATTCATCCCCTGACCTTGCCGTCCTTCAATCAACTTTCGCCGTCCATTTTGGTCATCATCGACTGATGCGTGGAGGAAATCTCTGCACACGGCAATGCAGGCTGCACCGAGCAGCCCACGAACAACTACTTGAACGATAACTGAGATGTCGTCAACGCGATGCCGATGTGGACGAAATCGACCTGCCATGTTTTGGTTGTCGCATCCGGAAGTTTATCCGGAGGCTTCTCTTCCATTAGCCAATCAGCATCGAATCCCGTCCAGCACACACATTTTGCGACCAGCGACACTTGCCGCCGATGGGAGGAGACCATGCAAACCCACGACGGGTGCGAAGGATGATCGCATGCGTGTTGCTGATGGGGTATGCATCCGTTGAAGCTTCCGCGCGTGTGGAGCTTCCACTGCATCACCGTGCGTTGCTGGCTGGCGTAAGCTCCGTCGACCTCGTGAACAAGAAGGCAACGCAGTACTTCGCACCAGTGTCCATGGATGGCAAGACGTATAATGTGCAAGTCGATACCGGCTCGTCAGATCTATGGTTTGCCTGCGATGCTATTGCTCCGTCACAGTGCTCGAACAGCTCGTGCCCTGCCACGTCCCGCACGATTCAGTACGGATCTGGGTCTGTGTGCATCGACCAGAACAACGGGACGTTTGGGCTTGGATCGTTGATAGTGCCCAATGCAATCTACGGAATTGGCATCAAGTCGAACGTGTTGGTTGATGGCAATCAAGGAATCTTGGGTCTGTCGTTTCCGTCCATTTCGGTCTTCGGCAACAGTGGCGTGACATCAAACTCCACCAAGCAGTACCCAATCCAATTCCTCGACCGATTCAGCATGTACCTGACGTCACCTGAAGACGAGGCTGGCTCGAAACTCGTCCTGAATGGTGAGGACGACGACCGGATCGCACGCGACAAACTCGTGGGGTACAAGATCCCGCTCAAGGAAACGACCCACTGGACCATTCAAATCAGGTCGCTCGAAGTTGAAAACGACATCCAGCGCAACTTTACCCAGCCGTGCTCGGTGGCTGGGTCGTGCCTGGCCATCGTCGACTCGGGCACAACATTTCTCTCGATGCCGTCAGTACTTTTCAAGAAGGTACTACCCTACTCCTCACGGTAGATGCTCACATGCATGTGTGTAGTTTGCCATCACCTACCTCAAGCCCGGCACGCCTCAAGGATGTGCGTTTGACACGCAGTCGCAGTATTACATTTGCCCCAAAGACATTGCACTGCCCAAACTCGCGATTGGCCTCGGCGAGACCGCTTCGTTCGTGCTCAATTCGTGGGATTACTCATGGGTGCACTCAGAAACAGAGATTATTGTCCAAATCCAACGGAATCCGGCATCGGGAAGCCTGGCCGATCGGTGGATCCTCAGTGCCACGTTCCTGAAAGTATACTACACGACTTACCATGTCACCGACCAAGCGATCACGTTCTACTGCAAAAACGGCGGTGTCTGCGCGGGTGGCTCCAACCTACTCGACTTCAGTGGAAAGAAACCGATTTGGGCGATGGTGCTCATGATCACAGGTGGATGCCTCTTTGCCATCGGGCTCATCGGTGGCGTTGTGTTCCTTGTCCAGCGACGGAAACGAGGCAGGGAGAAGGGCCATCGCCCTGCCGATTACTTAAGGGTCGACGACCGGCGGGAGTCGTCGCCAGTTCTCCTCGCGTGATTTCCATCCATTTCTGCTTATCCATGTACTCCAGAATGCAGTCCTACCTCTGCCCCATGCGAAAACCAGGGCAAAATTCAGTGCTGGGTACATATCAACGTGAAATTGGTTGAAAGCTTCCTCCAGAAAGTAATTTTAATAAAATGGGTCGTCGTCAGACAATTTTCCTCCATCGCGGCTCGTTTCAAAAGGGGTCGCTAGCAGCTCCAAAAATCAACTATAGCGTCGGGAAGCACGAGATTCTCACCGACTGTAGTCAGGGCATCCTTGGCCTACCTTTTCCCACTATCTCTCCGCTAGTTCACCTCGGCAATGTGACCTTCCCCGTGAGCCACTCGGACTCGTTTAGCATGACGCTGAGCTCTGGCGTAAAATCACCATGTTCCAAACACATATTTGAATGGCGTCGAGGAGACTGTGATTCCATCGAATCGTTTGGTTGAGGTCCGTATGCCCTTGACAAGTGCGACGCATTGGACGCTCCATGGGACGGCACATCAACGGCTAGACTATTTCGCCCATATGCGACGGAAAGCAATCGTGGACTCCGGCTCGACTCTTTCCTTTCCATGCCCCGTGCAGTGTTGACCAGCAGCTATCCGCTTGACCTCACAAGTGCACGATGGCTCAGTTGGGCATGTACTTCATCTGTCCGCGATCCACCATGTACCTCTAGCTGACGCTTGGACTTGCAGCGTTGGGACTACACGTGGCAAGCGTCGCCACCGTCGTGATGCATTCACTCACTCACATGTGGGTCCTACGTTCCTCTACGTGTGCCATCCTCTCAACGTTCATAGATGTTTTCGCACCACGTAGCAACCTCTCATGTAGGACGTAGGGCATGGTGAGATCACATCAATTGTCAGCACTTCTCCACAAAACCAAGATTTTCATGTGCGCATATATTTGTGTATTTCGTGCCCTGTTCCATGCCCGTGCGCGATCGATGTCGTTCTAAAGCCGACACGGACGTTGCGATGACGGGAGGGTTGTCGTTGCTTGGAACGACGACGTCCTCGTCGAAGAGTGGACGTAGTCGTTCGAGTAGTTCTCCTAGCTACCTGATGCTATGCAGCAACTCTGTCGTGGAGGATGGTTGGGCACACCGTGATCGTGCTTTTGAGGCTGCTGTCGTGTGTTTTCATGCGATGAAAGAGGTTGCACATCGACTTCCCAAACAGATTCCTATTGAATGAATATGACACGTGTGTCGTGCTGGCCCAGCCGCAACCACACGTTTGCCGCTTGCAAATTCACCGTTGGTTCATGGGCAGGGCACGCGGCAACCTGCCACACTTTTCTTCGACGCCGTTGCAGCTGGCGGACAAAAGTGCACGTCGCGTCAAAGATGGGACCAACTAGAGCCCTGTATACGTATTTGTGTGTGTTTGTGGCGTCGAAAGGGGCTCGGGCCACGGCGCCGTACTCGATCAGCGTCGCCAGTGCTTGCTTGATGCTTTCTAAAGATTTCGCTTCTGCAAACTCGGTCGGATGCGATCGCGCCAGTCGAACGATTTCCGGTTCTGTCAATACGCCATTGGAGATTGAAAAAGCCGACGCGACATTGTCCAAGGCACAGACGAAGGGCCAAAGCAGCATCGTGAGGAAGCTCACGTGCGACGAGGCATGCCACCGATTCGCTTCAACTCCAAGGCGATCTCGATGGACGTGAACGAACGGCATGGCTTTAACCAAATTGCCGACTTCAACGCTCCAGTCCTCGGGGGACGGATGGGGACACAGTCGGGTGCAGGACGCCCATAGCTTCTCCGCGTCTGCGGCAATCGCCGACAAGAGTAAACTCGCGCCGACTTCAACGCGGCTGGACACGACGGTCGCTAAGGTCGCCATGGGTAGCAGGACGTGTAGGAGTTGGTTGCGGTAGAACGCCATTGTGAGCACCCTCGTGTCATCGAACACATTAGGGAGGTACACGAAGCGAGACTCCGAGGAAGTGGCCACTTCCAGAATGGCCAATGCGTGGACGACGAGGTCTGCCGTTGATTCATATGGCGCTACGATTGCACCATGGCTGCGTAGGAGAGTCGCTAGCCAAGCGACGTCGGCAACCACCTCGTCAAAAGACAGTGCAGTGCGGTGGCGCTTCCAGAGGAGAACAGCGGCGACCAGCGTCGATGCCGTGATGGTTGATGCAGATTGCATGCCATATGCAACGCGACTCGCGAGATTCTCCAAGCCAAAGTGCTCGACGTGGTGTTGCATCGGCAGCGGAGACGCGAATCGAACGTACGCATTGCCGCACCGTCGGAGGGAGAAGAGCGACTTGACGAGGCTGAAAATCGACTCTTTCTGCTTGGGTTTGCCGAGCAACTGGGCCGCGTATTCGGGAACTTCCAGCACTCGGTCGTAGTCGATCGAAATCGGCACAACGAGGATGTCACGCGAGGGACGGGTGGAGAGGAACGACGCCATCATGTGGAAAAACCCTACCTTGGGTCTCATCTACATCGCGACTGTCCATCAGGGTGGTGGCGGCCGAATGGATCCTACCACGCGGCCATGGCGAGAGCGCCCGCCTTCGACAAACACCTCCATGGGCGCGCCATCTTCAAGCAATTGGTGGACGTACGAAGTTAAGACCTACGAATGCATTCATCCGTAAGCACCAAGCCAAGGTTAAATCAAGCCAGGATGGACGCCGACCTCCTTATATAACGTATCGCCGTGGTAACTTCGTCGAATGAAAAAACTTCCGCTGGCTCGCAGGTACGACCCAACGACGGGGAGGTTTAGATTGATGCCTGCAGCGATGCGGGGCAGTGGCAAGCCGTACGCAAAGCAGATGTAGCTGACGAGGAGGTAGTCGAGATGTGACTTGTGCGTGGGCGCCAGGACCAAGCTGGTGTTGGGGCCGACAGACGCGATGAGGGAGTGGATAGCGTCGATGGACGCCGCGTCAATAAACACGCCGTCGAACAAGACGCGCCACAGTTTGGAGAGGAGCCACCCGAGCGATCGAATCGCCGGCATTTGCATTTCACTGCGGAGGAGCCAAAAGATCTTTCGTACTTTCGAAGTCAACCCTTCAAGAGAGTCACTCCAGGACACGTGTGTGGCGTAGAGCGATCGAATGCGTTTAGTGACGCCGGTCAAATGCGTGGAACTGGTCGACCCCTGATTCATCTGGAGCGGTCTATCAGCATACCGAGAGACGACAGTGAGAAATGTACCTGCAGGATATGGGGATGAGTAGGACCACCGCGAGAAATGAACAAAAGATCCGAGAAGACCGGGCCGAGAGTACGCAGGTAGAACGCAGCTCGTTTCCTGCGGCTCTCGGATTTATGGATGGCGAATCTCTCAGTCGTTGAGCACAACAGCCACGACTCGCTCATCATATTGATAAAGTTGTCGTGCATCAAGCGGTTTTTGTCTTTCACGGGCACTTCGAATTCGTACGGACTGCCACGCAGAAGGAGGAGCTCTTGCATAGCTGATGACAATGGAGCCACGTGCTGGACGGCCACGTTCGCGAGGATGTCCACCTTGGTCGGCGGGACGTTTTCGTCCAGAGCAAGTAAAAACTGCTTTTCGCGTGCTTGGAGGGAAGATGACGAGAAAGCAAAGGATGTCGCGAGTAGGGCTGTCGTGAGCGCCAGAGTGTCGTTTGTGACTTTGAACTTCTTGGACGACCCAATACGAGCTTTGCAACGCTGCATGTGCTTGCGGTAGAAACTCTGGATTCTCTTCGCGGCGGCCACGCGGCGGACCTCCAGTATCCCCACCTTCATCCTCGTCATGAGGCCGTTGCGAGATTTCGGCTCCATCTCGCGCTCCGACATTGCGGTTTTCGATGGTGACAGCAATCACTTGTCCGGATATTGGCGGACACCACTTTTGGTTGGTGGATGGCCAATCAGGGGTAGGGTTCGCATGCAACTTTGAGCGTGACTGTGGATGCTCAATCAATTGGCACCAACGAACCCTCGCCACCTTCGACCTTCGTCAACCAAGTCCAGATTTGTGACAAAATCTTGTCGATAAAACAGGCTTCTAGTGTTGATGTTAAGGCTCAAGTATTGAGGTGACAGCCTTCTTCTTCCTGTTTATCAAGGTGCCTCAATTCCGAATTTGAGAAATTAACGAGACTTGCTTTGATTGGAAGAAATATTTCGGTCGTTTTATAGAATGCATTTGTTCGATTGGTTATAATTTCTTGGAATTTAAGAGTTTTCATCGCAACCGAAAAAACAAACGCGCTCAATTAAGCGGTGGAAAAACTACTTTCGCTCGGCGTGGACCATGTGCGAGATGAGGTCGAGGACACGGTTCGAGTAGCCCCACTCGTTGTCGTACCAAGACACGAGCTTGACAAAGTCGTCGGTGAGGGCAATCCCGGCATCGGCATCAAAGATGGATGAGCGTGCGTCACCGATGAAGTCGCTCGAAACCACCGCTTTGTCCGTGTAGCCTAAAATGCCTGCAAGTTCGTTTTCGCTGGCGTACTTGATCGCAGCCTTGATGTCAGCGTACGACGCCTTGTTCTTGAGTCGGACCGTCAAGTCCACAACCGACACGTTTGCAGTCGGGACACGGAAACTCATGCCAGTCAACTTGCCGTTGAGTTCTGGGATAACCTTGCCGACGGCCTTGGCGGCCCCTGTCGAACTCGGGATGATGTTGAAGCACGCTGCACGGCCGCCACGCCAATCCTTCTTGGACGGGCCATCCACAGTGAGTTGCGTGGCCGTGACTGCATGCACCGTCGTCATGAGCCCTTCAACGATGCCAAATTTCTGGTGGACAACCTTGGCAAGCGGCGCCAAGCAGTTGGTCGTGCACGACGCGTTCGAGACGACGTGCATATCTTTCTTGTACAAGTCGTGGTTCACTCCCACGACAAACATGGGCGCGTCGGCGGACGGCGCCGAGATTACAACCTTGCGCGCGCCGTTCTTCAGATGGGCGCCGGCCTTTTCCTTGGTTGTGAACGCACCGGTGGATTCGACGACGTACTCGGCGTTGGCTGCGCCCCACTTGATGTTGGACGGGTCCTTTTCACCAAACACACGAATCTTCTTGCCGTTCACGTGGATGTAGTCGCCGTCATGGCCAACCTCGCCGTCAAAGAGACCATGGACAGTGTCGTGCTTGAGCATGTACTCCATGTACTCGGTCGGGATGAATGGGTCGTTGATGGCAACGACGTTGATGAGCGGGTTAGCTTCCGCCGCGCGAAGGACTAGACGACCGATGCGGCCGAACCCGTTGATGGCTACATTCACAGGACCACCGGCATTGGTGGTCCCGCCGCCTTGGGCATTGATGATGTGCAAAAAGTCAGGCTTGAGAGAGGCGCCACCGACGAGAAAACCGTCAATATCAGTTTGACCAGACAACTCGGAGGCGTTGCTGGCGGTCACACTGCCACCGTAGATAATGCGGGTGGAGTCGGCGGCAGCAGCACTGACGTTGGTTTTGAGCCACTTGCGGATGGCGGCGTGCACTTCTTGTGCTTGTCCAGGGCTGGCAGTGAGGCCAGTTCCAATAGCCCACACGGGCTCGTACGCCACGACAATCTTAGACCAATCCTTGACGTGGGCGGCGTACGCAGCAAGTTGCTCGGTCACGACTTGAAGAGTTTGGTTGGCTTCACGCTGGGTCTTGGTTTCTCCAATGCAGGCAATCACAGACAGTCCTTTGGACAAGGCGTATGCCGCCTTACGTGCGACTTCGTCGTTCGATTCTCCTTTTTGGCGGCGCTCAGAGTGCCCCACAATGCTGTAGCCGGCTCCGGCGTCTTTGAGGAGTTCTGCGGATACTTCACCCGTATACGCGCCGGCACCAAGGTGCCATACGTCTTGGCCACTCACACCGACGTCTTTGCGGAGGCGCGATGCCACAGACGCCACGTGGAGAGCAGGCGGTGCGACGACTACTTCAACGTTGGCTGGAATCGTGGCCGTGTTGAGGGAGTCAACAAGCGCGTTCGCTTGGGAAACAGACCCGTTGCACTTCCAGTTGCCGCCGACAAAGAATTTGCGGGCCTGCGACGAGAACATGCGGCGCGAAACACAAGAGAAGGCCATGGTGGATCGGGTACCAAGCGGGAAGTTTAGAAATGGCACACTGTCCGTCAGCCGCGTGCATGGAAAGATCTTGCTCGTAGTATACGTTTCCAGAGGTTCGTAGATACGGCGAAGCCTGCCAGCGCCGGATAAACGAGCAACCAAAATGCATATTCTGAGCGGACACAATGGGGCATGAACCAGCGGTTTTGTATACTGTACAAAGTACAAGATCATTTTCGTCTTCGAGCCCGTGTTTGCAATAACATTTGTACAGTATTGCTTAAAAGGTATTATTTTGACACCTTGAAGCGATCAGCTGCTACTTTTTTGGTTTCCGGAATAGTTGCGCAACCTGGGATCCGCGGACACTCCATGTGTGAGACAACACCACCGAAGTTCGTGGACGACAGCGGTCCACGCAAGGTCTTCACAAGGGCTGGCATGGCTCGACATTTCCATGGAAGGTCCAAGGGAATGCAGATGAGTTTGCGCGTCCTATCGAGGTGGCTATCACGAAGTAGAATGAACAAAAAGTGTCGTTAACCAACTCTTTATTCCAGAAACGCTTTCTTGTACACCAAGTTTATCTGCTCGATGACCAGAAGCACAATCATCGCGTTGGGCGCACAGCGTCCATAATAAGTCCAGTACCCTCGCCACAGCTTGCCAAACCCTTCCTTCTGCACAATCTGGGCAAAACAATCCCCGACACCCTTGTACGGGAACGCGCCAGTCTTGGGATCTTTCTTCATGTTCATCAAACGTGACTTGACCATGTCAAACGGCAGCGACGTAAACGCGCATGCAAAGCCCGAGAACGCGCTAGCGCCCAAGTTTGACACAAATCCTTCGCCCGATATCGGCTTGAGCATTTCCTTTGCTTGATCGTACGACGCCATCATGCCGAAATTCATGGCTGCCCCACGGGCAATCAGCGGAACACTGCCGCGCCATAGCGTTGTCACTCCTTCCGTCGACGTAATGCGAATGATAGCATCTGCGACGTTCTTGTACCCGCGCTTGTCTCCGGCCACCGCCAAGGTGTCCGCTTGCATACGTACTAACGCGACGTCCATGGGGCAACCCAAAGTAGCAGCCACCGCGCCGGTAAAAATTGCCACGGAACTCTTCATCCACAAGGGCAAACTGTCAGTGGCTCCTTGCTTCTCACGGGAAGCTTGCAGAGAGTCCGAAATTGCACGATGCATGCCAAGTCGGGTTGTTCCATAAACCATTTGACGTGCTACGGCCGCAGACAGACCAGCATACAGCCCTTGGACGCCTTGCTTGACAAAGACAGATTTGGCAATTGTGACGGCAGTGGCATTACTACCAGTCTGACCGGCAAGTTGCAAGTGAACTTTGACCAAATCAATGGGGTGGATTGCAACTGCGGCGATGATGGCGGCAGACCCGCCACACACGTAGGGCTGGGCAGCTAAAGCAACGGTTGATTTGGGTTTCGCAGCACACATAGCAGCGTCTTTGGTTGCAGCAAGTAGCGTCGAACTTGAGCTAGATGATTGCGTCGCGCTTCCACTCATTCACCTATGCGCACAAGCCTCGATTGAGCAAAATGCGTTGAGGATGGTGGTGGAAGGAGAACACGCTAGTTCGAATCTTCTCGTATCCTTCGAAATCCCTTGGGGCAGCAGGGACGTTACGAAGGAGGCGTCAACGGACGTGACGGGCACGTCCGTCGTGTCCCGTTTTGTCGAAGCTGCGTTGAAGGAAGCCATCACAGTGAGCTGCATGTTCGCTTACCCGCAGGGGCTTCTCGAGGAAGATCTGGCAGATGCAATTTTGAAGATGACCGGATGCGCAAGCGCGGTATATCGTCGGGAGGGGCGACATCGTCCAGCAACCAACCCACGACGGTATCACATTGGTATTTCTGAATACTTTAGTTGTAGAAGGTGCCGTGTCTTCCGTCCGCACCAGTGATGTCGCACAACTTATACAAAAAGTCAGTAATCCGGCAAACCTTCGAAACTTAATTTCCTTTGTTTCGCCTTTTCGATCCGAAATGCTGCAAACATCTCCAATTGTCGCATGGATGCGTCCAACCCGAAGAACATTCACGGCGCCGCGACGACCGCCACAAGATCGTTCGTGAATGCACAACCACCAACTTGACCGTGGACAGGTTCACGTCATTAACCAACTCGTGGACCGCTGCCGAAATGGGTGGTGGTCTGTGTGGTTCCTCTGGTGTGGACTAGGATGCTGAGCTCACGCGATTGAGGGAAATCCTTTCGAGCGCGCCTTGCTGGTCGATCGCTTCCTCGCCTAGGCTCCTCATATGAGAAGAATCGCGGGGAGGGTAGAATAGCTACCTTTTTTGGATGCGTGTGTGTTCTTGCTGTGGTCGTCCTTGTGCTGCGTATAGTTCGTGCTGTAATTTGTGGGGAGCGAGGAACTGCCCGTTGTGCTCAGTTGGTTCTTCTGCCTTAAAACAAGAGCTTCTTTCGTAGCTTGCAAGACTTTTGCAGGATCAGCCGAAGGCAGGTCAATTTCGGGAACACTTGCGTTCCGAGCCAACACTGCGGTGCCAAGTTGCTTGACAACCTACACCTTAATGAGACACAGAACGACTCCCATTTCTACAGACAGCTTCATCTGTGGTCTTGAGTCGTATGTGCTCAGGGATACTATAGAGCTCCAACTCTTCGATCCTCTCTTTCGATGGCGGAGGAACTGTTGTCACAATTGTCGAGGTGTACTTTTCTCTTAGCTTGTCTTCAATGTACTTGTTCCTACAATGCCGTAAGATCACGAGGACACGCCTAAGCGACAGTGAAACGAACTTGATCGCTTCGAAAGCATCAAAGGGCTTGTCTGCAGACTGGGCTGTGAACTGCCCACTCAACGTGGATAGGGACGAATCGGACGAGGCAGACGAGGACGGGGTTGTTGAGTCGATCTTTCGACCGGTCTTGTCTCCCTGCAGCCTCTTGCGCTCTCGGAACTTCTGGTCCTCCTTGAGTTCTCTCAGTTCCTCTAACGTAAGGTGCTCAGTTTCTCCATCGTCCTCGTCAACCTCCACGGGTCGTTTCCGTGTCGGCTTGTCCTTTTTCGCCCGCGCCTTGAACATGTTTGGTTGCCCAATCCCTTAATCCCTTTATGTGTGGTATCCGGTGTGTCCGGTTAACAAAATTCTAGAAAATATACGAAATCTTTGGATAAACGTGA
This sequence comes from Aphanomyces invadans, assembly GCF_000520115.1. Classification (NCBI taxonomy): domain Eukaryota; phylum Oomycota; class Saprolegniomycetes; order Saprolegniales; family Verrucalvaceae; genus Aphanomyces; species Aphanomyces invadans. The sequence continues at coordinate 1,245,386 of NW_008580146.1, forward strand.
AATCCACGAATGAAAAGATGTTTCTGTCACCATGTTTCTTCATTACATGTCGGCCGTGGCCCACTGGTACATGTCCTGCTTGAGTGCCTTGCGTGCATTCACTTTGAGAAGGGCCTTTTCCTCCCAATTGTTCCCTCGCACAACGCCGTCCCAACGATATCCCGGGGGAATGTTGAAGCGATTGGGGGGCGCGGGGGGCCCCGAGTACTTGGGCTTTTCGTTCTTCTTTGGCACACGTTTGACTTTTTCGTCCAGTTCGTCCTTGAAAAGCGAACTTTGCATCGGATCAAAGTCGCGCTGCTTGTCCTTGCGCAACTTCTCAAGCTCGGCATCGTCGTTGTGTCGTGCAAACGGCTACGTAACATCTCAGGTGTTCCCTCTTTTCGAATCGACTGTACCTTGGCTCGAATTGCTTCGAGTTCGTTCTGCTGCGATTTGAGCTCTTCTTTCCGTACTTTGCCTGTGCCCCACTCAAATTCTTCCTTTGCTTCGCGTTTTCTCTTGCCTTCCTGGATCTCCTGTTGCCGCTGCATCTCCATGAGCATGTCCAACTTGCGCCCTACAGACATCCAGGAGAATACGACGACAGCTTGGTGTTTTGCTACGTACCTCGCTTGTCACGGTACACGGTTTCGGCCTGCTTTCCCATTAGTTCCTCGTCGTGGAACGCGGCTTGCTGCGACGCCCGAAGCTGGTCTTGCTGGGCCTTGAACTCTTTGCCAGTAAACACCCCACCCAGCGCGCTTTGGTCCGGCACCGTTTGGCGATGAGGCGACGATGCTTGAGCAGCGTCGTCATCACGCCGACTGGTGTTCGCTGTCGACTTCACGCGAGGAGGTGAGGCAGCTTGTCGAGAAGGCGGAGGGGATGTCGAGGACTTGGTCCCATGGGAACGTCTCGGGGGTGATTCTTTTCGTGACGAGGACGGCGCTTTATCAAAGCGAGAGCGGCGGCGGGGCGGTGTCGAACCATCGTTGTCATAGCGACGAGGCGAGGAACTCTCGTCTCGTCGGCTGCGGTTATAAGGAGGGGAAAAGTCCCGTTGAGATTTGCGTGGCGGTGATCTGTCCGTGCTACGTCGGCTACGTCGGGGTAGCGACGTGGTGCCACGATGAGAACGACGAGGTGGAGATGCTGAATCGTATCGACTGAGCTGCCGGGGGGATGCGGATCGTTCCCAACTAAGCGGGGGCGTTCTGTCAAATCGAGATCGTCTGGGCGACGATGAATTCTGTTTTCGCCACCGCCGTGGAGATGACGAGTCGTCCCGGTTCGATCGGCGACGTGGCGACGCATCACGGCGATGGGGAGAGGAATAGTGTCGTCGGCGGGATGGTGAGACGTCGTCGCCACGACTGTGTGGGGGAGAGAGATTTTCCTGAACTTTGCGACGAGGTGATGAGGTATCCTCCCGTGGGCGTCGTTGCGGGGATGATGTTTCCCGCTTGAGTCGACGAGGAGGTGATGCATCGTCTTGAGGACGGCGTTGAGGAGACGAGGTCTCCCGCTGAGTTTGATTCTCTCTCACGTGCTGCCGCGGAGGAGACTTGTCATGATTGCGATTCTTTCGTGGTGGAGACAAGTCTTCGAACTGTCCAGGTGCATGATGTGTGGAGGGACTGGAGTCGACTAGCTGATGGGCTTTTCGTGGTGGAGACGCATCCTTTTGTCGATCTTTTCGGGGCGGTGAAGCATCTGTCGATGGATTCTTCTCGAGAGCCAACCACTGCTTCTCCAACTCCTCGGCCCGCTCCCGCTCAAGGAACTCTTCTGCGTTTGCCACGACGGGCTGGGATTCAGGATCGTACTCGTCTGCCCCATCGCCGACAATGGTTGGTTGGTCTTCGTCGTAGTCAGTGCGCTCGTCCTGCCATAAATCCTTTTTCTTCGCTTGTTTTGCGACGGAATCGTCCCACGCATCTTCATCATCCACAACAAACATGCCGAACCCTCCATCCGTCTTCTTCTTTTTGCGTTTCTTCTTCAGCTTTTCCTCTAGAGCACTAACTGAGCACCTTTTGCACACCATCACTGGCTTACCAGGAGCTCCGCCGCCCATGTATCGCTTCAGTGCTTCCAGCTTGGATGCCATCGCTCAGCTTCACGGCCACACCTCGATGAAAGACTTGGAGGACTCCGGATATACAATCCCAGAAATCCGCATAATCAGCCAATGGGGGATTCGGAGTTTCGTACTCCCTCTGTTCCAAAATAAGTGCGCGAATTTGAAGGGGGTAGACATGACGTGTCATTGAATTTTGATGATATTTTGAATCTGTGGTGTTACCTGCCTTGAGTCGAAATACCTCGTTCAATTTGCCTCTTCAGAGAGGGGATGCCGAGAGCTCTCGGCTGATGTGTTAATGAGGGGGAGTTATCAATTGATATGGCCATTTCCAGCGTTCAAAACTTCCATAATAAAATTCATATAAAACATTCACTTCAAACAACAAACATTCAAAAATGCCAATCGAAAAGCGCAACCTGACCGACGTCGAGCGCGAAGCCATCCTCCGCAAGGTCTGGCTCCGCAGCAACGGTAGCTGCATGCGCAGGTGTGTATTGGAATTGTCGATGGTCCTTGAGCTCGTTAGGAGGGTTCTGGTGGTAAGCCCCCCTCCTGAAGCCATTTGATTGGTTGTGAGACGTGCGAATTCCATGATTTCATTGGGCAAAAGGAACGGTACAACTGTATAACTTCATATAAGAAAGTATTCGATCTTAGCGTTTTGTATTTCTATTCAAGGAGGCATACTTCAATTATTCTGATTCGCGCACTTATTTTGGAACGGAGGGAGTAGTTGGGGAGGGGAAGACACCCGAGCGGCAGTAATGTAAACTTGATTTGATAAAAACCAAGGCCCATTAAACGTGGAAATTTCCACTTTTCCCACTTTAGGATAAAAGGGAGAAGAATCTGGACCATAAAAGTGGAACTGACGAAATATAGCCCAAAAGTTCCCATTTCTGAGGCGGGTTTATCACAACGAGCCCTGCAGGTCGAATTGCTTCGCCTGGAAGATGCCCTCCAAGGAGAGGTCGAGGAGGTTCTCGCGATACGCGTCCTTTTCCCACTTGAGAATGGAAAAGTCGGACTCGATCGACGTCGTGTTGGGGAGCGCGGTAGCCAAGCCGACACAAAACCGACGCAAAAGCTCGAACGGTCCACCTGCGCAGATCTGGTCACAGGGGTCGTTGAGCTCGGTCGTATGGTCATTCTCGTCAATGCTCGACTGAAGGTTCGTTGCGGCAGACGGCGATGAGGGGGCGATGCTCCTCCACGATCGCGTAGATGTCGTCGGCGGTTCATATGTCGGCCGATGATCTCCTTGACGAACGTGGCAGGGCGCACCTTGACAAGCTCGGCCGGCACGACGGGCGACGCGTTTTCTTCAGCCTCATTTGCCGCCGTGCGCTCCGCCTGCATAACGACAAGGCCCATGATCGTCTGCAGGACGAAGTTGCCGATCTCGGCAATGACCTCTTCATGTCGGCGTGATCGAGCTTGCCGAGGTGCGAAATGGCGCGAGATCTTCAATATGACCGCTCAACGACTCGTTGAGGATGAAGCGCGCGTCCATGTGCAGTTAGTCCGACTCGTCCAAGTTGTTGAGGTCCACGTCGGCGACTTTCGACATGCTGCACGGTGTACATGATCAGCAGATCGGCAACGAGCTCGCTAACGATCGTGCGCTGCTGGCGGATGGACTTGCACTGCAGCTGGGCGAACGTGATATTGATGCGCTCGATGGCGGGCGCGATCGGTACGTGATCGTCCACCAAAGCTGGGTAAGGACAGGAGGACGGCTGCCAGCCGCTTGTGCTTATCGCTCGGCAAAGAAGTCCACGATCCGGTTCTCGTGTTTGATCAAGAACGCCAAGACGTGGGAGAGGTGCATGCACCGATTCGTCTTCTTCGGGCACGTTACGCCCATATCGGTGATGAGGATTTCCTTCCGGCGCAGAAAGACGGTAACGGCGAATGCTGTGTCGATCCACTGACAGCCGTCCAGGTGTCGCGTCGTTGACTTGACAACGAGATCCTTCTGATGCGGAACGCGCCATATCTGCAACACTTGCAACACACATAAGCACGGAGGCGTGGCCAACATGCCTAGTCTACAGACGTACGTCGTGCGTCGCAAGCCCGACGAGCTGCATTTGCACGCAGTTGATGCGACCCATGTTGGTCGGCTCACCGTGCGTGGAGACGGCGGGCGCTTGTCGAAGAAGCAGCTCTCTGCTGGGGTAGACAGCAGAGAGCTGCTTCTTCAACATCACAACCTGGTGGTTGGCCGTATGTCTGTCGAAGTGCGGCATGGCGATCAGATGGAGGTTGTGCAGCACGCCCTTGACGCCGAGACGGACACGCTAGTCGAAGAACCTCATCCTGCGGTGACTGCTGCCGTCAAACCCCATCGACATCGCCCAAAGATCGTCCGTGGCAAGCAGATCGCCGATCTTCTGGATGGAGACGCCGACGAGGACACGGACGAACAGGTCGACCATGTTGTCGTTGATGCCGGTCCGTTTGTTGAGGTTGAAGGTGGCGCGCACGGCCTCCGTGGTGTTGGCAGTCTGCCGGAACGACAGGCCGTGCGAGACGAGCTTGAACCGATAGACGTTTTTGATGGTGGTCTTGTACGACCCGTCGTTCCTGGACATTCGACAGGAGCAGAGCGTTGCGCTTCAACTGGGCAATGCCGGCGGGAGATGCTCGAGCGAAGGCGATCGTACTCTCGACAATGTCGTTGTCCAGAGCGGCAATCTCGTCTTCAGGCCGGAATATGAGCTCGGCGATCACGACCTCGACAGTCTCACTGCTCATGCTGAACTCCAACACGAAGCCAGTGAGATCCCAATAGTTGTGGAGCGTGTTGCTGAGTGCGATGCGGCCTTTGAAAAATGCCTTCTTGCCGTCGATGGACTCGTTCTGCTACGCTTCGCACAACTCGGCGTGCTGACTGGTGAGGTGTTTTAGGAAGAGGTCTGTGCGCCACGAGGTGTGGTGCTGCGGCCCTTTCCTGGTAGCGCGCTGGTGGCCCACCATGTCGAGTTGGCGGCCGTGGAACTTGCAGAACAGGCAGATCGTGGAGGTGACGGCGCCGCCTGAGCTTCTTTCGGTGACCTCCATAGCACATTTCAAGGACCACGACTGGTCATAGACGATACGAGCCTTCATCGGGCCCATGATGCCGTGTCAGTCGAAGTGATAGGGTGGCTTCGACGCGCGCTTGCTCCAGCACCAATGGGTTGGTCCGTGGAAGTCAGTAGAGGTCCGTATGGAGTCCGGATGAAGCAACGACGGACTCTGCTCGGTCACATGTGCCTCAAATCAGCCGAAGAGACCTGATTGCGAAAATTCCTTAAAAGTAGGAGCATTTCTGACCTTAAATGTGGTAAAAGTGGCTACTAGTAGTACTATTTATAGATTTCCACCTTTAATGAGGCCTGATAAAAACACGTGTACAGTGAACCCCGGAAAAAGCCGACACCCCCACAAGGGCCGACCACCTCCAAAACATGATATGTTTTAAATAATTTGCCACCTGTATACTTACTGGTAGACACCAAGTCAGATATGCCATTCCATTTGACCAATTGCAGTGCAGATACCATAAAACTGTGATTGAATGACTGAAATTTTTCTAGTTATAGCCAATCAAGTTGTACTAATTCACGTAATTTAAATATATTGATTCTATTCTGCCTCCATGCATTTTCAGGATGAAACCATGTCGGCTTTATCCGGGGTTCACTGCTGTGTAGGGCAGTAGAATCGCCCGATTGTTTGGCCCTCTGCAAACCACCGTGACTGTCTAGTATCATGACTCTAGTAAGGATTTCGACAACATCGATGGACTTGGTAGTGTTACCATTAAAGAAACGACGGATCACCACATGTAAACTATACAGTGCGCGCCAACCAATTAGGGCCACCAAGGTTTCGTGACCTATGGCACTTACTTCGAACTATTGCTGTGAGCGATTCAGAACTGGGGTGCATGAATGCACAACGGAACATTTCAGCAAGTATCAAAGTTTTTCCGATCCATTGTCATCGCAGAAAATGCAAAA
>NW_008580146.1:1265911-1266450 GCF_000520115.1 Aphanomyces invadans
AAAACATCCCGTGGACACGACACATTCTGAGGTAACAGACCCTTGCGCTCTTGCTTCTCTTTGGTGATGTGGGTAACTTGTAGGCATTATCTCCGAAAACCCTGATCGTCTCAACCAGGTACGCTTGCAAGGACATGAACGTGTGGTTCAGTCTCTCGTACGCGTATGCGGTGTAAGCGTCTTCAACTAGCCCAAGTAACCCCGTCCGACGCGCTGTTGAACGAAGCCATGGCCAAGTACATGTCTCTTGGATGGACGACATCACTTGCAACACAACCATCGAATTCCTTCGACAACAAAATGTTGGACTTGGGTTTCATCGCAACCATCCAGTTCCTACAACACCGCAAATCAGTACGCAGCATTGACGAACTGGTTGCTCACGGGCATTGTCGTGTTGACTTCACGACACGGCGGTCACCTGGCCACTTGGCAGCGAGTACAGGCAAACACCATCTCGACCAAGATGGTATAATAGATGTCCTTTGTCACAGTGATTGTCTTGGCTTCAATAGCCGGCCACGCGATTGGCGCTGGTA
>NW_008580146.1:1288683-1347974 GCF_000520115.1 Aphanomyces invadans
TTAATCGAATATTTTGGTCTCATTCGATACCTGACAAACTTTATGCGTACACCTGTGTGCAAAAGTCGGTGGATGACTGTACTGTAGAAGTCAAAGGATACAATGATGATTAGTTTTTCGGCTTCTTCTTAGGACCATACTTCAACACCTAGCCTTCACGTTGTGGCTGCACCAGAGCTCGTTGGTCACCTTCCATGATTTAACAGTAAGTACGAATCCATCGTACTGTCGTATGCCGTGTCAAACGATTGCGCGCGCATAAAAGCGACAATTTACATTATGGGTTGGGGAGGACTTTTAAAATGTTGCGCTGTATTTGCCCGAGGTGAAAAATCTGTTTTGCTCCATACCAACTTCAGGAATACTATTACTATTAGTATTACTTACTACTAGTAGTATTGACTTACTGTGTGTAAATGGATGCTGTACTCGTAATAGCTGTCCGACTCGAAAAACGCTAGACGCTATGCTCCCCAAAATTTAGATGCGTTTCATGACATTGATCCATCAGAAAGCTATTGAGATTCCAACACCTTGAAAAAAATCTGCTACCAGCTACCACCTTCATGAGCACGACGCCGACTCCAATCCGTCATATTGGATAATGCTACCGAGCCACGAGCAAGGCTATCCTCGTTACTGATATCTTCCAAACCGCCGCCACTCCCGTTCAAACGTTTGTTACGTACGGGTACAGTACTTAAGCTGTACCTCACTTGAAGTGCCACATCCCATGGCCGTTCCAAATCAGGATCCACAAGTCTACCAGCGACGACAGCACGATGACCCCTCACCGCGCTCTACCCTGGCTTGGAGTGCTCTTACTAGTGAAAGTTGCTAGCCTTATCCCTGCATCCATATCCGTAAGTTGGTGGCACACATGCCCATGAAACCGCAATTCACTCGCAATGGTCGAACGGCCGATGAAGCGGAGGCAATGGCCCACCTCGCTAAGAGCAGTTGAAATTTGTATACTACTACGTAGTATAACATTTATGGTATTTAAGTGCCTCATCCCTAAATAAGGTTGGGAGGAATTTGGCGTGATTTGATTGGCCTAATGTTGAAGTTTGATTGGATCGTTTTCGGACACCTATCCCTAAGCAAGAGCAGGATTCATCCATCGGACACTTCCAGACTTCCTCGCCGTCATGCAAGTGGACCACTCGAACCCGATCACGCTCAGCCGCTTCGTCCTTGCGGACAAGTCCATCCAGAAGAACAACGACTTGTGCATCCTCTTCAACTCGATCGAATTGGCCTGTAAGGTCATTTCGAGCGCCGTGCGTCGTGCCGGTAGGAGTTGACATGCCGCGAACAGGCGATACCTTGACCCTCTTCTGCAGGTTTGACTGGGTTGTACGGCTTGGACGGCTCCCAAAATGCCACGGGTGATGAAGTGAAGAAACTCGACATTCTGGCCAACGACATCTTCATCAACTCCCTTAAAACCTCCACCAAGATCGAAGTCATGGTGTCGGAAGAAAACGAAGAGCCGATCTGGGTGAACACCTCGAGCGACAGTATGTCTCGATATCTTCTCGAGTGCTGTCGAATCACAACCCTCGTGATCGTAGCCAAGTTTTGCATCGCTTTTGATCCTCTTGACGGTTCGTCCAATATTGATTGCAACATCTCCACGGGCACGATCTTTGCCATCTACGAAAAGAACGGTTCGACCGGCGGGTAATCTCGATGCTTTCCCCACGCTGATGGGTCTAAATTCCCCCCTACGACAGGCTGAGCGACATTTTGCAACCCGGCAAGTCGTTGGTCGCGGCCGGCTACTGCATGTACGGTAGCTCGACGCAAATGGTGTTAACGTGGGGCAACGGTGTGCACGGCTTCACCTTGGACCCGACCATCGGCTCGTTCATTCTGTCGCATCCCAACATCAAAATTCCCTCCAACCCCAAGACGGTACACATTAAACCTGTTGTCCACGTGTGTAGTCTCATGCTGTGCAGATTTACTCGTGCAACGAAGGCAACCTGTCCTTGTGGGATGCCCAAACCACGCAATTTGTGCACGAGTGCAAGACGGCCGCCAAGCCATACTCGGCTCGTTATGTTGGTAGTATGGTGTCGGACGTACACCGCACGTTGTTGTATGGAGGCATCTTCTTCTACCCCGCGGACAAGAAGGTACTCGACTTCTCACGACTTCTGCCACGGATTCAAATTGTCTTGTAGAGCAAATCTGGCAAGCTCCGATTGCTGTACGAAGCGAACCCGATGTCGTTCATCGTGGAGCAAGCTGGCGGGATTTCGACGACGGGCACCCAGCGCGTGTTGGACTTGATCCCCGTACGTGCACCAACTGTGTAGACTTCTGACCTCACAACACGTGGACGTAGACGTCGATCCACCAACGTTCGCCCATCTTTTTGGGCTGTAAGCGCGACGTGAACCGCATTTTGGAACTCTACGGCCAACCCACCCAATAAATACCAAGTTGTCCTCAGTTCGCATGTTCGTCCAACCAAAAATAGCAGCAACGCAGAACGAGACTAAAATTACCACGCTCTCGCTCGTTACGCTTCATTGTCGCATTCCTTCCGCTACGTGATGGCTCATCATGTTGGCTCGTTGCGCCGTGCCCAAACCGACAGTGTTCTCCGGCACTTCTTTCATGGCCAGCACGCTGCTCCGGTGTCATTCACCGGCGCCGTAGCTTCGATCGCTCCATTAGACCCGAACAACGTGACCCTCGGTGATGTTCAAGTCGAAGTCAGTGCACCTTTGACTCTGCACACGACCTACGACGCTGGAGATTCCGATCTGCGAACCATGTTGGCACAATGTGCTGCTGCTGCGCCGAGCCTTCCTCCACCCTCTCGAGCGCTCGCTGCAATTCTCTTCGAAACTTCTGTGCACCATCTCGTTGAAATGCTCTTCCGCGTCAGCGCCATTCACGCGTGCGAAGCTCTTGCCAAAAACCGACGGAGCCTCGTCCAGACGCTCATCACTCAATTAGATCGCAACGTTGTAGTGGACGCGCCAGACGCGTCCAAACTGCAAACGCAGGTGCACATGCTTACAACTGTGTACAAGAACGAAGTCCAAGTGCTCCGCCGGTCCATCTCTCGGTTCGAAGACGCCAGTCGTGAAGCGCTCAAGCGACGTGGCCAGCTCCATCCTCCAACTCCGACGACGAGCCCCACGTCCGCTCGATCGACACCATCGATAGAAAAGGACGACCTTGAGCTCCACTTTGCCGCCGCACATACGCAACTCGAGCGGGAAGTGTTGGACGTCCTTGAGCCACCAGTGGACGGCGTCCCCGACGAATCGACGCCAAACAACTCGGACATGTTGCAGCTGGCTACCCGCGCTTGTGAACTCGAGTATGCTGTTGGCCACGCCCGACTGTTGCAAGCATTTTTCGACGCCAAAGCAAGCCGCCGCGAGGAGCTCGAGATGGAGCGGCGCCGACGTCTTGTCGTGCTAAAGAACCCCCCGTCGGAGCTGCCCCACTACCTAACTCAGCTTAACACGGAGCTCGACGACCTGTTCGCGGCGTACGCGGAAGGGAAAGCTCGCTTGGAGGCTGCGTTGGACGACGAAGCGAAGCGCCAAGAAGCAACCCTCCTATGTGCCATGTGCTGTGTCCGCGACGACTCTCCATCGTCGTCGACTTTGTCATCGACCATGATACTGCACCCTACGCTCCACTCCACTCGCATCCACGCCAGTCTCTGGTCTAAGCTCCATGCTGTGGAGCGCCTCGTTGCGGTGGAAACGCGGCTTCCACCAACGCTTCATCAGTGGCTTGCACTCAACCATGCTCAAACGTATGTCCCATCGAATGCGGACGCAGTGGGGGCGGCAGTGGCGGCCGCCGTTGCTAAAGAATCGCAGGCGCTCACCCGACAACATGCAGAGCGAATGAGGGCGCTAGAAGAAGCACACGCCATCGAAATGGAGACCATGCGGAATGAACGGCGCCAGCGTCAAGTTCGCGCTGTCTTGCGCAAGTGGACGCAGACCGTTGGCGCCCCTCCCCCGATGCTTGAGCTGGAAGACGACGATGGACCCATTGATCCCGAGGACGAGTTAGGACAGGATCATCAAGCTGAGTTGCTGGCGGTTGTGCGCCTGACTCGAATGGTTGCGCGGCGCAGAGCCAAGGCTGCCAAGCAACGTGCTGTAGCACACGTCGCCCATCTCACGACGCTACAGGCCACACACAAGCAGATGCTGGCGGCTTTAGCCAACGAACTTGACTGTGTGCAATCTCTCGAACATGCTCGACTAATGGAACGAGTCAAGAAGCGCAGAGCAGTTCGCGGCATCTCGCACCAACACCATAGGTCTCGTGAGAAAACACCTGATGCAGCTTCATCGGCCGACGGAATCGCGGCAGAAAAGGAGGCTATCCTCGCCGAGCAAAAGACAGCACTGGCGCAAGTGGAAGCGGTGGCTGCAAAGAAGGCCGTGGACGCAACTGTCGCGGCGTTGGCGACAGAGGCCGTCACGATAGGTCTCGCCGATGATATTGCTGTTGACACCACAATTCGTTCTCAAGCGAACCGGGCATTGCCGTCGGACGACGTGTTTGGCGCACTGGTGAAACGCTTTGCTGAGCTAGATCTTTCTCGTGTACAGTGCTCCATATCTCAGGTCCACGCGGTCGAGAAGGTGCTGCTCCAGATGCGTGCGCGAGTAAAAGACTCGACCAAGAGCAGCACCGTGGCTGGAGGTGGCAAGGCCAAGCTGCCAACGAATGCCCGCAAAAAGGCAGTTGCGTTTCGTTGAATATATTATTCGTTGCTAGTTCCACCGGCGATGCCGTGGATGGGTGTGTACGGTTCATGATCTCGAACTTCCTGAGCCGCTACATGTACACAAGCGGCGTGTAGTACTGCGACGATCTTTCCCGGTGGAGCTGACCGACAACGGCGAACATCAGCCCAACGCCAAGGCACGAATAACCAGCGACGACTCCAACTGTCATGTCGGGCATGTAATGCAGGGCTGTCAACCCAAAGTACATGACCATGATGCCGCTGCCACGGAACGACGCCATCAGACCAAACCATCGAATTGGAGCCTTCATCCCGCCGACCGTTGCGAGAATGAGCAAGGCCGCCAATGTAATGTGGTAAGCGTACAAGCACAAGGGAAATATCGTCGCGCGCAGTTCAAACGTGTACGGGAGAACCGCGAGAAGCCAGACGTGGACGATGACGGTGATGACGGCACACGTCGACGCGAGGAGTTGGTGGGCCAAGTGAAAGCCACCGACACCACCAACGCTGTACCACGTAGCTTCCATCGTCGTTTTACACGATTGAAGGGAATGTAGTAGTGTACCTTTTGGGGTACAGGATGCGTCGTAGTCACTAGGCTCTCTCCCAGGGATTTTAAACACGAAGTAGAGTCGAGGTTATTAAAGCTGTTTACACAAATGCAGAGTAACCAGAGCTGTCCTTTTCACGCCATGCAAGGCCGTACAAGGCGCTGGCAATGCCCACGGCGATGCACATGAAGGTGCCGGTAGTGCCAACAATGTTGTCAACGTGATGGGATACGAGGAGCCCGAGGTAGATGGCGTAGATTCCACTGCCAGTGAAGCTTCCCATCATGCCAAACCACCTAACAGGCAGTGCTGCTCCAAGCGCGGTGGCCAGGAACAGGAGGAACGATAGGGCAAAGAGGCCTCCCAGGAGTAGAATCTGGACGATCGACGATTGCAGAGCATTGGCGTGGAAGTCGAAGGAAGTCGTGGCGACAGCGTAGCCTGCACCGCCAATCCCGACGAGCGCGCACAAGCTCATACAGAGCTGATGGAAGGTATGGATGCCTCCCATGGCGATGTCGTTGACTGTGAATGGCGATGTCGTTGACTGTGAATGTGCAAGTGACGGACGACCCTTGCGCTCTCTGGCGTGTTTTGCAAATCGACGTGTCAAGCTCGTGATTGGCTGAATCGAAGGAGCTGCACAATACCAATTTCTAACCTAAAAATGAACGTATCATGTGTCTCAATTTATGTTGCCTTGAGTCGATTAAATTGAAACTCATATGCTAATGAAATGTAACATTAGATCATTTTAGAAATGGTGAACACTTGACAGTATAAAATGAGCGAGTCGGAAAAGGGTCGTCGCCGTCGCCATTGTCTCTATCAACATGGGAACTGAGGGAGCGGCGCGGGCGGCGTTTGACGAGAACTTGCACCTTCAAGCACGTGTGGATGCTCAGGAGATGGAGATCGAAGAGCTTCTCATGGAGCAGACTCGTTTGAAGCGCAAGGAAATGCGGGCATTGTACCGCCAGCGCATGGTGTCCCGCCACCCAGCAGTGGTCTTGGAAGAGCCGCCGACCACCGACGAAACGTTTGACTTTGACCGCCGCGAAATGCAGATTATTCTGATGGAAGATGCGTACGATGCCATGCTTCGCATGGTCGACAGCGCCATGAACGATGTGTCTGAAGACGACGTGGACCTCGTCGACGAATACCACGACCTGTACAGGTTTCACCGGCAATGGCATCCTCATCCAAATTCCGACACCCCAATAAAGGTCCAGAATGTTTCCATGCTCGACGAGCCGTGGAAGAGTCTCCTCGATGCATACGCGAACGGGAACCCCAACAAATTCAAGTACTTGTCGTCCTGGATCCGCTACATGCTCCTCGGCGGAACTGTTGGGCCGACTGCGACCGCGCAGTTCCCTGCTGGAGTTGAGCTCTCATTTTTGTCGAGGGAAGTCATCGAAGGCTTTTCCAGGATCTTGGTTCCAGCACTCCAGGAACACAGACCTGACCTAAACGTGCATGTATTCTCGAAGACGGTCGTTGACTGCACGTTGCGAATCGTCGTCATGCCAAAGAATCGATCGAAAGGGAAAGACATGTCGTCCGAACATCACGCCGTGCGCCCACCCCGTGATCGGCAATGAAAATAGGTCCGTTGAAGTAGGTCGACGCTGAAGCGAGTGAATGATGGGGTGATTAAGTTATAAACTATCAAGATGAAATTGTTCGATCCCTTCGCACTTAATCATACAGCCCTTCTTCCCTGCACGGCACTCTCCATGACACGTCGTCGCGTGCTGCCGTCGCCGCCGCTCTCTTCCATCACACGGCGACGGGGTGTTGCAATACCATTTTTAAACCAATCAGGGTCCTTAAAAAGCATGAAGTACCTCTGATTGGTAAAAATACTTTGTCCATTTTGTTTTCTTCCGTCACGGCAGTCAGTTCATACCAACATGGAAGGAGTCAAGGTAATGAATGACCAGTGGTGCCGATGACGGCGACGATGGATGGAATGGTGATGCATGGTACATAGGTCTTCATTCCAGATAAAGAGCACGTGTGGCTTCCTGCCTCCGTGAAGAGCATCGAAGGGTCCCTGGTTACAGTCAAGATCGAGGATATCGAGACAGGCGTGGCGGTGCCGAACATGTCCATGGGTGCATCCCTTGTGGGCAAAGTTGTGTCTGTGGACCTGTCAAAGCCCGATATCGTCAATGTTATCCAAGCACGAACGGTCAAATCCTCGACGACAAACACGACGATCAGCTTGCCCCTACAGAACAAGGTGACGTCCAAAACGCACGGGTTCGAAGACATGATATCCGTCGACCACTTGCACGAAGGCGCGATCTTGTACAACCTTCGCCAACGCTTCTTCAGCCACCTTCCATGTATGTTCTTCCGTCTACTCTTCCCTTGCTCATTCATGTCCTAGACACATACACGGGCAAGATCTGCATTGCTGTGAACCCGTACCAATGGCTCAGTCTGTACAGCCCCGACACGATGCAGATGTACATGGACGGTTCCAGAGAAAACAAGGCGCCTCACGTGTACGCTGTCTCGATGGAGTCGTTTTTTCACATGCGGACGCACACAATTAACCAGTCGATTCTCGTGAGCGGCGAGTCGGGCGCCGGCAAGACCGAGACGACCAAAATCATGATGAACCACGTCGCAACGTTGTCTTCTTCCACGGAAGGTTCAGATGCGGCGCAATCGTCCATCATCCACCGCATCATCCAATCGAATCCGCTACTCGAATCATTTGGGAACGCCGCCACGACGCGCAACGACAACTCGTCTCGCTTTGGCAAGTTCACGGAGCTACAGTTCAACCCTCGAGGCCACCTCATGGGCGCACGTGCGCACACGTACCTGCTCGAGAAGAGTCGCGTGTGCCACCAAGCTCCAGGCGAGCGAACGTTTCACATTTTCTACCAAGTGCTCGCCGAAGCCGCAGCATTACCGCAATTGCACCTTAAGTCGTCGCATCAATACCGCTACGTCCAACAGGACAAACTGATCGAGTTGGAACACACGTGGAGCGACACGAAGGAGGGACTGACAATCGTTGGCATTGCCGACTCGATGCAACTCGACTTGTTGCGGGTGCTCGCTGCCATCTTACATTTGGGCGAGTCAGATTTCGAGATGGTCCAAGGAGACGTCGACTCCTCCCAGGTCAAAGACAAGACTGCGCTGACGACCGCTGCAGACCTTTTGGGCCTTCCGTTCACCAATTTGGAGAAGGTACTCACGTTCCGCAGCGTCATCGTTGGTCGCGAAGTTATTTCGAAACCCATGACAGTCGACCAAGCCCGCGACTGCCGCGACGCTGTCGCCAAATCCCTATACTCGTCCATGTTTACGTGGCTCGTGGACCAAATCAACGCCGCGATTGGGGTCTCCCACTTCTCGCACTTCATCGGGATCCTCGACATCTTTGGGTTTGAAGCTTTCGAGCACAACTCGTTCGAGCAGCTATGTATCAATTACGCCAACGAAAAACTCCAGCAAAAGTTTGTGCAAGACGTGCTTAAGACGGTTCAGGCCGAGTACGAAGAGGAGGGAATTTCGTGGCACCATGTCAACTTTGCCGATAACCAGGACGTGTTGGACCTGATTGAAGGTCGTCTCGGCGTGCTCAGTCTGCTCAATGAAGAGAGCAGTCTCGCCACCGGTACGGACGCATCCTTCGCCCACAAGTTGTCAGCGGTCATGGCCAACCACGCGCGCTTCGAAACTCCACGCCTGCACTCGTCCGCGTTTATCATTTTGCACTACGCGGGCAAAGTGCTGTATGACACGAACGGTTTTCTCGACAAGCATCGTGATGCCCTTTTGCCCGACATCAAGAAAGTCCTTGGGGAAAGTTCAGTGGATCTCGTACGGACCATGTTCCCCACCGAGACGACCCATCGATCGCTCCATCGCCAGTCGTCATCGTTGACTGCGAATCACCACTCGAAGCACCGGCCAGGAGTTGCCGCGACTCGTGCTGTCACAGTTGGCAGTCAATTTAAGGAATCTCTCGCCCGCCTCATGGACAAAATTTCCCACACGAACGTGCATTACGTGCGCTGTATCAAACCCAATTCGGTCAAGTCGGTAAGAGCTATTTCGTTGAACGAGATGGTTGGATTTTTATGTGCTATTGCCATAGCCGAATGTGTTTCATCATGAGTCGATCGTGGACCAGCTTCGATGCGCGGGTGTAATCGAAGCCATTCGCGTCAGTCGATCAGCGTACCCGAGCCGTCTACCCCACGTCGACTGCATAAAACGGTATGCAATTTTGGCGCCTCCTGCGCTCGCGAGTCGGTTGTTGGCAGAAATCGACTTTGTCGCTGAACCCAAGGCCCAATGCGGCGACCTCATGGCCCACTTGTTTCCGAATGGCCACGTCGTGGATTACCAAGTTGGGCTTAGTCGAGTATACTTTCGAGAGAGTATTTTGGACGATCTTGACAAACGCCGCGGCTTTGCCCTGCGACGGTTTGCCATTCGCATCCAAACCCGAGTCAAGATGTTCCTGGCCCGAAAGCACTTCCTCAACCAACGCAAGGCCATCATACTCGTCCAAACGCGCGTGCGGGGATTCGTCCAGCGGTCCAAGTACCGTCGAGTGCTCCGTGGGGTCGTAAAACTTCAGGCGCTCGTACGCGGCCGCGGTGCTCGCAAGGTGGTCCACCAACTGCGCCGCGTCCTTGCTGCCACGCGGTTTCAATCGGTGGTGCGTATGCACCGCCAACGAAAGCAATATTTGCGCACGAATGCGTCGATCTCGATCATCCAATCGTTCTGGCGGAACACGTACATTCGCCGCAAGTTACTGAAGCGAATGGCACAGGAGAAGCAACAAAGGGCTTTAGGGTCCAAGGTGCTGCATCTGCAGACTCAATTGGGTGGTGGGTCGTCGACTCACCAGGCTAGCGCGTTGGGCAGCCACAGCGGCCACCCGTCGAGTCCACCACAAAGTGCGACGAATCGCGCAAGTATCACGACCCGTCTTTTCGACGAATCGTCGCAGGTACTAGGCACACTCGTAGCTGAAAACGAAGCGTTGCGGGAGCGTGTGGCGCGACAGGAGAGCGAAATCAATGCGTTGAAAGAAGAAAACAGAAAAATGAAGGAAGCACTCCAAGCCAAGGAAGTCGAAGACAAGGTCAAAAACCTGTCCCAAAAGTCACAGGAAGCGTCTCAAGTCGCGTACTTGTCGCTTCTGGAGGAAGAGTATGAGAAGCTACGTGGATTTGTCTGTCACTTGTTCGACCTCCCGGCAGACGTCGGACTCGTGCGCGCGCAGTCGTCTCAAAAAGAATTGACCGCTCCAAACGACAGTACAATGAAACCAACCAATGGCACAGGTGCTGCACCGCCGATGGCTGACATGACCGCCGCCAAACACGACGCGTACACGCTGCTCCATCGCAGCGCTACCCGCATCCAGCGATTGAGGTCGAAAGAAGGCACCAACCCCAAACGTGGCAGCGCTCGTCGGGTCAAGGATTACTGGGATGAAATCAAAACAACGGCCCCACCGTTGCCGTACACGCTCGGGTCGACCCCATGGAAGCGCTTACTTACGGACTGGGCACAAGGCAATCCAAAGAAACTCGAGTACATGAATCGATGGCTGCAAAACGTGCTTGAAGGCGGCGATGTCGAACATGGTGGTTTCCCGCTTGGTGTGGAGCTCAAGTCCGTAACTCCCATGATGTTGGAAGGGTTCATTCAGCTCGTGATCCCCAAGTTGGCCGAGCGGCAGGATGTAAAAGTGCACGTTCACACAAAGGAATTTATCGGGACGAGTATGCGCATTACGTTGGAGGTCAAGGAAGGCGTGCCGAAGATGACGCGGATGCCGTTGAAGGAGCATACAGTCCCCCAAGCCGCGAAACCTCGCGAGTCCACTGCGGGGTTGGACCAGTGGGGCCGTAACTCGATTATGTCAGTGCGCGAAACGAACATCAGCAACTTCAGCTTTGCTAGCAATGCCAGTACGGCCGATAGTCGCGCAAGTGGTGTCAAGAGTCCATCGCCGCACCCGAGTCGAACCTAATCGAGTTCTTTTTGTTCCATGCGGCCGTTCGTCGAGGGTTGCTTCTGCTACATGTCCAATTTTCAGAGCATCGTGCGATCCCTCTACACGCATGAGGACGTCAGGTTCGTTTTCGGGGTTGCTTGCCAAAGCAAAAAGCCCAAGATGATAGATTGGAAGTATAAATTAAACTCCCGCGGCGGCGGCGGCAAGTATGGCTTTTTTTATCTGCTTGAGCCAATCCCACACTTCGTGAACGTGAGGGCGGCGGTCGGGGTCGTGGCTCAGGCACCGGGACGCAACGTCGACAATACACGACGGGCATTTGTGGGTGAAGGACGGCCGGAGGTCTCCCGCCACAACGAGCATCGCAATGCGTGTCTTTGCCGTGTGAACGTCCATGGGTTCTCGAAACTCGGGGAAAATCTGGTCTAAGTTGGAGTACGGCACCTCCGCCGTGTCCATCTCGGACATGAGAACGCCGAGCGAATAAATGTCGGCCTTTTCCGAGTAATAAATCTACGACCAGCGTGTTAACGTCCAGGATAACAACGCTTCCGACGTACCCCCTTGAGAACTTCTGGCGCGATCCAGGCGACCGTCCCGATCTCTGCTGTCATCGTGTCTTCAGAAGTTTCCCGCGACACGCCAAAATCGGTGAGTTTGGCGACTCCAACTCCATTCAGCAACACATTTTTCGTCTTCAGGTCGCGATGGATAATAGGCGGGTCCATCGAGTGGAGGTACATGAGAGCCTCCACGACGTCGCAAAGCATAGTGAATTTCGACACGGGAAGGGTCTGGCCTTGGTCCACCCACGTCATGGGGCTCTGCTTCGGGTCCAAACTCAGCATCGAGTTGTTAAAGCTGGACTGGGAAAACATGGAAAGGCCCTTGACGGCGCGGATACGGACATGAACTTGCTTTGAAATGTTCCAGCCAAAGAGCGGTGCCGCCTGCATGTAGTTCCACAGGTCCCCGTGCTCCATGTACTCGGTCAGGGCGCACAGATTTTGCAGCGTAGTCCACGAGAACCCGATGAACTTGACAATGTTCTTGTGGTACAACCGCGCGCTGAGTCGAATTTCCTCCATAAAGTCCTCGACAGAGTGTACTTCGCTCGCCTTCTCCGGCAACATCCTCTTCATGGCGACCGAAATGGGTGACGTGATGATCGGATATGCTGGGCTAGGATGCAGCGTCGCCAAATACACGATGCCAAACCCGCCGCGTGCAAGGACATGGTGCCGCTCAATGGATGGCGCAGGGATGTGAAATGGCGCATACATCTCATCAAACCGGACGTCGCTGTCGAGTTGGGCAGCGTCCACGACGCCGTAGTACTTGTGGTCGACTTCTTCGTACCTATGTCCATGTGTAAGCCACGCACATGATGCAATGCTGGGGAGCTGACCAGTTGGGAGAGAGCCGCGCCCGCCGCCGCTGAATGCAGATCGCGAGGAGAAGGAGCGTGATGAGCGCCAAAGCCACGGACACAACGACCATCGAAGCCCCCGATTTAGACGAGTCCACAGACGACGGCGATGGCGCGACGCAAATGGGATAAATGTCCCACAGCTTTTCGAGCTTAAACGACGGCGGACACTTGGATGTCTCCAAGGATTTAGATGCAAATGGGGTCGACGCGTCGCAAACTGAAGCAGTCGGCGAGTCGCCCACCATGTGTGGCTGCGTCAGCTTCTGAAGCACGTCGAACGCCGCCGACGAGGCCAAGATGATCGAGATGTTGTTGCCTCCGAGACACAGCGCTGTGAGCGACGACGGCAGCGTCGTCAGGTTGACTTGGGTCAACGAGTTGTTTTGGAGATTCCTACAACGACGAAAATGAGGCAGCGATTCACCATGACAGTGGCTCGAACAATGATTGCAAGTGGGACGGCCACACGGGGGGGAGGTCCGAGATGCGGTTGTTGGCAAGCGAGCTACGAGCACAGTCAGTGAACGTAGTTTGCTTCACTTGTGCAGGTCCGAGCGTACAGCGTTTTAACATTTGGGATGCCTTGCCAGGGAGTGCCAATAGACTTAATGGAATTGGTGTCGAGGATGAGCGACGACAGTGCTTTGAGCGTGAGTTGCGGGACGGCCGTGAATTCGTTCGACTTGACCTGCCTGTATAGAGATGAGGTGCACAACCGTGAAATAAACGGGGACGCACAACACTGCAAGAGACGGCGCCGTGATGTTGGCCAAGTCGGTCAGCTTGTTCTTGTCGGCAATCCTACGCAACAGCAAAGGTCCTCATGGGGCGATGGACGAGGCGGTCCGTACAAGGCCATGAGGCGGAAGGGGAACGTTGTGTCGGAGAGTGAAGTGAGCGCGTTGTTGGATACGTCCCTGGGTGACGATGCGCAGTGAGCAGATGACCAGTCGGATGAACGCAGACGTACAGAGTTGTCGCGGGGATGTCTGCGCCAGACGGCGAGTACGCCAACGTCTTGTTCATCGAGACAAGTCCAATGTTGTTGAGGAATCTAGGCAGACGCGCATGATGATGAATGGGTTAAGAGCACACGCTCGATTGACTTACATGGAAACCTCAGTCGTAGGTAGGCCTTCGACGTGCGCAATCGGCATCGTTTTCTTCACGTCCACGAGGGTTAAGTCATCCTGGGTCGTGTTTTGAGCCGAGTAAATCTTTCCGCTTGTAACAAGGCAATACGGGGGCGGGGTAGTAAAGGCCTTCTTGAGTAAGGCAATCGACTCAGCAGAACACAGGCTCTCGCATCGTGCGGTCAGCATCGGCAGTCCCAGAGTCGGGACGAAGGCTCGGTTGACGTCGCATGCAGGTTTGTCGAAATTGGCCTGGCCCGCAACCATGGCGACCACCATCGCGGCCATCCACACGAGCCCTCGCACCATCGTTCGTCTTGCCCGCATACAATTGTGGGCCGAGTCACTCTGCCATCGAAGCGTGTAGCGTGGGACCCTGCCAACTGCCTTCGGGCTGGCTTTTCGTAGTCAAATATCTCACCACATACACAACAAAAACAACTCATACACAATATGGGTGGCAAGCAACAATAGGGGAATATCTCACCAACTTGCGATCCCACGTTCCGAGACATTTCCGTGGACAGGCGCCTGCCGCCAGTCGGCAAACTCGTCCGTTTTTGTCGGTGGAATGGGCAATTTTACCCGCTTTTGTCACTGAATCCGGATGATCGCCTCGACCTTGACGTGGCGAGGTAGGCTGGGGCGTTGGCACTGGCTCCCTTGGCGATCGGTCATGCGTGCCTCGTTCATGGGTGGCGAGCGCTGGATGGTAACAGTGTTTCTGTACCTGTCCTGGATGGGACCACTGCGGACCGCGCGGCCGGACATGCCGCGGCGTCCAACCAGCCCGACAGACAACCCGTTCCAACCGTTCATCTTCGTACCCTCGCTCACACCGATCGACCTCGATTCCAAGCCGTACGAGCTGTGGACGCTCACGACCAACTGCGGGTCGGACTACATTATTTCATACAGGAGGATTGCCACCTCGTCGCGGTTTAGCCCTGGCGAAAACTACTACAACGCTCTGTGTGTGCGCACAAGGTCGAATGGGACGCTGTATGCGATCAACTTCACGACCACGCCGCTCGAAACGTCCATCTTGAACGACCGCTTGGGCAATCCCCCCGTAGAGTACCTCGAAGATCTGCCCGCAAACGCCACGACCAAGTACGTTCAACTCGTCGTGATGGCTGTCTTGACGTGGCGGCTCCCCGTAGCATCTATCAGAACCTCGGGTTCGTCGCCATGTCGAACGACCTCAGCATCAACTCGTACTTTGGCGTGAGCCAAGCCGCGACCTTGTAACTTTCGCCGTCCATGGATACGACTCACGCACGATCGCGTAGAAATCTCAAGAACAACTCGCTTGTCGACATCTCCAACACGATTCTCCCGAGGGGGCTCAAGACCTTGTACAGTGCATGGCGTTGAAAGGACTTGATCCTGGTCTCATCCAGATGTCTGCGCTCTAGCATTGTCGACGAAAACCGCCTCGTAGCCTTTTCAAACTTGACCGCTCCAGCCCTGACCACGCTGTACGTTTCAGCGTTGCCCGTCGTCGGGTGATCGAACCAAGCTCTCGTCTCATGGACCGCTTCCCAGATCGTTGAAGTCGAATCGCATCACTCAACTCCCGTCGCTGGCCAACCATGCTTCCCTCGCCCGCCTTGACATTGACTCGAACCACCTCACTACCCTCTCCGATGTTGGCTGGAACAACACCCCCAGCCTCTCCTTCCTGTACTCTGGCACGTCGCAGTCGAGACGCTCATGCAATGCCATAGGTCCGCCTCACACAACCAGATTGCAGAATGGCCGGCAACGTGGCCGGCTTCGCTCATTGAATTGTACAAGAAGTCATGGCACTCCTGAGCTCACGATGCATTTTGACGTAGGAATCTGCAGCATAATCGACTGACCACCGTGATGGCGAACTTTCCCGCAACGCTAAGGACGCTGTGCCTCGAAGGCAACCCCATCCGCTCGTTCTCAGCGTCTCCGTCCCAGTTTTCTCTCCTTGTCGGACTCGCCAACATGACTTGCCGACCGCCCACAACCACGCCAGCCTTGCCTGTGTCGGCGGTGCTACCTCTCGGAGAGCCATGGGCGCCGAACTGTTCTGCCGGCGTCGCCGTGCAACTTCTTTGGGACAAGTACCCCGTGTGTATCATTGTCGAGACGACGCTGCCGACGGAAGGACTGTCGTCCATAGCGATCGCAATGATCCTTGTGGCTACGTTCGTGGTCGTGCTGGCCGTTGGGTGCTGGATCCGCCAGCGACGTGCACTGAAGAAGGCCAAGAACCAGCGGTGGTTTGAAGAGATCGACAACAACTACTACGGCCTCGTTGATGCAGGCAAACTCGTGCACGACATCCGGTTCGACCCGTCGCTCGCGGGGTTTTTTGTCCCGGCGCACTGCATTGAGCGCCATGACCTTCTCGCGCGTGGGGGATACGGCATGGTGCATCTCGCAACTGTCACAAAGATGTCGCCATCCTTGGCCCCAACGACGACGACTGTCGCGATGAAGCGAATGCTGCCGGAGAAGGCGGCGAATGCGCAGTGCGTGGAAGACTTCATGGAAGAAATCCGGCTGTGTTCGCGCTTGCATCACAAGAACATTGTTCAGTTTGTCGGGTTTGCTTGGACAACGCTGCAAAACCTGAGCTCTCTCACAGAGTTCATGGAGCACGGCGACCTGTGGACCTTCCTCACGCGGGACACTGGGTTCGCGTGGCATGTCGATTCATCATCGGCCGCACCGTTCAAGCCTGGCCCTCCTCGCCACAAACTACTGCATGGATTTGCACCGCCGTCCATGGGGAGCAACCAAAGTCTTACCAGCACCGAGCCGACCGACGTCGACAGTGGCGTGATCGACACTGACCACGACATTTTGATCCTGGAAGCGCCGACCCCCGTCTCGAAGCTGTCCGTGTTGTGTGATGTCGTCGAGGGCCTTACCTACCTCCACTCGATCGCACCGCCCATCATCCATCGCGACCTCAAGGCGAAGAACGTCCTGTTGGATGCCGACTACACGGCAAAGTTGACGGACTTTGGGGTGTCGCGCGAGACGTGCGACATGACGATGACAGCGGAAGTCGGCACCGTCGCATGGATTGCGCCAGAGGTGCTCAAGGGGGTACGTCATTTCCTTCGGATGTGTTGTGCATCCATCGTCTCCCCACAGCCCGAAGGGTGGGAGATCACTCTGACGTTTGTGGGTGCATGATGCGTAGGTTTACTACTCGGAAAAGGCCGATGTGTACTCGCTTGGCGTGCTCATGGCGGAATTGGACACGGCGGAAGTGCCCTACTCGAACTTGGACTTTGTTTACTCGTGCCGAGACTTGATAGACGTGAATGTGGTGCGCACCCGGCTCGCGATGCTGGTCGTGGCGGGAGACATCCGACCGGCGTTTACGAAGGAGTGCCCGCCCTGTTTGATGGACCTGGCGATCCAGTGCTTAAGCTACCACCCCGAAGACCGTCCCCGCATTCAGGACATCCATGCGTACCTTCAACAACTCAAGGTGCAGCAAGGCCACTACCTCCAACGACCTCATGCGGCGTCGACATCGACCTACGTGATGTCGTCGTCGGCGGGCATGAACAGCTCCAGGTCGTTCCACCACACAGGCAATATCGGGATGACCACAACATCGTCGGACGGGCCGGCGCGAGTCGACCTGTAGCTTCTCCTTAATGTGTCCTGTTTGACTTATAAACCTATGACGTTTCTGAATCGAGGTCGCTCGCAGTGTACCAACGAATGAGTCGGTCGTACTTGCTTGGAGCATTGTCAGGCTCGACGTGGACCTGGTGGCACCGGACGCAAGGATTGCATTTGGTCTTTGATCATGTCGGTCGCGACCTCGCTCAAGTGCTTCTTGATGTGGTCCAGCACGACTTTCTAAGCATCCATCAGGCGTCGAAATCTCGTCAACAAACAATTGGGATGCGATGGGAACATGAGGGATGGACAAACGAGGGCGGCGCCGTCGTACCTTCAGCTTCTCGTCGAGGCGAAGTAGAGCTTGGAACACGTGGGTTTGATTGCATGGCTCTCCCTGGAGCTTGGCGTAGACGAGCGTGAGGACGTCGCAGAGAGACACGACCAAGAGGCAATAGTCCAAGGGAAATGCCTGCCAATGAGGTGAGGGATGACGGTAACACGAGTTGGGAAAGGGTACGATGTGGGGCGTGACGAGGCGCTGATATACAGGTTTATTGTTCCACTTGCGCACGACGGTGCGATACGGCTCTGCATGCGCGATGTCATCAGCGGAGGATGTGCGTGGCCGCTCGTAGAATGGCACTTTGGTGGCGACGGTGACGAGTTTCTACAAGGATGGATGCAATGGATGCATCACCATCAATTCCGGCGGACGTTCGAACCATGTTTTGGATGCTGGGGGCTGAAAAGTAGAAGTCTAGCTCGTCCATCAGCTGGCAACCGTCAAAGATAAGTTGCGATGACGAGCATGCTGTCGCTAGGAGTCGGCCAAGGCTGAGACCCAAGTAGTACAGTTGCTCGCATCTGCATGGATTGCACGTCAGCACACAACAATATACTGGCTAGCATGCACCGCTTCTCGTGGTTTTCGGGGCCAAGTGCGGTGGATAAGTTAAGGCTCGTTTCGTGCAGCCGAGCAATGTTGAGCTATCCGTGTATCGTGAGGATAATATCAACAGAGACGTGGGTTGTCTGTTGTACAAAGTAACTGTCATGGGGATCGGCATGCAGACTTCGCAGGTATGCATAATCGTGCTTGCGCAACTGCGTAAGATTCGCAAGGACGTTCCTGCGCTGTTGGGTTGCCAGTCGGCTCAGCACTTCCAGGTCCGTCGATTGCACGTCGATCGCATCCGCTTGCATGATTGTTGCCGACACAGCGTGATGAAGATTTGACGCAACCGGATGTTCTCGGACCTTTTAAATTGACCCCAGTGTTACAAAATCGAAGGTACTTATTTGCCTATTAAATACGAAGAAGACGCTTATCCGGTGGATCTGGTGGATTTGATTGGCCAGCTACGTTTATATTATTGTATATAGGTTCTGTAACAATTTGTAAAGATTTTTCCTAATCTTTTTACTGCGTAAAATCATTGCAGTTTTTTTCATGAGAATATCGATTCTACTTGAAATTCCTATAGAAGGGACTAGTAGGAGTATAAAAATGCAACAATAAACCAACTTTACAGCAGTTCCCGTTCAAGATTCTTCATACAAATATGCAGTCAAACCGAATGCGTGCACCTACACTCAAAACAGTGGCGGCGTCATTTCGAATTCCTGAGACTGCGCAACCGGGACGAGCCCACTTCCTTACCGCATCGTCCACGATCAACATGGCCCAACCCCTGTCTCCTTCGAGCATTGCAAGTGATCTCTCATTCGTGGAGCATGAAGACTATCTCTCGTCCGACTGCTTTTCGGAACCTGGATCCGAAGGTCCCATCAGCCATGTGATTGGTTTGGGTCAACCGGTGGCACCTCTTGGTCGCCCCACCATCAAGCTGCCGAAGTTGAATCCAACGCATATTAACATCGCGCGGGAACGGCAGATTGCTCTCAACATGATCGGATCGGCCCAACAGAGGATGGTGCCGTCGTACATTGCAAACAAGCCGCCGCCCATTGGCAAACGCAGCCAGAATCGGTGAGCACTCGTAAACTCAAATCGTCATCTTTGTGTGAACGAATCTGGACAGATATTTCAACGACCACCACTTTGGTAACCGCGCCGCGACGGCGACGTTGGAGGAGTTAATGGAGCACATGAACGTGTCTGTGGATTGGAAGAGCAACTTTGAAGAGTTGGCGCGCCCTGAAAACCAAGAGCTCGCAGAGGCATTTCGCAACGTCAAGGAGCCAACCCATGCACGCACCAACGCCAAGCAAAACGGAACCCATCGCGCCAAACCCGCCACTGACTGGACTGGTGCCATTCCCTTCGATCCTGACTCTTTTCGATACTCATGTTGTTTCCACAGAGGCGGACGACATGTTTACGCGCGTTGATAAGCGAGCGCGCTCGATCCTTCTTTCGTCCTTTGTATCAATGCAAGAGTTCATTGAAGCCGTGGAAAGCTTCGTCGTACATTTCGTTCAGGTTCCGTCCACATGAGGGAATTCTTCGACGCGTGTGATCGACACTCGATAGTGGAATGAGGTCCAGTCAGCCAACGTGCTTTCGCCAAGGCTTACCAGCTGGCTCGCGGCACCCATGACGATTGATATTGTGACACCAATGGTGCGCGATGCGAAGGCGGCCGGTACCCGGTCCAAGCCAGCCAAGCACTCCGAGACAGTATTGGTCGTCCCGCTGCTCGAGTCTCCCTTCCATCGCCTCCTTATTCATGCCACGTGCCAGTTCTACGGCCTCAACTCCAAAAGTACGGATGTCTCTCGCGATGCAGATAAGTTTTGACGAGTCTTGTCTAGGTCATTTCGACGCGACTCTCAAGTACAAAATCATGCGAATTCGCCGACCATCCAAGCGCCATCGCCACCCAGGCATTTCTGTATCGATGTCAGCGTTTCTGAAGCACTGCCGTGGGTTGCTTCCGCCCGCACTCGTCGTCGACAACCAACTCGACGAAAGCGCTCCCCCGTCGTCTGAACTGGACGAGATCGACGACAACGGGTTCTGCCTCGTTGGCTCCAGTGAAGCCATCGCAGTATAGTCACATCTATGAATGCACATGGGAGCGCATGGTTTGTCGGCTGCATCACAACCACGGTTGAAGACCAACAGTCATTTTAGCCGTTGATCTCCGTCGTCGTCCTGTTCATGCGCGATGAGGAGTTCTCGATATGCAGACATGCTGTACTGTTGCTTGGATGCCATGAACTCGTGGCTCCTTGCAGACTTTCGTTTTGTCGTCGGGGCGTCGCGCGAGATCTACATTTGCAGAGAAACTGCACAGTCCCGAGTATATTCAAGTGACGTCGGCCCCATGTCGGGTGATTCCGGTCACGCTGCGCCAGAATCGCCCATTCTTCATCACCCTGGTCGTTATCAACTTGCACAATGTTCCATCCATCATGGAATGGCCGCGAGAGCGTCATCGTTTTCGGCGCTATCCAAGGTCCGTAATACTTTGAGGCTGTCCACAACTTGCTTGAGGACATCGGGATGGACCTGGGCCATCTTTTCAAACTCTTGCAACGAAATTTGCCCGTCTCCATCCACATCAAACGACTACACGTCTCATTGGGATCATAAGAACATCCGAACGTCGCAAACGCAGGACATGGCCTACCTGGACCAATGCGTCCACTGCCGCCGAGTCTTGTTGCAGCCCAGACATGGCTCGCGTCATCCGGAGCATGGCTTTCAGCTCAGTTTTGGATAAGTGGCCGCTGCCGTCCGAGTCGTACAGGTGAAACGCAAGGCGGTACAAGTGCGTGGGGGTCACCGAGTCCTGCTGCGCTTGGTTCAGAGTCGACAAGCCCATGCAGAGCTCTCGAAAGTCCACTTGGCCGTCTTCGTCCTGGTCCAGCAATTGGAACAACCTCGCAACAAACTCGGGCTCTTCATCAAAGCGCGCCGTGAGTTCCTCCAAGCTGATCTTGCCGTCGCCGTTTGTGTCGGCTGCGGCGAAGTGGCCCACAAGCGCCGCAATTGCATCATCCGTGAGGTGTGTAAGCTGAAATATCTCGCCAACGTCCGTGACCGGCGCCACGTTCTGGAGCCCGTACGACCCTACTTGGCACAACAGCCGCACGTCTTCGAACGTGTGGTTGGTGCACTTGGCATTCATCGGCTTGGCCATGTATTGTCGCACATTCTCGGCAAAAAGATCGGGGGACGACTGCTCGGTCGGTGAGGGTTCGTATGCTGGTAGAAACGTCACTTCCATCGGCATGTACACCTGGCACAGCATCCTGAAGAGGAGGTAGCCAGCAGACACTCCCGGAGGCCAGCTAATGTCAAAATAGCGGAACGGGTACTTGAGAAGCACTAGAGGATGCAGATATGAGTCATGGATGGCTCGGCTTTACGGTGACGAACCTGGTTGCACAGGGAGACCGGCGGCAAAAGCACCCTTCTTGAACTTGGTCAAGTAATCCTGACTAGATGTTGTGCCTTCTGGAAAGATTAACAGAGGAGGGAAACGTGTGTCCTTCATATGGTCGTGGATGTCTGTGAACGCCTTCTTGCGCCCCGCGGCGGACTTGCGGTCAATCAGAACAGGATCCATCGCACGGAGCACCGGGCCGATGATCGGGGCGTTGCCCATGTCCCCTCGAACAGCCACACTGCAAGAGTAAACCCGACGGTGAGAGCACTACAGGATGATGGAGCGGCGTACCTGGGAAAACAGTGCGCGGCAAAGAAGAGGCCGTCGATAAAACCGATGTGGTTGGCGACAATCAATTGCGTCAGGACTTTGCGAGGGCTGGATTTCGGAGGGTGGGTAACTTTGATATAGTAAAAGCCAAACACAAACAAGATCGCGCGGATGAACCATCGAATGGGGTACACGATGCATCGCCGCCATCGCGCCATGGGGACAAGGTGGCCGTCCTTATCTTGATGCGAATGGCCCAGCGTTCCAACGAACGCAAGAAACACAATTGGTACCAAAAGCACCATAACCAAGAGCATGCGAATGACGGGAACGAGAAGCACGCACATGACGACCGTCTTGACCCGTTCGTACATGGACATCGTCGGCGTCTGGTACACAAACGGATTGAACCCACGTTTTGAGTCGGCGTGAGGGAAGTCGAGAAGATGTCGGAGGCTCAGCATACGAGAGCCTGCGCGGCGCGGCTTCTCCAACGTGGACGACTTGACTTGGATCGTGGCTGGTGGCGCCGCCATGGTTCCGTACTTGGTCGCTTCGCCAGTTTCAGCCATCTCATTCGACAACTGGGGAGGCACCGACCTTCGTATCCATGGGGGGTATACAAAGAAATGACCTGATTTCGACCACCCCCTACACGCCACCCTCATGAATTTCAAGACAAACAAGACTTTTTGGGTACCCCCGTCAAAATTCGCATACCCCCTACAAGTTGAGGATCGGATTGTTGAAACGTCGTGAGGAGTCACGCACGAGCAATGCACGAAAAATCCGCGCGCAAAGATGGGGTGGACATCGCATCGATGCAGAGAAGGTCCCATGAGGCCCATGCAACACCGATCTATTCTGTCTCCCCTCAAACGCGCTCGCCTTGGGAGTGCAATGACTCGGACAAAATTCAAATTTTTCATGGCTTCAGCGTTTCCGGATGCGACAATTGCGAATTCCGTGGCACTTGCAAGTTGGCAAGAGCCTTACTACTAGTAGTTCTGATGGGGCAAGGACCGACACTTCGATGTTAATGGAAGAACTGATGGACTCTCAGGAAGAGGAGTGTGACCTTTTGATTCAAACTTCATTGACTATGAAGTCTTCAGATGCTTTAGTGTCCTCACGGGAGGCGATCGACAAGGAAAGTTTGCACATTCGAGTCTGGGCCGCCTTTCTAGTACTGCTAAAAGTATCTTCCCTACACCTAGTACTACTGTCTCTGGGCCCGTTAGAATTTGAATACAAATTTCCACACGAAAAATCAGGTGTCCGGATAATGTACCTTTTTTTCAAAGTGAAGCACGCCACTTGTCGCACCCTCCATTACGCATTTGCGCCTTGGTCTGGCCGGACAAAGATGAGGGTCGTCGATCGAGTCT
Organism: Aphanomyces invadans; assembly: GCF_000520115.1. NCBI lineage: Eukaryota > Oomycota > Saprolegniomycetes > Saprolegniales > Verrucalvaceae > Aphanomyces > Aphanomyces invadans. The sequence goes on from NW_008580146.1 coordinate 1,312,209, forward strand.
TGCGCGGGGCGGTGCTGTGGCAACACGCTCATGCATGGGGTGTCATGGAATGGCTGGAAACCACAGTGCTATTGCATTCAGGTACTGCTTGAGTTTGTATTGCTCAAGCGTCAAACATGTTGCAGGAGCGAGCATACCACCCATCACAACAACGCGTTCTTGCCATCAAATCAGCTTGGAGTGGGCTTCCTTGCCGTTGCTTCAGACAAACGTGACGTACATGGTTGAGGTATTTGGATGCTCCACAGTCCTCCATGCCTGAAGCTCTTGCATCTAGCGTCGACCAGATCACAACATGAACTGGGAGTGGACTCCTGTGCTTCAAATCCAAGTGCCGTCGCATGTTCCGTTTGTGTGGAACGACACCCAGGTCGACGTTCGAAGCGAATACACTTACCGCCTTCGTTTGAATTCTTCCGTCCCATCATTGAACCGGTCGACTGTGTCATACTCATTGGCCCGAGTGTCCCCGGAATGTCTGGCATGGTCGGATCGCGCACTGTCCCTGATATATTCGCTTCGATTTCGCATGGAGAGTGCACTACCGACTGCTTTGCGAATACTGGCCTTTCTGGGAATCCTACACGTTGTGTTGGTGTTGTGGCGGAACTATCGAGACATCACGTTTTGCCCTCCGTCGAAGCCGATCAAGGCAAAAGACATACCACCGGTGCGACCTCATCACTCCATAGTACGTTCTATCACCATTTTGCAGGCAACACGCCTTCATAAAAAACAACGCAGCTACACCAGCAGTACAGACAGCGAAAGCAGCGGCCACCGGGACAGTGACGTGTCGTTGATGGAACGGCCAAGCATAATGTCAACGTCGTCGTTGTGGACGAATCGAGACAGCTTGGAGTTTGCTGATGCCGAAGCCACTTGCAAGGGATGCTCCAAGAAGTTTGGCCTCTTTCGGAGAAAAACCAGAACTTGCACCCACTGCAGCAGAACACTCTGTCGAGGGTGCCGACGGGCTAACAATGGGGTGTGCGTTTGCAGGCAGCACCATTAGGTGAGACGCGTCGGCTTTGATGCCAGAATGAAGTCCAGCTTGATATAATCGAGCGTGTTGCGCTTGTGCGGGAGACCACTAGCGCCCCCGACATGGTCTCCCTCAACCCGACTTGGACGACTGCAATGCAAAAGAGATAGATCATGTAGACGAGTTAAACGGCGCTGTCACCTTGGACTCCGCGAAGGGTCAAGGAGGGTCCGTTGTCGGCGACGGTAGCTTTGGCCATTGCCCGCTGTAGCAACCGAGCGCAACCGACATTCCCTCCAGCTTCCGCAGCTGAGAGGGCCGTGTTGTGGTCGGCGTCTTCTACGAACGGGTCGGCTTTGTTGTCCAGAAGGAGTTTGACTCCAAGGCCAAACCCACCGACTGAGGCTAGGTGGAGAGGTGTCACATGCCGCTCATCTTCCACGTTCGGGTTCGCCCCCGCTTCCAGCAATATCCTATGCAGCAAGGCCATGACATGCATCAAGATTTGTTGTGTAGGCATCGTAAACGAGGTATTACCTCATGCACTCAGTATGTCCGCCGCGAGCGGCGTAATGTAAGGCAGTCAAATTGTCGGCACTTCGAGAGTTAATATCAGGTCCATGGGAACTCGCCCATCGCTGCAGCATGCGAACATTGCCTGTTTCAGCCGCAGCCTTGGCAAAGGACGGGAGGGTCCCTGGAGTCGTGTCGATGCCATGGCCGTTGCGGGACGAGTTCTCCGTTCGTTTGGTACGGAATGCTTTCTTCGCCATGTACTGCAACTGCTCGCGCTGGTGCGAGGATGCTGTAACAAGGACGATCAATATCATAAGGCCGAGCACACCGACGCCAATGGCGAGCGGTTGGATGTGGCTGCCGTCGGTGTTCATGACGATGTTGCTGCCGTGGAGGAATGTCGGAGTGCGAGGGGTGTGAATGCTGCACGAGTAATTCATGAATAAGGCGCTCGGATTGGTGGAATTATGGTAGATGTTCCAAATTGTAGCCAATCCACGATGACCATTTGGCATCAAGATACACCATGGCGGTCGTCGGGCTCTTTGTACATGGCCACACGATCGCGAATGTCCTGTTGCTCCTGAGCTATGCTGCTGCCCGATAGTGCACACAAGTGACAGGCTCAAGGAAAGAGAATCTTGGCTCGGCCTCACGCGGGTACGAAGTTGGACCATGCACTACGTTTCGTGGCCTTTGCGTCACGATGGGCTGCTCAACAGGAACACCAAGTACTCCTTATCTTGGTCAGCTTCATCGTCTTCAACTATCGCAAGAAAGCAACTGTAGACGGCGCCACCGCGATGACATTTTTGTACTCGAAAGGAGCGATTGGGGGACTCTTCTACCTTCTCGACACGACGCTCTTTGCATGCTACACTGTCGCTGCCCTCGGTAAACTACCTCCACCTTCCCAACATGGACTTGCATGCTAGATATAGCAATTTTCTTCGCTGTGCCGTATCCAAAGTACGCGGGCCCGCAGACGTATACCACGTTGACTGGTTCATTCGTTGACCAACATGTTCGTAGCAACATATCGGACGGGCAGTGGCTCGTCTACTTCCACGCTGACAGTTGCGACGAATGCATCTACCATGACGCCATGTTTGCCGACTTGTCTCTGGCGTACGTACGACATCTCGACTGCTGTCGCACTTCCTTTGTGGATCGTAGCCACGGCACAGATTCCATTCGATTTGGCCGCCTCGACGTCGAAGTGCATCCTGAGATTGCGCTGGACTTGAAAATCGACACGAACGCAACGACGACGACGCAACTCACGTCCCTCGTGCTCTTTAACGGCGGGAGGTAAATCAAGCGCCTCCCTCGCCTCGACCACACCGAGGCAGTCGTCCGCACCATCCTCGATTTGGTACACCTGGATTGCATGGGCCATCTCTCAGTATCCTGCCATTGCGTAGCATGGCGTGGCCGTGTACTTTGTAAGTCTGCAACAGAGCAAGTCCAAATAGGATCTTTGGGTGCCTCCGTCATACACAGACATAGGTGGATTCATTTACATTGGATTAGAGAACGAGGGGATGGCGGGTCGAGCAAGTCGTTGTTTGTTCGCCAGCGTTCATGTGGTTGCTCGAGCGGACGGCAGGTGCTGGCGTGATTATTTTGGAGTTGGAATTCTACAAACGTCAGAGGGATGAGACTACGTGGACGAGGACAATGCACGGAGACTTACCGCTCGTACACTGCGTTGGGTTCGCTTGGAGACGATGCTTCAGTGGAAGGAGGTTTTCGGGAAGCTGTGTGAAAGATGGCAAAGTCTTCTGTCATCGAGTTGGTTCGACCAGCGCGGTGATCGATACCGTCGTAAACGTTGGGGTACTGGTGGTGAGCACCCATGCTTGACGGGATCTTGGTCTCAGGGAAGTAGAGCAGGTATCGCCACTTGCTTTCGATGCGCACTTGCCAGAAGATGAACGAAAGGGCGGCGATGGCCGTCATGCCGATGCCGGCAATTGCTGTTTTTTCAAACTGGACCCAACCGACCCACGACACTGTGCAAAGGAAGAGAAAGATGCCCATGCGAAAGAATTTGTAAGCGAGAAGCCAGTCTTGCTCGCACCGCTTGAGCCACCACTCGTAGAACGGAGACTCGACGTCGAGTTGGTCGAACGTGAGCTGCCGCAAATCAGACTCAAGCTCTTGTGATGCATACCTAGTAATCGTGAGATGAAGAAAAACCTCGTAAAAATCGCGTACTGGGTAATGGCCAGGAGAAGAAGTGTGCACATGAGCATGCAGCAGAGCATGCACAAGATTACAGCGGCACTCGTGGTCCCATAAAAGAACATAACAATGTTCGACACGTCATCCGGCAGACTGATCTCGACATTCGCCACCATGGCAAACCCGCCCAGGAGAGCTGACAAGTTTGACACAGCCGAGAGTTGCTCGCTGCGCGCGTCTGTGATCCGGCGTTCATTTTCCAGCTTGTTCAATCTTTTCTCGCGCTCGACGTCTTCATTTCGCCACTTGAATGCCCGCGTGATATCGTCCTCTCGCCACTGTTTCTCCTGCTCTCGGTGACGAATGTCATCATCACGCCATTGCTGCGCCATCTTCAAGTCATACGTCCCGATCAAAGACCCGATCACGGCGCTTGCCATGGTGCGACGCGAACCTTGTGAACTCTAATTTGGCTACGTTGCAGAATTGGTGCCCATGTAATATAATATATCTCGATATGCTTGGCCTGATAAATGTATAGATATTATGATGCACGGAAATAATCATTTTGCATTGATTTTGTCTAAGCAATATGATTGCGAAGATTCTACATTTGGATTGGCTATAATTCAAGCTTATGTGAATTTGATTGGCTGTAGTCATGCGCCTGCAACAGTGCATTCACGACTGAGAGTTTACAAGCTCGAGAGAAGTTGCCATGTCTGCCCTCATGCTCGAGAGCCTCATCGGGACATACGACCAACGTAACTCGTCGACGTGGCGAAGAGAGGACATACGGCATCGTGAGCAAGAGTGTCAGTGGCGGACAGACGATCTTCAGCGCGAGCAAGAGTGGCGGGGGCAAGATATCCGCCGCATCAAAATCCAGGTACGTCCAACATGAATGTCGCTGGACATGTCAACTTGATCGCAATCGATGCAGGCGAAGCTAGAAAACGAACGTCGCCAAGCTGACACGCGATCCGAACAGCTCTCGGCCGTGTCTTCCCTTGGTGCGTTGTTGGGTGGGTTTGCGTTGATTTCCGTGATCAACGTGAGTTTACCCGATCCGATCAATTTGGATCTGCTCTGGGTTTATGGCATCACTTCAGCACTTTGTGTACGTCCTCGAATTCATTGGCATGACTTGATTAGCTTCCACAGATTTGCACGATGGTTGTCTCGTCCGTGACTTTCACAGTGCTTCTGGTCGCTGTCACGCGTTACTCGGCCCATGAACTCGAGTATGACGTCCGTGCGCTCCAAGATCAGGACATCGACTTCGAGTCACCCTTTTATACGTGGTGGTTGAAGAAATGCGAGACCGACTGGCTCCTAGGCTATCTTCTCTTTCGAGCGGGTTCGTGACTCATTGCCTTCTGACTCGCTTGCTAAACCAATCTTCTAGGGGTGACGTTGTTCCTAATTGAACTCGGCATCGTGTCGTGGGTGCAGTACAGCCGATGGGAAGCAACATCCATCAGCATTTCCGTGGTGGCAGGGATCGGCCTGCTCATTTGGCAGTTCCGAATCTTGAGTAAGTGGCGATACTTGATGAAGGCACCTCCCGTCAAGGTGAGCGGTGTCGCCCGAGAGATCGTGACGCCGCCCACGACGTAATCGACAGCCTCTCCCTTGTGCGGCCATAGACGTCATATACCATCGTCCATTTTTCTTTTTCAGTATTATGCTGCAATATTTATGAAAGTAGTGACTAAACTATTTCGCTCGAAATAGTTCTCCTTTGACATGACTTATAGAAAATTTGAATTCTTGCCAAGGAAGCATTGGGAACATGTCCAATATGGCAAGTCTAAACTTCCATCCTACCCACGAGGCGCAGTAAAATGAACGTAGTTGCCAGTAACAGTATTTTGAGCGATTCTGTTGTGTACCCCCACACATAACAATAAACGTCAACTATTGTTTGCCAATCAGGATCGTCTCCAAACAAGGCGACCGCCAATCAAACTCGAGTGCGTTTTAGTGAGCGAAATTTAATAAAAGTACGATTTGGATTTCGTACCAATCAGGCGGCACTGGCAGCTGACAAGATGCTTCGACTGAAGTGCGCCGATCCCGCCGCCAGTGGCATGGCGTCCGCGTTGCATCGGTTCATGGGGATATATGATGTCAAGAATTCGAGGTCATGGCGCTTGGAAGACATGGATTACCGAAGTCAAGAGATCCAGCGACGCGAAGAACTCATCCAGAGAAAGTTGGAATGGCGCCGGGACGACATCAATCGGACACGTCGCATTTACAAGTTGGCAAACGAAAGGCGCCTAGTCGACTCCCGTGCTTACCAATTATCCGCGCTATCTGGAGTGTCCTTGGTTGTTTCCATCTTCTCACGCCAAGCTTACGTGGAAAGCCACCCACCCGAATCGACCCATTCGACGTTGGTGTTCTTCCAAGGCTCCGTCAGCGTCATCTCCATGCTGTGCTTGATGTTGTGCATGTTGCGCTGCCTTATGCTCACGATTGCTACCCTCAAGTATATGCAGGGCAGACCCTCGATCTTCATTGCCTGATGGTGTCATTCACGATAGCTATGCCGCGACCCAACTTGAACAAGAGCTGACCCTCGTTCCAAACGATCTCCTCGACTCCGACTCGCCGTTCACATTATGGTGGCAGGATCAGTGTGCAGTGGATTGGATCTGGGCGTACAGGCTCTTCCTTGCAGGTAACTTGGCCTTGTCGTGGGTGTTTTCAGAATCAGCCCCCTCTCTCGTAGGCCTTGCGTTCGTGCCGATCTCGCTCGTCCTTATGAACGCTGCGTTGTACAAATGGTCATGGTTCAGCGTCGGCGGGATGGTGGCCCTCTTCTTTCTCCTTTGGCAATTCAAAGTCGAGGGCAAGTGGCGATACGTCTTGCATGCGCAACGCAGCTCGGCCCAACCAGGTCCCCCTTAAGTTAATACGCCCTCTTATATCGATCGAAACACCCGTCCACGAGTGTTTGGTCCAGCTGGCCCACAAAGAGCAATGGCACTGCCGCTCAAACTACACGAGCGCTGCATGACATTGCAGCATAGTCAAGGATTCCCTTGAATGAATGGAGCAGAAAACAAATGGACCATGGCGTGTGTGTACCGATAGCTTAAATCAACCCTTTCTTGATCAGCATCGCTTCGATATTGGGGTCGCGGCCACGGAAGAGTCGGTACCCTTCCATGAGGTCTCGCGTGTTGCCGGCCGAGTAAATAAACTTCTTGGCACGGTCGGCCGTGCCCTTGTCAAAGATGTTGCCTGTTTCGACAAACGCTTGGAAAGCGTCGGCGTCGAGAACTTCGGCCCACAAGTACACGTAGTACCCCGACGCGTAGCTTGACGACGCAAACAGGTGGCTAAAGTGGGGAATGCGGTGGCGCATCACAATGCCCGGCGGCATCTCGAGTTTCTTGAGTGTGGCCTTTTCAAACTCTGTCAAATCGAGGCCGTCGACGTCTTCAATTGCGTGCAGCGCCTGGTCGACCAATGCACTCGCAGTGTACTCGACGGTGGCGAACCCTTGTTGAAACTTGAGCGCGGCCATGACCTTGGCCAGCAACTCGGCCGGGATCGGTTCGTTCGTTTTATAGTGGCGGGCGTGGACGGCCAAAACTTCGGGCTGACGCACCCAGTGTTCCATGAGCTGGGACGGCAACTCGACAAAATCCTTGAGCACGTTCGTGCTGGCCAGGCGCTGGTACGTCACGTCCGAGAGCATGCCGTGCAACCCATGACCGAATTCATGGAAGAGAGTGACGCAGTCGTCAAACGAGAGAAGCGTCGGGTTGCCCTTGGTGAAGTTGTTGTTGTTGATCACGATAGGGATTTCAGACGTGTTGATGTCGTCAATATTGCGGCTCTGCGATCGGAACTCGCTCATCCAAGCACCGCTGTTCTTGTGCGGGCGCGCAAAGTTGTCATGCAAAAAGAGCGCCACAATGTCGCCCGACGGACCCTTCACTTGGTACACCTGCACGTCCGGGTGGTATGTCTTCAAGTCTTGACGGAGCTCAAACGTGAGGCCGTACAGTCGGTTCGCCACGTCAAACACGGCTTCAACCATGCGCTCCAAGCTAAAGTAGGGCTTGACGATGGCGTCGTCCAGGTCGTACTTCGCCGCGCGAACCTTCTCTGAGTAGAATCGCCAGTCGGACGCGCGGACTTCAGCGCTTTCACCCTTGGACACGGCGTAGGCAGACAAGACTTCGCGCTCCTTGTTGGCAGCGACTTTGGCAGGAGTCCACACGCGGTTCAATAACTCTAGCACCTTTTCTGGGGTTTGCGCCATCGTGTCTACGGTCTGGTAATCCGCAAAGTTTTTGTATCCATGCAGCTTTGCTTGCTGCGATCGGAGCTTGAGAATCTTCACCGCTACGCTCAAGTTGTCGCGATCGGGGGAGAGCTCTCCACGGGACGTCCATGCCTTCCACACGCGCTCGCGGGCGTCGCGGTTGGGGCAGAATGTGAGGAAAGGTTCGACGAGGGATCGGCCAAGGGTGATCACATGGCCGTCCAAGTTCCGGTCCGCAGCAGCTTGGCGAGCGGCCGCAACAATGTCGGTAGGCACACCTTCGAGTTCGGCCAAAGTAACAGGGACCGTGACTTCGCTTTCGTCAGTGGTGACTTGTTGACGGAAATGCGTCGTCAATTCCGCCAATTCCTTCACAATCGCGTTGTATTTGTCTTGTGTTTCTTTGTCAAAGAGCGCGCCTTCGCGAACAAAGTCCAAATAGAAACGTTCGACGAGGCGGACTTGCACAGGGGTGTACCCAGCCGAGTTACGGTCATTGTATACATGTTGGATGCGTTCAAAGAGCCCAGGGAATGTCGTAACTTTCGACGAATGCTCGGCCAGCGGCCCAGCGAGCTCCGATTCAACAGCTTGGAGGTCCGGAGGGCAGTAGGACGCTGTGAGGTTGTAGTACACACCTTCAACACGTTTGAAGAGGGCACCGGCACGATCAAACGTCTTAATCGTGTTGTCGAACGTGGGTTCCTCGGGGTTGTTGGCAATTTGCTTCAGTTCTTCCAAGTGCTTTGCTTTGGTGTATTCGAACGCAGGTTGAAAGTGGCATGCTTTGATTTCTTCGAAAGGTGGGAACGAGAACGGGCGCACGGACCAGTCCGCGAGAAGGGGATTATTTGAAGTGGATGTCATCGTACGCACGCAGAGAGTTGGAAGGAGCGAGCGCCGACGGAATGAGGAGCGGAGAAGTGCGTTCGTGGTGGCAGATTGCTGAATGAGAACCGTGGTGGATGGAAGCAGGTTGGAAGGAATGTGGCCACACAACCGTGGGACGTAAAGGAATTGGGCAATGCATTCTCTTAATTAAATACATAACCTACAACTTTTTCGTGCAATGACAATCGATGTGGTGGTGCTCACAAGGTCGGAAATACGGTTAAGGTAATTGGGGACTTACAGCGAGATTTTATTGATAATAATTGGTGAATTTCAATGACTTTTTTACGATAGTTTAGCATGTCCGCGAGATTTTGCAACTTCAACCTGGAGGTACCCACTGCGCGAGAATGTGTTGGTGGCGGAACGCATCATCAACACACAAACGATATTACTCTTCCTCGTATGAAGTTAGTGTATGACCAATCTCCAGGCCAGGATTGGATTATAAAGCGTACTGTTCGTACTCCATCCTCCTGAACACGTACATGGAGGAGTCGCTCCGGACACTCCTTTTCATTGGCCATCGAAGTCACCAATCAGCGATCAGATTGTCGGTTCGCGGGCCAATCAGGTTTGTCGACGTCAACCTGAAAAGCATCAAGCTGAGCATTGATAGCATCACCTCCAACCTGACGAGAGCGGAATGTCCTCGCAGGTACGAAAAGCGCAACGAGCAGCTACACCAACTCTTGACTGTATTCCGACTGCCTGTGATGTTGTATAGTCGATGCAATTGCCATAGCTGGCCAGTCCAGACTCAACCCTGGTGCTGCCCCGCCGTTTCACTCAGGGGCCGTTACGTTGCCGTTTCCGCGACGTTTCGGGCCCCATATTTCCACGGGTGGCCAATCGGGCGACGGAAAATCTTTCGTTCCTCAGACGCAGGCACCACATGCATCGTCCCAACCTCCGAACCAGCTCACACCCTCTGTCGGCATGCTCCATGCCATTCTTGAATCGGTCGCCTGTACCGCATGAACATGGACGACAACTCCTTTGTCAAGTCATTCTTCATGGAAGAGGGCGCGACGATGAACCATGCGTTGAGCCACACGCAGCACCGGCCCCGCACCAGAACGTAAGAAACCTTTGGCCTCCACGTCGACAAATCAGTCGCCTCTGACTACAATACATCCATGGTATAGTGAGAGTCCTTTCAACGAAAATGATCTCTTCTCTGGGTACACCATCGAAGATCCCCTAGCGGACGTCAAGCACGATGCAGGCAGTCAAGGTGGCATGTTCGAGCCCCTCGACCACACCCATGCCCCTCTCACTCCGCTACACAAAGTCGATTTTGTGTCGTACCCTGGTTTTCATGACTTTGAATTGCGCGTTCCTCAGTTGGCCTCAACGCCAAACAGCTCGTTCGAACCTGTGTACACATCTTTCATGCCTCATGGCCACCACCACAACGCACCATCGTCGTCGACAGCGCAATTCTCCGTCCCCCAAAACTACCAACAACCCTACCTTCACCCTGCTCAGGTTCAGCCGTCGTCGTTCGTGTGTCAAGACTCGATGGGGGGCTTGCGAGCGAATACGACCATTTCGACGTCCCCAGCCATCGAAGTGCGAAAATTTCCCGTCGACCCCGACTTTCGCAGGTTCCAGCTGGGCAGCCACGTCCTGCCGCCGCCAGTGCACCACCATCGATCTGTGTCGGACTACGCGGCGAAACCTCCGCAGCCGGTGCTAAAGGTCCCCCTTCAGCGAGCGACAACAGTCCCAGCGCCGAACCAACAAGTTGTCCCACCCTACAAGTCCAAGGGAAAGCGGTGTACAGAAAATGGTTGCACGAGGCGAGCACAATCGAACAATCGATGCAAAGCGCATGGCGGTGGCGCGAGATGCCAGCACCCTGATTGCCCCAAAAGTTCTCAAGGGGGGGGATTCTGTCGGGCGCACGGTGGAGGCAAAAAGTGCGAATTTGCAGGATGCACCAAGGGCCAGCAACGCAAGGGATTTTGCTACGCCCATGGTGGAATTCGCAAGTGTAAACATGCTCAATGCGACAAGAAGGATCGAGGGAATGGGTATTGCATCGCCCACGGCGGAGGCAAGCGATGCACGAGCGACGGGTGCATGAATGCTGTGCGGAAGGGCCGATTTTGCAGGGCTCACCTTCCCGCCGGCAGCAACGACTGACCCTTCACCAGAACATGGTCCATTGTCGACCTCCAACGACATGTAAACAGTACATGAAAGCTTTTATCGACGTTTGTTTTCAAGTTGGGGACTTCCGATGCTGCATGGTCCAGAAACAACGGCCGTCGCGGTCCATCCCGTTTTGCTCTCGTCACGTTGTATAGAGGAAGCGTGGATGGCACTGAGAAGATTGGTATTGATGTGGGCGTTTATGCGACAACCACTGTCTCTTCAGTCGAGTTTCGGGACGTCGGGCGCCAACGGCACCGTTTTGCGCTGGAATACGGAAAAGAGCGCCGAAAGGAGCGTGCGCAGGATCACTGCGACGCCACAGAGGACGGCGCCGTAAACCGCATACACGTCGAACAAGTACGTCTTGACAAATGGCTGTGTGTGGCGGGCGGGAATCAGGGCCAACGCGCCGCGGTCCGCCACGGCTAACACGATATTTGCAGCTTCAACGACACCCCCGGCGCTGGTCAAGAGGCCACCGAGGCGGGTCGCAGCTTTGGCAAACCTACGCAAGTCCATCAACCACATGTCATTGCATAGAGTCACCGATTCGGTGAACTGTGTACCGATCATGAGCAAGAAGAAGCTGGGCGGCATGGCGAAGGTTTTCGACCGTCAACTCGGTCGCCTCAATCGACACGCCCGCGCCAGCCCGGATCACTCGGTCCACGAACTCAGCCTGAACTTTAGTTAGCCCACAACATTCGAGGTAGCGAGACACAACCTGTTCCGCAGAGAATGGAATGCCAAGGATGGGTCGACCCGCACACAGCGCTTCTTGCGCGTGGTTGAACCCCCCGGCCGTGACAAAGAATGCGGCGTGGTGGAGCACTGCCGTATGCGCAATGCGTGGACTAAAGTACACTTCCCACGACTCAAACGCATGGAGCAGTGGTGCGGCGTCGTCGTCGTCGGTGTTCCAAGCCTTGTGCTGCACACACAGTCGATGGCCATCAACAACTCGATCGGAAGACTACGACGGGTCGTACCATGTCAGCCGTCAGCTTCCACACCACGCGCAGATCGAGCTCCCGCAGCACAGTGATCTGCAGCCATGGAAGCGGTGAGATGTCGTGCGATATCAAAGTACAGCGTACGATTTGTGTCATGACTTCCATCGACAGGACCACGTCCGGTCCAAAGTCCACATATACGACATAATACGGGTCCGTTTCCCGTGGAGAAATGTTAAACCAGGACTCGAGGTCTGCATCCATCGGTGTGACAGCACGGCGGCGAAGCGCGCCAACCTAGACGCATCACCATGACCAGGCGCAAGCGCTTCACCCGATGCCTTACCATGCGGTGAAGGGGTGTCAGCGGCCGCGGGTACTCGAGCCCAAACGCAGAGTTGGTCAGCACTACATTTACATTGTTGGACAGGATCTTGGAAGCGACCGACGATCCGGTCGCGTCGTGGAGGTGGGCAGCCAAGCCCAAGTTGAGCAAGCGAAAGCGTAGCCGAAAATATCCGTTCATGCAGCGTTGATACACCGTCATGGCATCCATGATGGGGTGGTGCGACAACGGCGCGGGAACGTACGCCGGGGGGTCGTCAATGTCGAGGAGGAGAAAGGGGTTGTTGATCACGCAAGGTATTCCGAGTGAAGCGCCCACGTCCATTCCAGCAAATGAGTACCGGTCCACAACCTACAACAAGTCCGTTGGCTGGACGATGGAGAAAACCACAATTGTACAATAATCGACGGCGGATCCTCCGTAAAATCCTCTAGGAGCGGGTGCAGCATAGGCTGGTGATACGAAGCGTAGTGTTGAAGGGACGACAAGTAGCTCGAGTGCACACCGACATTGCCAACCTGTTTCGAGCGCATGAGGAGGACAGCAAGGAATGTGCCGATGCAAGTACCGCCGTTTTGATCGTTAGCGGGTGGGACGACACAGACATTGTGCCAAGGGATATGAACTCGAGCCCGGGAACATCACTTACCCAACTGCGACATATCTGCAACATGGATGGACTAGTCAGCGCCAGGACATTGAAAATACTAGCTTGGTCTACCTCTGGCATGGCGACGCTAACCCGATATCCTCGCTGCAGCAGCTCTTCCGCAAGATGCTTCAAAGGCAATACACGCTCCATGACGGGGATGCTGACCATGGACACGTACACGGCCGAGGTTGACGTGGCGGAGGTCTGGAACGACGCCGCGACGGTAGTCGGGAGGCCAATGGCAGCGATGTGTTCACCCAATACATACGTCACAACAAACAGGAGCACGAGCATGAAGAAGCACTGCTTGAAGATGCTCGATCGACCGCTGGTGATGGTACAGCTCGCAGTGCCGATGGGCTGTGCAACTATAGCCACAGGAAGCCCTCCATTCCACTCGACACCACGCATCGCCTGCTTTTCATGGTGGCACGACGACTTGGGTTGTACTCGGACCTGGGTAATGCCTCGTTCCACTGGTACAGCCACATTTGGCACAGATGCTGCCATCGCTACCGCAGCCAGCGGTGGCGACGCACTCTCGGTGATCGGATTCATGCCCACTCGCCAAGGCGATTTCTTGGCAGCAATTACTGGCCCATGCATTTTTATTCGATCTATGGGATGCTGAAAATTCGATGGCACCCATTGGCTAAAATAGTGAGTTAAATGAGCAATGCATCATGATTTTGTGTTCTTAAGCAACAAATTAGATTGGCTAAAATTCACCCTATTTACCATCTGATGCATCGGGATTGGCTATAATTAAATACAGCGGACATGCTACACGTGGTTCCAACCAGCGCAACATGCAAACCACAGGAAGCTGGCTGGGGCTTCACAGCTAGCTATATATGCTGGTTTCAAACGCTGGTCGGCGCGTGGGACACTTGATGCAGGGCGTTCTCGACTTGTAGACTCCAGTCGTCTCCCATTTGCTCCACTTGTTGGGGGTTGCCATGAAGTGCTGGACTGATCGACGTGCCTGTGGTCTCGGTTGCCCGACCGCTGACACGCGACACCCGAAGGTGTAGTGATATCGCCTGACTCGTTTGCCTTCGAAACTGCCCGTCGATCCCCGCGGGAGACGAAACATTGGTTGCCCGTCGCTGGAGGGCTCGGAGATCGGGCACGAGATTGTCGACACTCTGCTGCATCCCAATGGACGCGTTGAAGTGGTGCACAGTGCTCCGAGACAACGAGTACACAAGCGCATTGTCAAGTACTTGCGATGACAGCAGTATCGGTACGATCGGCTTGGCTCGATTCTCTGCGAAAGCCAGTTGGTCTCGAAGGGTTTCGCTGCAATAGCCACGCGATGAGGGAAGTTGCGTCACATCGCCAATTCGTCTACCTTTTCGTCGAGGATTCCGACAGAATGAGCAGCACTGCGATGCAGTTGGGGTCCAGCACGTTGTCTTTCGCCAGCATTTGCCGGTTGGGCCGATGTTGGTCCAGCTTACACCGAATGCCGGCAGCCTGTAGCTGGCATTGCAACGTCTTGGCAAACGAGAGGTGGCAGTCCCCGTGGCACAGAAACACGTACATGTCGCTCGCGGCGACCGACACGATCGACGACGATCCACTGCACCGAGACCCGTCATGCGATTGCTGAACATGCAGAGCAATGGCCTGGCGCTTGAGCGCCGCCGACGTCACTCGTCGTTCTTCGATCTCATCTCGGAGCCCGTCCAAGAGTTGGCGAACGTGCACTTGGTACCTGACGAAGGATGGCGCGGTTTAAAAACGGATGGCCAGGAGCAATCTGGGGGATTGTTCACATACTGGGCTTCGTTGAACTGGAATGACACGTGGTTGTCGAGTTTGCACGTTGACAAAATCGATGGTCGGAAGTCCACGGCTTGTCGTGTCCACAGATACACCTCGAGCTCGTCCCCCACGACGACGTTGCCACACGTAATGCCAACCACTAATTTTTTGGACATGTTTGGTGCGCATGGTCGACCACGCATGTTCGAGTTGTACCTGGGACGTTGTGCAGTTTGGCAAATGCGAGTTCTTTCATGCACCACTGCGATCGAGGGTAATCCTCGCTGAGTACAGCCAGCACGACCGACGCGCTCTGGATGCCGCGAGCGATTTCTTCCCGCCATTCGGACCCGCCGCCGATGCCGGTCGGGTCGAGCTGGTCGATCCATGTCGTAACGTGGTGGTCTTCCAGCGACTGCCGCACTTTCAATGCGAACGACCGGTGGGAATGGCAATAGCTGATCATGACGTCGCGTTGGCCGGCCGCTAGTTGACCCATCATGCCGCTCCTTCTTCGAGTCTCAACGTACCTTTCTTAATGGCGTACTGCAATTCCGACGACGTGGCGCAATCGATCGCTCGAATGCCTTTGCTGTCGACCGTCGTCACGTCAAGTCCCATCTGCACGAGGAGCTTGGCCATTTCGACATGGCCTTTCTTGAGTGCCACATGCAACGCCGTCTCTCCCTGATGTAGTCGTGAGGAGTTTGCGGATAGCGTTGGCATACCGTCAATTCATGGCGGGCGTGGAGGTTTCCGCCAAATGCACGCAAGAGTTTTAGCACGTTGTCACGAGGATGGTCTTGATACGACTCATGCCCAGCCACAAGGAGCACGAGGCTGCGGCCAACGCTATCGACCTGAGCAAACATGCGACTGTGGCCACCAGAACGACTTGATATACAAACGTACCACCGACACGTCAGCGTTCGCTTGGAGCAAGAGATCCACAACCATGTCATGGTTGAATACACAAGACCACGCGAGCGGTGTCATCCCTAGCGTGTCCATCGCATTCACATCGCAAAGCGGCGACGTCAAGAGCAACTCAACGACTCGAGCTTGGCCACGGATCGCCGCCTAACCCACCGGCAACGCATGAGCGCACAATTGTGGCCATTGCAGCCATGGTACCCAGTGCAGCGGCGTGCGATGAAAGCGCCCGGTGGAGTTTTCCCCAAGTATATTGGGGTGGATCCCAGCTTCGAGGAAGGACGCGACGGTCCTCCAGTCCCCATTCGCAGCGGCGGCATGCATGGGAGTAAGCGCGATGTCAGCGCCCCAATCGACCATAACGTTGGCCAAGGCAAAGTTGCCGCTACGGACGACGACTTCGTACGCCGTCATGAAGAACCTACGGTCCGCATTCGACTGTGTTCAGTGTCCATCGACGTCACGTACTGAAGAAGAAATGGTACCCGTTGCCAGGGATGTGGAGCAAATTGCCACCTGCTTCCATGACGAGGCGGAGGCAGTTTGTGCAGTCGACGTGAAAGAGCGGTGGAACCAAGCATTTACGCTGATTGGATTCGGCGCATCGATTCGGATCAGCGTGGGCAGCGAGGAGGAGGCCCACAATCGCGCTTTCGTTGTGCATCATGGCGACGTGGAGCGGCGTGAGGAGCGTCTGGCACCAGAACGAGGACGGACCGTATCGACTCGTCGTCGCGCTTGACGTTTCGGAAAAATTCGTGCTGCGCAGGAACACGAGCACGTTGAAGATGGTCTGGTACCACGCACTCAGGTCCATCAAACTCGGCGTTTGTATCTTGTCGAGGGCGTTGGGATCGAATCCACATGCGAGCAAGCGCTGCACGACACTTGTTCGCCCTTTGATCACCGCCACGTGCAGTGGATTGCGGGCGCTTGTGGCAAAGTGTCCCCACATGAGTCGGTTGCTTGAGTACCTGTTGAGCACACATCCCGTGAGTTCAGTGGAGAGGGGGTCGTAGCATGGAGATGGCGGCTTGGATTGGCGACGCACCACGACCGGTGAAAATCCACTCCATCCAGAGCCATTGCTTGGTGAAGAAAAGTCTCGAGGCTTTTTTCATCGCCCGCCGCCGCGGCCTCGTACAGCCCTCGCTTGATCTACACCGTTCCATTCACAACAAACGCGACAAGTGCATACCCACTGCAATGAATATAAAGCGTACGCGCCACCCTCTAGCATGGATGGCGTCCGCAGTCCACACCAAACAACGCAATCGCTCGACAGCAATTGTACATGATGCAGTAGGGGGAGCTACCTCGTGCACTGCCCTTCGTCGTGCCGGATTGACTTGCCATACCTTCCACCAGTCGGGGTCGGCAAATTCAAACAAGCGGTTGGTTGGGACGATGTTGCGCTGGCCGAGCGCCACGTCCCGCATGCGATTGAAAAGTGTGATTTGGTACCAGCACGCGACAAAGACGTAGATGTCGAGCGCGATCAGGACGAGCACTTTGGTTCGAAGCGCCATCGGAAGCTGATCGCGAAGGCACTCAAGGTACAAGTCGCGTTTGTAAAGCAAGTACATGTCTGAGCAGAGCTTGTAGACGAGAAAGATGATCTCGGCAATCACGAGAAACTCGCAGATCGTGTGCAGGTACGACTTCTTCCGCTGCGCCGTGTACAGTTGGAATCTACAGCGGCGATGGATGTTTGAACTTGTCCAACGATCGAGACGTACATGGTCGCGTGGGATGTCGGCAGGCAGATTATCACATTTGCGACGGCTGCGTACACTGTGATCTCGATGCCGTCGACAATGTCGTCGCAATGGCCGGTACCAGAGCCGGAAGGATCCCTGTAGGAATACTTGCGAAGCTCGGGTGTGAATGCAAAGAGGCTCGCAAGCAGGGCAACGTGGATGACTGTGATTTGAACAGTCCACGAGATCATCCGCGCGCTTACGAACGTGTTGCCGTAGTACGAGAAGAAGGACAACTGCCTCATCGCACGCACGCTCCATTTCATCGCTTGGTCCAATGCAGTGACGTTGTTTGGATCCTTTGCACCCGCGATGTACCGATCATACTGCGCATCTTCGTCGATGGGCATGGACGATGCACGGTGGTATACAGGTGGCGCAGAGACCTGTGTTGAACCGTCGGGAGATTGCGCCAACGCGTACGCCGCATGATTTTCCCTTGGTGTCTGAATGAGATTGACTTGCGTCGTTAACAGCGGTGGCGGCGGCGTGAGCGGCACACCGCCCTCCGCCGCGCGCATTGGTATTGGGGCTACCATGTGGCATTGTCTCGTATTTCATTTGGGTAGTGCTATGTCGTTTCAAACGTGTTTCAAACGCACAAACTAACGGAAAAGGACACGTTTGGCACGCCGAGGGAGTAAAAATGTCCATTTCAAGAACGATCCCGGCGGCCCTCGAGAGACGCGGTGGTGCGATGCAGGGCTGTGAACACTATCGCTGTGCACACTCCTCTACTGCTATTCGTTTTTGCTCTTGAGCCTCTCGCCATGCGCATGCATGTCGACTCGACGGATGGAAGCTCCAAATATTCATCGAGGAAGAGGAAAAGATCACTCCAAGCCATATCTGACCACCTTGGATGTGCTACGACTGAACGATGTCCTTGTCGTAAAGCGAGTATAGCAGCGAGATCTCGGCTTCGTAGCCGTCATCGTCGACGTAAGGCGTCTCGAGGATCATGGGGATGTGATTAAACCGTGGATCGTTCATGAGCCGACGAAACGACTTCAGACCGACATGACCACGACCGATCTTTTCGTGCCGGTCAACATGGCACCCAACCTCTCCTTGCGAGTCGTTCAAGTGAACTGCTTTGAGGTACTTGAACCCAACAGTCGCGTCAAACTCGGCCATGGTTTTCTCGTATCTACATCAATATCATGACGAGAAGAGCCACCTCGTGTCATGCGCAGCAGCGTACTCATCATCGCGGAGGTCCCAGCCGGCCGCAAAGGCATGACAGGTGTCTAAACACACGCCGACGCGATCCCGGTGCGGCTCAGACACACGGTCGATGATGCCGCGAAGGTGGGTGAACGGCCCGCCAATGGTTGACCTAGGTCGGAACCAAAAGTGAATCACGACGATGGAGAGAAGGACGCACCCCTGGTTGCTCATGTTCTCGACGAGGATGGTGACCCCCTTCGTCTGCTTCAGTGTAAGCTCGATGCTTTCGGCGATCAGGTCGAGGCACTCTTCGACGGTGATCTCGTTCTTGGTAGCGCCAGGATGGAAATTGTACAGCGAGAGACCCAGCGCTTCACACCGCCGCACCTCGTCGAGGAGGCCTTCCCTACTCTTCTGCAGCACGTCTACGTCAGGTGACCCGCAGTTGAGGAGGTAGCTCCCATGGGGCACAACGTCGCCAGGAGCGTATCCAAAGCGCTTCATGGCGGCATGGAAGGCAGTGATGGTGTCCTGAGTCAACGGTTTACACGACCATGAGCGATGCGACCTGGTAAAGAAGGCGAACGCCCTCGCACCGATTTTCGCAGCATTGAACACGACATTCTCGAGTCCATTGGCACCTGACACATGGGCACCAACAAGCTTCTGGGAGTGCGCAGTATTCTCTCGCCTTGCCTGAATATGAGACAGGTACGAGTTCAGTTGGGTGGCTTTCTCCTCGTCCTTCTTGGAAACCTTCTTGGGTTTTGAAGGAAGCGGGGACGCAGAAGGG
This sequence comes from Aphanomyces invadans, assembly GCF_000520115.1. NCBI lineage: Eukaryota > Oomycota > Saprolegniomycetes > Saprolegniales > Verrucalvaceae > Aphanomyces > Aphanomyces invadans. Next base: position 1,331,616 of record NW_008580146.1, read on the forward strand.
GTACCGACGTCATCCACAGGGGACGCCTTCAGTTCCGGTTTCACTCTTTTCGCACGCTTTGAGGGCTTCACCTTCTCTTCCGTCATCACTTCTAGCTTCCCCTTTTTCGTTGCTTCTACCTTGATCTCATCAACTATTCTCTTCTTTACGTTGGCAGCGGTCTTCATTGCAGCGGTGGCGGATGTCGAACCCGCCGAGATCGAGGCCACGCGCAAACTCCGTCGGATCATGTCGCGCTGTCAGCGTGAGCGCCATTCGAAACATATAGTAGACGTCTCCTACGAAACAAATACCTCACCCTTGACTGTTCAGCGCCGAAGCTAGGTGTATCAACGCAGGCTCGTCAAAATATACACCTGAACAATTTGGTGCGAAATTGGTTTGAAACACCGCGAAAAGAAATGGAATTGAATTGCATACAAATTCCAAGTCTACTATGCGGAATTCATTCCGGGTCCTTCAAAACGAGCAGTGCGGAGTCGCACCAGATTGGCTGAAAATTACACCAATCAGGGGCGAGTGATGCGCTCGGCAGGGGGACGTTCTCCACCAGCTATTCGCGTGAACTTGTTGGTGCACCACAGTCGACATGATGCAGCGCGTCCTCTTCCAGGCGGTGCCTCTGACGCGGCAGTTCGCGTCGAAATCGAGCAAGAAGGCCAATAAGACTTTGATCAAGCCAGCGAATGCCAAGGCCCCACATCGATCTCGGGGACCGTCGCACAAGATGAACCAATTGCTGCCGCTTGTCGACGACGGCAAAACGTACCGCATCGTGTTTGCGAGCATCTTGGAACGTCTGCCGCTGATTCTGCCCGACATGGAGCCGTGGGAAGAAGCGTACTACCGCATGAAACACAAGATCGAAATCAAGGAAGCGATGGTACGATTATCTCGTGCTGAACGATCGTTCGAGATGAATTTCTCAGTTTCCATCTTGTAGCGCCTTCCAAAGGACTTTTGGTTCAAAGAACCAGGTGCCGTTGACGTCGAACCGGAGGATGCTCCGTTCTTGTCGGAATGGAACGAAGACGAACTGGTCGGCGATGGATTCCAACTGGCCAAGCGTGAAACAGAAGATGACGCCACCAACAACCGCCACTCGTTGAACCGCGCGCTCAAGCAACGCGTGTTCCTGATTGTGCAAGACCCTGTCTCGCTCAAGTGGACACTCCCCACGACGGAGAAGGCTGCTGATGAAACCATGCGCGATGCGGCGTTCCGCGAACTGGCAGACACGATCGGCGATCAAGTCGAAGCGTATCCTGTGGGGAATGCTCCCATGGGCCACTTGGTCGTCAGCCACGAAAATGAGCCCGATTTTGACGGCAAGGTGCACGGCACGAAGATGTTCTTCTTGAAAGCGCAGACATTTGGCAACGAAGGCGTTGTGAACCTGAACAAAGCCAAGGCCGCCGACTACCTCTGGGTCACCCAAGCCGAACTCGCCGAATACCTTGAACCCCACGTAGCAGAAGTGGTCGTCAAGGTTGTGCCTCCGTAGATAGCCCGTCCCCGACGTTTTGTAACTTTTAGAGGTGTTCAGATAACACACACACATTTGACCACACCAGGGTCCCTCCTGCCTCCTCCAATACACCACAATCTAACGTGGGCTTCTGTGGCAGCACAGAAAGTGTGGAAGCGAATGCACCAACTGCCGTGGGAAAATTGCAGCCTACAGCGCGCCTCCAAGCCCGACCCACTGGGAAGATCCAAGTTTGGACCATCCCTACTTTGGACTTGTACGTCTAACCGTCGACGGCAGAGCTCGCGGCGTTCATCAGCCCACCATGTCCCTGAAATGGGTACTGCCTATCGATAGCGACGTGCTTCAGGGCTCAAGGAAGCCGCAACGTCACAATCGTGAGGACATTGACCAAATGGAAGAGCCATCCTCTTCTTGAAAAGATTTCTACTTGGACGCGATCATCTCAGCGTGATGGTCGCGGATCGCGTCGTGCCACTTTTTGCAGTGTTGCTTGACTTCGACTTCATCGATCGTGGTGAGAATACGGTTGGCAAGAAGGCGCTTCCCAGCCACCCACACGTCCGACACACTACAGCCGACACGATTCGTGACGACAAAGGAACGTCGAGTTGGGGCGCGACGTACTTTTCACGGCCGGCAGCGTACACCAAGTGGCTAATGGCGCTGTACATGGGCAGCATTTCGACGCAGTCTGTGCTCACGGCGACAATATCTGCGAACTAAACACCATCGGCCGTGAGCAATCCATATCCGCACCAGTCAAGCCAACAAGTGTCCATACTTTGCCCACTTCAAGCGATCCGATCTTGGCGTCGAGTCCCAGCGCCTTGGCCCCATTCAACGTCGCCATGCGCAGCGCCGTGGCTGCGGGCACACTCGTGCTAACTTTGGACTCGGCCTTGGCAAGGATGGCCGCCATCTTCATCTCGGCAAACATGTTGAGTGTGTTGTTGCCTGCATTGGTCGTCAGCACTTGATAATTCTTCCCATGGACGACGTACTGGCGGCACCGTCCGTCCCGATCGCAACATTCACGCCCTTTGCCAGCAGGTCCGAGACACGGCAAAGTCCCGACGCGAGCTTCAAGTTGGACGTGGGGCAATGCGAAACGTGCGTCCCGGCCGCGGCGACGGCGGCAATTTCGTCGTCCGTGAGTTGCGTCATGTGGGCCGCAATGAGTTGGTCATTTAGGACTCCGAGGCGCTGCATGTTCTACTCGACGAATTCCACACGGTACCAAGGTCGTCCCATCGACCAAAGACATGACTCACTTTCAACGGGCGGCAGTGCTCGGCAGACTGATGGCACATCATGGATGGCGTCTTGTGTGTGCTGTCGACACATTCGGCTTCTGTTTCATGGAGATGCAGGTGAATTCGTGCATTGAACTCGCGCGATAGCGCCACGACTTGCTCGAACGACGCGTCCGACACTGTGTACGGAGCGTGCGGCGCCATGGCGAGAGTGATCTAGTTGCGTGTGACATGCACGGCGAAAGACGCTTTCCGTACCAACGACGAGTCCTTGTACTTGGTGAACATCGCGCGAGCCTTGGCAAAGTAGTCGGCCGGACCATTCCCATACGCCGTTGGGAACTCCATCACGACTTGACCGACGAGTGCCCGAAGCCCGACAGCCTCGAACGTTGATGCAGCGGCATCCGGGAAGAAGTACATTTCGTTCGCGCACGTCGTGCCACTGCGAATCATTTCCGCCGCCGAGTGCAACGTGCTATAGCACACCGGCCTCAATCAACTAGCTTAGGTAAAAGGAGCAGCACCCGTCACGGACAAACTCGTCGCTGACAAACTTGCCCTCGGCAGGGAAAATGTCTTCCATGAGCCATTCACAGAGAGGTTTGTCATCCGCCTATGCGCGACGTCAGACGGAGTGGCAGTGCTTTCGAGGGAGAGAAAGACGTGATTTACGTACGAGCCCTCGAAGAAGGGTCATGGACGAATGCGTGTGCGCATTGACGAGGCCGGGAATCAGGATGTGGTCGGACAATGCCAAGGTTTCGGCGGCGACGAACGCTCCTTCCACGTCTGCCGTGGGTACGATGGCCACGATGATGCCATCCTTGACAACGATCGAGTGGTTGTCCAATACGATTCCCTCAGGGACCACCGGCACGACATGGCGAGCACTCAGCACCAAGTCCACATTCACCGCCGACATGTTCGTCCTGCTCTTACCACCAAATACTTGAACATCGCTGGTCTTGGGCAGTGGATGTTCGAAACACGTTTCGAACATGTGACGACCGCATTTTAAATACTGCATGCGTCCTTAAGATGCGACATAACAAGGGCCAGATGAAAGCTTAGCGCCCAACCCATGATATTACGACTCTCTTCTCATGCACGACGTAGCTTTACTATAGTACGTGTACGCGACGAAGACAGCCAGCCTATCATGTGCGCACTCGCCAATCCATGGCAAGTCGTTTGAAACACGTTTGAAATGACGTTGAAGTTCATTTCATCGGTTCGCGGCGGTGTCGTCGGCGACGCCATCGTCACCTCGTTCATCGATGGAAAGCGGCGCGGCGGTGGGTTGGTGCGCACGATTCTTCGCCTTAAACGTCTCAACAAACTGCGCGGTGCCTTCGACTTCCTTCACCAGTCGATTCAAGCTCGGTTCGATACCAGTGAAATCGTCCACATTGCTCGTCGCCACGCTACTCGTTCGTTCACGCTTCGTGTGAGCTGTATCATAGATTTACCTCTGGATAAGCCCCATGACGTGCACTTGGATGCGCCGTGCCACGACAAACTCTGCCGCCTATAATCCGCACGTGATACATTCGCCCTTGCCGACTCGCAGGTACCCGCGCGAGAAAGTCCGCCGTCTCAAGCAAACTCGCTTTGTTGTGTGTATGGAGTGCTTCCTTGAGCTGCGGCACGACTCGATGCAACGCGAGGTCGGCAAACCCGATCAGCATCTCCAGCAACGCCTTCTCGTCGTTCGCGTACAGGGCACTGGCCTTTTCGACGTTGACAAAGTCGAGCATTTGAATCTCATCTTCCGTGATGAAGTCGTCGTCTGTATCGCTGGATGCACCGCTGTTTCGGTCATCGTCTCTGTCGTCGCCACTGGTGTCGACGTCGCTAGCTGCTTCGTCTCTCTCGTCGCCACCTTCGTCGTGCTCGTCGTCGTCTGCGAACAACCTTTTTGGTTTGGCCTCGGTGAGGTGTCGCCGCAGCTCATCGATATCTGGCAGCTACATGACCGCCGCTTTGGTCACCAGAATGTTGTAGGCAGCGCCGAGTGCGTACCCCGTCGGATGGTGGCGGTAGGTGGCGCTTGTGTCGCACGGACATTTTGTTGATGAAATGCGGGACATCGTCTTCGGAAAAGTCATGGTGCGTTCGACTTTGAATGGCAGCCATGGCTGTCTGGTGCTCCGCCGTCTTGATCACGCCCAAAAGCCGTGCGTCCTGGTCTCCGAGGAGTCTAGTCGATCCCTGCATTTGAACGTACGCTCGTCGCACTGTGGACAACACCTACCGCATGATGCGGTCTCGTTCCCGCATGTCTGCTGCTTCGATGTGCTTCGCTCGCGCTGCTTGTTCTGCCGTCGTCAGCAGCGATCGATCGGATGCAGTTCTAGAATAGCTTGGACCAGTGGACGGACCACGTTGAAGCGGCTCGCCCTTCGACACCAAACGCGACACGTCGTGGTCATGGGTACACAGATCAAACCTTCGATTCGACACGCACAAGTTGCACACGTGCACCTACAACCGTGCACAACGATCAGACCAGTCTCCAGCCATGCCATACCCCCGAATCGGTCGATGGTGACGACGACGATGATGCTGCCAGCGATGCCATCGAACGCGAGCCTTGGAGGACCGATCCGCTACCTCCCGATCCACTCTCCAGCGTCAACTCGGACGCACTCGATCGCAGCGGGCCACGCGCTCGACCGAGAGGGGTCAGTTGCAGCTTTCCACGGCCAACGCCGTCGCCCATCGCGGCAATCTTCGACTCGAAGTACGCATTCAAGTTGCACACCTGTACACAACGTGGTTAAATGTGGTGCTGCCGCCGTGTCAAGAGCGCTCACTCGGTCTTGCTGGAGACCGATATACGCCTGGTCGCTGGCGGCTGTGATCGTTTGGATGTGTTGTCGAATCTGTTTCGAAAAGTTTTGCCCGCCGTGGAGGCCGTTGCTGTAGCTTCGGGCGTCTCCTATGCAGCACGTCATGCATCGTTCACGCCACGGTTTGCAAACCATCTCGCATGCGCTCGGACGCCTTGAGCTGCGTCTTGGCTTTAAAGAGCAACCGCTCCATCTGCTGCTGGACGAGGCTCAACCCCAGACCTCCGTTGGACGAGTCCACGAGCCGGACCTTCCACGCCGTCCGTCGCTCGACGATATACTCGCCCAGTTTGTGGTTCTTTGGCGGGGGCAGCTCCCGGAGGACTGCGACGGGGGCTTTCGTCATCGGATCGGTGCCCGCCCCGAGGTAAAACCAGTCTTGCTCCAAGAAAATTTCATGGTTGTTGTACACGTAGTCCTATCGCGCCACGGTCCGATGACGTCACGTGGCTCCACCCTCGTGGAAACCTCACGTCTTTCGCGTTGGGGTTTGCGACCGCCGACCGAATGATCCACCGCCCGAGCATGCGGCTCGATTTGTTGCGCAGTCGGGCTTGCATGTCGTCGATCTGGGAATCCGTCGAGTCTTCCCGCGTCTACGACGATGCAAACGTCCGTCATGGAGGAGGATGGACGGTCCAACCTTGGGTAAATATGCCTTGACCGGGACGGGAAACCCCACATTCGTCAACAGGTCAGGCTCGTGGTGGTCGCCGCCATCTTGGCCCCCAACATCCAGGGAGTTTCCCGGCCGCTTTTGCGTCAGCGTCAGCGCATGGAGCTCCGGCACCTTGCGGACTTTGGCACCGAGGACGCCTCCTTGCTCCCACGACGTTTCGCCCGTCCCGACACTGATTTGCAGCCATACGCTGTCGCCATACTTGATCGCATTGGCGCTGCGCAGTTCGTGCAAGTTTACAAGCGTGAAAAGCAATTTGTCCCGTGCCCCGCGTGCTTGATGCCTGATGTGCTCAAGCGGATGGATCACGACCGTGCTGTCCGCCACAGACACCTGCCCACGACACATTCTTCAGACGCAGTGGCGTGGCACTCCATCAGTTGTCGAAGTACCATCATCATGTCACCGTTGAAGAGCTCGAACGCGACAGTGCTGCCAAAGTATATCCGCGCGTCACTTTGGGCGCTGAAGTCGTTGCGTAGTTTGGCTGTGTCAATGTCGTTCGCGTTGGACGATGCAGACGAGGATGACGGGGGCTGGCCGGACGTTGCGGCCGGCACAGCGGATACAGCCTTGGGGTCGAGGGTAGGCGACGACGACGACATGGGCGTCGTCCCCAAGGCCTGAATGCGCCTCACGACGTCGTCCAAGCTTCCGTTGTGATGTTGCTTCTTCTTGCTTCGGCGCAGCACGTCTCTCTTCTCGGGCGACGATGAGTACGTCCCGGGGGGTTTGCCTGGTGCAATGGTCGTGAAGCGTTTGCGACGCTTGCATGAAGGTCATACCCCGGCCGCGAGAAAAGCTCTGGCGACCCATGTGGCTTGGACTGCCTTCGTCTCTGCCATCAGGGAGCAGTGGCGACACGACAGAATCCACTCGACTCAACTAGACACAGCCACATCCCACATATTGGACATGCGAGTCGAGCACGGCATCGTACGGGCATGCCAGGGGACGGCGAGTTGTCTTTGTCCACGACAGAACCCAGCTTTTGGCCAAACCGAACGTTCGCAACTCGGTCGGCCGAAGTTTTTCTACTCCAGAGGAGGAATCAGTTGGCGAGCGCCACAAGCTCAGTGACGTACAGCGCGTTCCACAGCGTCGACGTATCCTCTCGGCCAAACGACCGGGGATGCCGTCCCTTGCGCAGCGCGCGATTATAAGAGTCGAATGAAACATTGGACGAGCCTCCGCTTGCCTCGTCCATGCAGCCCGTCGGTCGAGTTGCGCGGTGTAACCGGAGGTGTACTCGTGAAGGTGCTGAAACTGTCGTACGAAACTGTCCTTCCCCATTGTCAGGTTCACGCGTCCGTCCCACAGCGGCATGGACGACTCCCCGCCGTACGACGTGATCCATCGATGCGGCACTCGCGATGAATCGCATGTTGTAGACCAAGCCAGACGGCCATCGAGGCCCAGCGCCGGCACGCGCTAAAACTACGGCTGCGGTGAGTTGCGTGCAGATCTTCCAATCTCCTGATCCCCCATCTCCTTCGCAGGGAACAGTGCGTGGCCTTGAAAGTGGACGTCGAGCGTGTATTCGATGTCAGTGTGTCATGCCTCGAGTGGCGCTGACACGTGACTTGCGTAGACTCCAGACGAGAGTCAGGCGTCAAAAGACCTTGTGCCCCCTCCAGTGTTTTTCAAAACATTGGCTTCGAAAGGGGTATTTGAAACCAAGTTTTGATCTCCACCTTCGCTTCTGTCTTAGATTCGCTTGACGGAAGATGAAAAGCCCCTGCTGCGGCACTTTTCGTCCCCGTCTGGACTCATCTCGCTCAAATCGTTCTTCAACTACTTGGACCTGCAGCGGCCCCCCGACCACGTCGATCCCGACCTCACGTTTGCAATGCTGCCGCAGCCATTCCGCATGCTAGCCAAGATCCTAGAAAACGACATCCTCGACCGTACAGCATCGTATTCTTGAGCCAGCCTACTTCTCACGGGTGCTCAGGGGCGTGGGGAGCGATTACGTCCTCCATCACGTACAAGCTGCTGCAAGGACAACTGAATGCAGACCTTCGAGAGAAGGAAGCCAAGGCCCTGCTCAGCCCGCCAAACGCAGTGGCAAGGCTTGACATCACAGTTCCGACGCTACCGTCGCCAGTTCGCGTCAGTGGCGACCGCGACATGATCGGGATTCTGCACGGCTATACATCGTTGGAACTGCTTCAATCGAACGGGACTCAAACCATGGCCCCGACGACCCCCCTTTTTCCATCCCCTCGGCTTCAAGTTCATTGTCTCTCGGCACTCATACCCATTCGCCTTGGTACATCGTCCCCCTCTCCCCTTCTTCATGTCCTCTTTGGCGTTTGATGGCGATGGTAGGTCTCATCAAGCGGACATTCTTCAGTGTGGCAGCGTGGAAGGTACCCAAACCTTCACCCCCGCCCCCCATAGACGGCGTACCAGCGCAACCCGATGTTCCCGACCCTGCGATGGACGCACTTGAAAGCTTAGTCCACATGTACGCTACCGATGGCGCCACCACGACACTTCGATGCACTCTGGCCTCCATGGACCGCGTCGTGGGCCTTGTCTTGGCCGACGATGTATCCCACATGGCTGTCCAATTCGAATCCGGCATGGTTGAGGTGTATCGCACTGCAGGAGCCACCGCAGATATCGAGAGCGGAAATGTGCTCATGCTGGACGCCTCCCACCTGGCATTGCACGTCGATCCTGCGTCCTATGGCATCCATCCGCCAACGAAATCCACGATGCAGGAGGTTGCTACTGCTCCTGTCCCCGCCAAACCCGACAAGCACAAGGACAGAGGGGGCGCGAAGGGGGGCAAGGACCATGCCGTCGAGGAAGCGCCCGTGGCAGTCGCCCCGTCTGCCGTCTACGCGTCCTACTTGTTCCTGGCGTTTTTGGTCGACGCATCGTCACGCCAGCCTCCGACAACTCCCCCAACAACCACGGGCATCGTGCTTGCTAGTCAATTCAAAACACTGCAATATCGGCTGGAAGCATCACCTTCTGCGCTTACCCCTCCAAACTGCGCGTCCACGTCCGTGGTACTCTCGTCCACAGTGACGTGCGCCGCACTCGACGCTAGCGCGACCCTCCTTGTCCTCGGGCTTGAAAGTGGCAGTGTCGTTGCGTGGGATACCCGTTTGCATGTCGAGCATTCAGGTGCATATTCGCGTCGCTTCCATTGTAGACTCAGCTTGCCCGCTGTTGTAGGGTTGGGCTGCCACAGCGCTCCTGTCGTGGCTCTGGCGCTGTTCAAAACGGACTGCCTAGTGAGTTTGTCCAAGGGCAATCAAGTCCACTTCTACTCGCTCCGGGGCGATGGGCCTTCGTGTGGAGGCAACGCGTCGCACAAGTCGCTCGTGCGGGTTCGCACTGGCGAGCCTGGCACACCACCCTACACTTCCGTGGCAACCCTTGCGGACGTTCCTTTGGTTCGTCGTCGTCCTCTTGGCATTCTCACGATGGCGCTGTGAGTAGACAATTCTCGGGCACGCCGACGGCACATTCACAGTTGTAGACTGCAGGACCGGCGACGTCATTGGGAGCTTGAGTTTGGATGACCAACGCCCTGACTTTCCATTCGATTCGTTGTCGGGGGTCCACCCTTTTGTGATCGGAGATGTCGTGTACGTGCCAACGACTCACGACAAGCACGTTGCCGACGACAGCGTGCGAACTATTCAACTAAACTCGTTCTCGTCCACGTCGATCTTATCGACGTGCTTTCCTCGAAGTGTACGAGGAGTCTTCGTCCTTTGTTCGGTCGCAGTGATCGACGTCCTAGGCCTGGAGTTCTCCCAGCAACTTTTTGGACAAGGTCGCGCCGGTCAGCACCCCAGCTGCTCCGACAGCGACTTCAAAGCCGACTCCGTCCCCTCCATCGAAGGCTGGACTCCCTCCAACATCGCACCTTGCTCGCACGCGACAGCCGTCTGTGCATGGCTCGGCAACGTTGCTTCTTGGGCGAGAAGGGTCGACGACACCGTCCACGGCATTGCCTGTGAGCTGCAGTTTGAATGCCGCCGTGCCTCCCCCCGCCAAGAGTTTGCATTCAATTTACATGCGCGTCCTGCAAAAGCATCAGAGCGTCGCAGCTGAACGCGACGCCCGCCTCGCCAAACGGCGGGCAGACGTGTTGAAGGCGCTCAACTCGATGTGGTGACGTCGTTCGTGGATGCGTACACACCATCGATAACACAAACACGGTCTAGTCTATCTCGTGATATCGGGTCAAGCCCCCCACCCTGCAAATCCCTGTTGCTTCCACGGCTTGGCAAGCTTGAGGGGTTTCTTGTACTGAATCCGGCGCCGATACAGGAGGTGCGGACCCGTGTGCCGCTCCTTCCACGTCCGATTCTCGTGGTTGCTCTCGCCTGCCACGTAGTACGCACTGGCATACGAGCTGATTTGCATCGGAACGGTCACCGTCACCAAGCGGTCGTCGCGAAACTCTTCCATGTCCCCCGACGCCACCATCGCTTGGACAGCGCGGGCGACCGTCGCATACGAGTAATAGACCGGAGGATGTCGAACCACAGCTTTGTCATTGTGGAGAGCCGCCACCAAATCGAGCATGCTTTTTCCCGCTTGTTCGGTGTCGGCTTTCAGAATCCCGTGCAGCAGATACTTGAGATGGTCTTCTTCTGGTTGGGACAACCCGGCGCTGCTGTCGGTCGAGTCGATGGCGTTTGTGCAATCCTGTACCTCGTCCGCCGAAGGTTTGGGTGGTCCCGACGCGGACGGCGCCAAGTACATGGAGCTATTGCGGTACTGGTCGTCGCGATGGTACAGTTTGCCTTCGTATTCAAACGATAACGTGGACGACTCTTCCGTAAACGCTACAAACCCACACCGTCAAACTGTGCTGGCCACCACTTTGTATCGAGCACCTTTGCGAAGTTGGCCGTTGCCTGCATACAAAAGCTCCCGGTAGCACAGCTTGCCTCTCTTAGGACGAGGTCCAATTGGGATGGGAGCCCGCGCAGGCACGTGCTCTTGATCTGTCTCTTCCGGGACACTGCAGCTCGCGACTCTACAATGTCCGGCCGCCATGAGCACGTCGCATTTCATGGCGTGCATGTCGTACGCTGGGTTCCAGTGGTTCAAGGAGCAATACCATTTGTCTGGTAGGTTGGCCGACTTGACGTGGGCGGGGAGTTTTCGCCACTTGTTGCACTTTTCGCACTGCGCCCATTCCAAGACCGGCATCAACTCGGGCGCTTTCACCTGTTTGTTGAGTTGAGAGATTTCGTTTTGGATGAACCGCACCTACCTTTTTGGCCTTGCCGAGGGGGCTGTCGACTGACGCGCTGTCCACGGATGACAAAGGCAACGTAGCCACGACGTCGACGACGGTGGGCACGGACCCTTGCAGCTGCACGCTTTGGTTTCGTGGACTACTCTTGCCTTGTCGATTCGCCGCTGCTGCCGTTTGTTTCGTAGGTGGGGGCGATGACTTGACAGCTTTGCTCTGCCACAACGACTCGACATCCGATGGATTCTCGACGGAACAGTTGGCCAGCGACGGCGCCCACGTGTTGAGCGAGCAGTACCACTTGATCGGTAGCGACGAAATGTCGATGGAGGACGGCACGACCCGCCACTTGCCACACGACTTGACGTCACACTGAACCCACTCAATTTCCTTTGCGCCGGGCGAACCAACTGCACCTGCAGCAGACGCTGCTTTTTGTCCTCGTGGTTGACTCGCTTTCAACTTGGCGCGCTGCTTCTTGGTCAATTTCACTTCCTTTTTCTACGACACGACGTTGTGAAACCTGTCGAGGCGAATACTTCCGGACAGACCTCTGGCTCCGACTTGGTGAAGGTCGAGGATGCCAAAGACATGGACGCCGATGCTGACGACTGTGACTGCGCGGTGTCTTGCGCCAGCGCAGCTGGGGCGGCGGTGCCCCCCATAGCTTTTGGGGTCGCGGGAAAATCTTCCATGTCGTCGTTGTCGTCGTCTATCTTGGCTTTCTTCACTTTCGGTTCAACGACTTCTTCTGGAACGTCGCATGACGCGTACCGCACGTCCCAGTCGTTCATGGGGCAGTACCATGCCTTGTTGGACATGGCTGTAAGATCGAGTTCTTCCGGCACGGTGCGCCACTTTTTGCATTTGTCGCATTGCACCCACTTGGCGTCTTCCTCCGTCGGCGTCACCACGACGGCGCGCACTCGTTTCCTTTTCTTCTTCTTCTTGTTGCGTGCACTCAGCGCCTTGGCGTCATCGGTATCTGGAACGGACGCTGTTGGAATCGTAATGTTGAGGGGTAACGGAGTGGACTGCTCTACAGGTGGCGGTGGCGGCGAAGGGGGTTTTACGGACGCTTGAACAGGCTCCATGGCGGGTGGTGGTGGTTTGAGGTTGCCCAATGCAACCGCCGACTTTGCTCGCTCTTGCAGCGGACGAAAGAGCGGCATGGTGGATGACGAAGTTGTCGATAAAGGGGATAGAAGGAGGGGTGCGGTCGGGACATTCAATACCGACGGCATGGACAAGACGGACTGATGAAGGGATCCTGGTTGTGTCGGATTGAGCAGCGAGTCCAGACCGGAAATGGATGGGGGCGCTGTTGAGCGGTCAGTGTTGCCTGGGGCGTCGTCGACCGAGGTTGACTTTTTGTCCTTTTTCTGCTTTTTGTCTTTCTTTTTCTTCTTTTTCTTGTCGCGTTTGTCCTTTTTGTGTTCTTTTTTGGCCCGTTTGTCGTCGTCCACCACGGATGACAGCGCCGCTGGTCGATCGGTGGCGCTCAGATGGGCATGACACAGGCCGCGAGTGGAACATAAACGCTTGAAGCCTAAAAAATTGTGAACTTTGAAGGGGGTCGAGTGTCTAGGGACCGACCTGATGGCGGAAAGCACGTGGCGTGGTATGCCCGCGGACACCGCGTGCATCGAATAGCTTGATCGGTCGCGCCGCTGCTCTGGCCTTCGCATTGATGGCACGTATGCAAGGGACAAATGAACGCAAAATCGCCTTCAAGGACACGGGTCAAAGGCAGTCGCGTCACACACGAAACGTGGTAGAACTTGCCGCACCCGGCAGCACGGCACTGTACGATCGGTTCGCTATGCTGGTTTCGCCCCTCAACAGAGTCCTGGCACACAAAGCAATGGTGCGAGTTTGTCCGACACTCAACGCATTGCCACGACGATGACTGCATCTCGTTCGGACAACACGTGGTGTGGAACTTGCGAAAGCACGCACCCGTGCACGCGAAACTTACGCCACCCGGCTCGAGCAAGCTTTCGCAACGATCGCATATAGCGTCTGGTGTCAGCATCATCTGCTTTTTCACGGTCGAACCGAGAAGCCGCTGCTTTCGCACGAGAAGGTTGTCCGACGAGCTGCCGCTACTGGAGCTCTCACCGCCAGAGTCCGCCATGTTTACACGGTTGATCGGACGCCAGGTGCGGTGAAAGTGTTCGAATTGGGCGGATATCCGGATAATCGATCGACGACCGGATAACGGTGAAACTTTCGGGACGTGCGAACACTGCGGCGAAAGGAGCAGCGGCCAACACGAACACCATCTTGACTGAGTCTGGGTTTAGCTGGTGAGTGCCAACGAGCCATTGAGGCGTTGCAAAGACCATCGTAGCCAGCTTACCGGTCGGAAGCCGACTCTGCGCCATGGCTTGACGTAGTGCCTTCACACAGCTCGACATGAATACAATACCTGCGAAACCTCACAGTACCTCTTGGATGGAATAAACGCTCGACGGGATCGCCGGGAGATTGAACTTGATTCTCCCTGTCGCTGAGTCACCAGGTGAACTCCAAGTGCTGTGGTCGATCCGGTCGTCCTCAGGATATCTTGGGGGCAAGGACAGCTTCCAATACAAACCGTATCCACCGGCATTGGTCATGTGCTTTGCGCAACTGCAGCCAGTCCAGGAAGCTCAAAGTGTTTGAAATATACTCAACAAATCTCGGTCACCAGCGCGTGTTCTGAATAGTAATGGAACCGACTTGCCCACGGCGACGACGAGCGAATGCCAGGTGCATCTTGACGGCAACGACAGTGATGTACATCAATGGAATAAATTATGGACCGACTTAGACGAGCTCGACGTCGGGCTCGTCGGCGTCGTGCGAAGGCAGTCGGATGAGATCGTAGCGAGCGTCCAAGATAGCGTTCATCATGGTGTGTGCGGGCGTGACCGCCTCCCCCGTCAGCGCTGCCTTCAGCACACTTGGCGAAAACCCCGACAGGAGCGACACGTTGACGTCGGATGCGACCGCGGGGGTGTCGGTGATGGCCCCCTGGACGTTCCAAAACACGAGGTGGGGCACGTCGAACCCGGCCTCGCTGTACAATCGCTGGAGCGCCTTGAAGTTGGTTTCAAACGCGCGGTCCGCCTGGTCGAACTGCATGTCGGACACAACGATGAGTCTCGCGGGCATCGAGTCGCGGGCAACCGCCTTGGCCATCGCCGTGTCCAGGATGAGCCGTAGCGCCGCCATGAAGTTGGTCGAGCCACCCCACGGCGCCCCCGCCAAGCTGTCCACACGCTCTTTCAAGTTGCTGCCTTCCACGACGTGGAACTGCGGAGTCGTTTCGAACGTGAGGACGAGCCCCTTGAACTCGCCCTCGGCAACTTCAGAGATGAGCAGCCCCAGCGCAATCGAGACCAGCATGGGCAACCCTTCCATGGACCCCGACACGTCCGACATGACGAGCGTCCGAGACAGAGTCCCGAGGTCCCGTCCTTGCTGCAGCATGACTTGCCACTGTGCTTCCACGAGGGGGTCGGCCTCTAGCTCACGATTTCTGTAGTACTGTTCGACCACTTGGTGCGGAAACAGCACGGACGCATTCACTTTGGACTTGCCCGTCGCCAGGCCCGCCTTCCACTCGGAGAACTTGTCGCTCAGATGCCGCTCGAATGCATGTTTGGGTTTGCCGTGAATGTGCATGGCGACGCTCGGTACTTTGTTCAGATCGATCGCGTCCCAGTCCTTGGCGCACATGAATCGCTCGAGGAGCTGCAGCGACGCCCGCAGAGGAGATAAGTACGTCTTGCGCAGTGAGGCGCATGTGAGGCCCATTTTCTTGGCGAGTTTGCTCGTCACGCGAGAGGTCTTGTCGCTGGCTTTCTTCTCGGATGGAACCCACTTGGCGCAGAGACTGACCGGCTCGCCGCGACCCAATGCGGCAAGGTCTTCTCGAAGTTGGTTGCCAAATACGTCCAAGGCCGCAGCTTCGACTGGCGTCCCCATGAGCGCCAAGAGGTCGTCGAAACGACCATATTCAGCAACGTAGTGCTTTAAGTTGTGCATGAGTTCGACTGGCTGGTGAATGGCCAGCCACTTGAGAGCAAACCGAGCGACGGTGCGCTCCCCCTTTCCGCCGCGGCAGTCGCGAAGGTACGCCACAATCTTGAGCGTGTGCAGCGGGTCTTCCTTGTACGACGCTGCGACCAAGTCGCACACACGGTCTTCAGAGGTGCCGCGAAGAGCGCCAAAGTACAAATCGACGCGGCTGCTCGTCGACGTAGCGTTAGAGGCCGCACCATTCCACGTGACAGCAGGGGCCATCACGAGGGTAGGCGACGGAGTCATCATGACCTATCGAGTTGAAAAGTGAGCTTTGTTCACGATTGCGTCCATCGAACACAAATGATGCACGGTGAGTGATGGTGTTGGAGTGTTTTAGAATGGAATAAAAGAACATTCTTCCACATGGTTGACATAGTACATGGTGAGTGATGGCTTCGAAAAAGCAAGAAATGGCAGCAGTCTTTCGTCTGACGCACAATATACTTATCGAGATTTTGCGATATCTTGAAATTTGTGAAATATCAACCCTACAACAAAAAGTACATCCTCTTTTATTGTTTACGATGTCGTGGCAATACTCCAAGGTAAACAACCGCCAAGACATCATGATATATGTACGTGTTTCCATTCAATCGGCCCAATGAGATGGATTCGACAAATAGATAAAGAAATACACCAGCACTCACAAAGCCCTTCACTCACACACGATGCACTTCACCCAATCCATACCAGAGACAGCTCATTTCTACTTTTTCTCCGCGTACAGCAGCAAGAGGGCGAAAGCCACCACCAAACAAAGGCCGCGCACC
>NW_008580146.1:1363464-1396903 GCF_000520115.1 Aphanomyces invadans
TTTGGTGGTGGCTTTCGCCCTCTTGCTGCTGTACGCGGAGAAAAAGTAGAAATGAGCTGTCTCTGGTATGTATTGGGTGAAGTGCATCGTGTGTGAGTGAAGGGCTTTGTGAGTGCTGGTGTATTTCTTTATCTATTTGTCGAATCTTACTCATTGGGCCGATTGAATGGAAACACGAACATATATAATGATGTCTTGGCGGTTGTTTACCTTGAAGTATTGTCTCGACATCGTAAACAATAAAAGAGGATGTACTATTTGTTGTAGGGTTGATATTTCACAAATTTCAAGATATCGCAAAATCTCGATAAGTATATTGTGCGTCAGACGAAAGACTGCTGCCATTTCTTGCTTTTTCGAAGCCATCACTCACCATGTACTATGTCAACCATGTGGAAGAATGTTCTTTTATTCCATTCTAAAACACTCCAACACCATCACTCACTGTGTATCGTTTGTGTTCGCTACATAGACGCAATCGTGAACAAAGCTCACTTTTCAACTCGATTGGTCATGATGACTCCGTCGCCTACCCTCGTGATGCCCCCTGCTGTCACGTGGAATGGTGCGGCCTCTAACGCTACGTCGACGAGCAGCCGCGTCGATTTGTACTTTGGCGCTCTTCGCGGCACCTCTGAAGACCGTGTGTGCGACTTGGTCGCAGCGTCGTACAAGGAAGACCCGCTGCACACGCTCAAGATTGTGGCGTACCTTCGCGACTGCCGCGGCGGAAAGGGGGAGCGCACCGTCGCTCGGTTCGCTCTCAAGTGGCTGGCCATTCACCAGCCAGTCGAACTCACGCACAACTTAAAGCACTACGTTGCTGAATATGGTCGTTTCGACGACCTCCTGGCGCTCATGGGGACGCCAGTCGAAGCTGCGGCCTTGGACGTATTTGGCAACCAACTTCGAGAAGACCTTGCCGCATTGGGTCGCGGCGAGCCGGTCAGTCTCTGCGCCAAGTGGGTTCCATCCGAGAAGAAAGCCAGCGACAAGACCTCTCGCGTGACGAGCAAACTCGCCAAGAAAATGGGCCTCACATGCGCCTCACTGCGCAAGACGTACTTGTCTCCTCTGCGGGCGTCGCTGCAGCTCCTCGAGCGATTCATGTGCGCCAAGGACTGGGACGCGATCGATCTGAACAAAGTACCGAGCGTCGCCATGCACATTCACGGCAAGCCCAAACATGCATTCGAGCGGCATCTGAGCGACAAGTTCTCCGAGTGGAAGGCGGGCCTGGCGACGGGCAAGTCCAAAGTGAATGCGTCCGTGCTGTTTCCGCACCAAGTGGTCGAACAGTACTACAGAAACCGTGAGCTAGAGGCCGACCCCCTCGTGGAAGCACAGTGGCAAGTCATGCTGCAGCAAGGACGGGACCTCGGGACTCTGTCTCGGACGCTCGTCATGTCGGACGTGTCGGGGTCCATGGAAGGGTTGCCCATGCTGGTCTCGATTGCGCTGGGGCTGCTCATCTCTGAAGTTGCCGAGGGCGAGTTCAAGGGGCTCGTCCTCACGTTCGAAACGACTCCGCAGTTCCACGTCGTGAAAGGCAGCAACTTGAAAGAGCGTGTGGACAGCTTGGCGGGGGCGCCGTGGGGTGGCTCGACCAACTTCATGGCGGCGCTACGGCTCATCCTGGACACGGCGATGGCCAAGGCGGTGGCCCGCGACTCGATGCCCGCGAGACTCATCGTTGTGTCCGACATGCAGTTCGACCAGGCGGACCGCGCGTTTGAAACCAACTTCAAGGCGCTCCAGCGATTGTACAGCGAGGCCGGGTTCGACGTGCCCCACCTCGTGTTTTGGAACGTCCAGGGGGCCATCACCGACACCCCCGCGGTCGCATCCGACGTCAACGTGTCGCTCCTGTCGGGGTTTTCGCCAAGTGTGCTGAAGGCAGCGCTGACGGGGGAGGCGGTCACGCCCGCACACACCATGATGAACGCTATCTTGGACGCTCGCTACGATCTCATCCGACTGCCTTCGCACGACGCCGACGAGCCCGACGTCGAGCTCGTCTAAGTCGGTCCATAATTTATTCCATTGATGCATATCACTGTCGTTGCCGTCAAGATGCACCTGGCATTCGCTCGTCGTCGCCGTGGGCAAGTCGGTTGAAAGGCCAGGGCTCGTTTTTGGGTCGGATATAATTAGGCACCAGCGCCGCCCCATCACCTCCTTCGTCATGTTCCCCACCATTGGTGTGAGCTGCGCCTTCCTGGTGGCGTGGAAGGACAGCCATGTCGCATCGGGACGCTTCCCACCGTCGGCCACAACGTCCGACGTGTGTGCTGCAGTTGTCCAACCTGACACAGCGAACACGAATTGCTCATATGCCCAACTGTTGGCGCCGACTGCTGCGCCTGGAAGCATCGGTCGCGCCACGCACTTTGTGTCGCATGCGTGGAAGTACAGCTTTTGCGATCTGGTGGCAGCGATTGAGATTTACTTTTTGTCGCTGCCGCCGCCAGAGTCCAAGGACGGCGTGTTCTTTTGGATCGATTTGTTTGTCGTGGACCAGCACAACGCCCCTGCCCGTCCGCACAGCTGGTGGTCGACCACATTTGTCGACGCGATTCGGACGATTGGCAAAGTCGTGCTGGTGTTCCAGCCCTTCCTGGATCCGATCCCTCTCAAGCGGGCGTGGTGCCTGTGGGAAGTTTTTGCCGCGCTTCAAACGAGGGCCGCTATCGACGTGGCCATGCCGACGGAACAATGGACCGACTATCGTGTGAGCCTACGTGAAAACTACCGCAACGTCATCGACACCCTCCAAGCGCTCGATGCCCGCCATGCCGAAGCATTTAATCCAAACGACAAGGACGAGATCTTCCGCGCGATTGAGCAAGGGGTTGGATTCGACGGGCTCAACACCCGCGTGCGTCAACTCGTTGCTGGGATTCTCTTGGTGGGCGTGACGCGCCACTCTTGCCAGGACGCCAACCTCCAACGCCTGACAGACATGCTCGACTTAGGCCCCGACATCAACACCGTCTCGACCTTCCTGACGCCGCTCGGGGTCGCTAGTGACATGAACTCGCCCCTCGTCGTCGACTTTCTCCTCGCGCGCGGGGCGGACGTGAATGCGATCATGGCATGGGGGCACACAGCCCTTCACGTAGCGTGTCGAGCTGGCCATGCCGACATCGTCCGGCTATTACTTTTGGCTGGAGCCAATCCTTCGCTGCGCAACACGGCAGGTCGAACGCCGCACGAAGAAGCGACCTACATGGCGTCGAACCCAATTCCCGCCGTTGGGACACCCACGACAACTCGTACCGAAGCGCATCCTGTCTCGCCAATGGCGGAGGTGCCCGCTGCGCTCGTGCAAGCCATGGAAGCAGCCCACAATGCGATGAATTCGCTGACAAAATGCAGCATCAGCGAACTCAAGTCGATACACAAACCACCCGAACGGTGTGCTTGGGTAATGAAGTGCTTGGTGCTCATTCTGGGCTTCCCTGGACCGTCGGATCCTGCCAACTTGACCGAGTGGTGGGAAATCGGAAAGCGTAAGTTGCTCTCAAATCCCAACGTCCTGGACACTCTCGTCGACGGGTGCGACTTCCCGTCCATCTTGACCTCGACGACCGCGCCCAACAATGACGTCCTCGCGCTGCTCGCCGACCCAGCCCTCGACCTCCAAAGTGTTGGCAACACCAGCCAAGCCATGTGGGCTTTCTACCTCTGGGCTCGGTGCTACCTCGTCGCCCATCAAGTCAAAGCGCAGCGAACGGACTTGGAACACGTCGCCCATAGCGTCCAAGATGACTTGAAACGAGCCAAGGACATTCAAGCCGCCCACATCAACAACTGTTTGCAATGTGCGGCAATCGTGCACGAGCATCTCCAGCACGTTGAAGCCGTCCCACCTGACGGTGTGGTGACCACCGCATCTCTACTAGACGCGAGCCCCGAGACAGCAGCAGCTTTGTTGAATGCAGCCGTGTGAAGTGTCGGCGGTGGTAGTGCCAGATACTGTTGCGAAAGAAGATGGCCGCGATGTTCCAGCCCAAGAGAATACCCAAGAGACCTTGTCCATCGATTGTGAAAGCAAAGATCAAGCCAGGACAGTGGAGTAGAGTTGATTGATGCGAGTAACGATGCGAGCCATGCGAATCCCTTCCGTGTCTAACTCTGTGGCCATTCCTTATCGATGGCGATGCCGACAAACGTAGGGAACCGTGGAATCCCTGCTTGCGTTGTTTCCTGGTATCGATACGTGACGATCGTACCAACTTTTGGAGGGTCGGCACGCATAACATCAGTCATGCCCGCCCCGACCGAGAATGCTTTGTTTGCACGGTTGCGGACCTTGAGGCTTCCGACGACGCCAGCGTACTTGCCTTTGCCGTTTTCGTAGCCGACCACGATAGCTTCATCGTCCAAGAACGTCTTGACTTTAAGCAGGGACGATGATCGCGAGCCCACGTAGTGCGACCTGGGTTGCCTCAACATGAGGCCTTCCGCGCCGAGAGCTTGGACGTCGGCGAGGGTTTTCAGCATCATGGCCTCCGACGTGCATCGCGTCTGCGTCACGACCTCGACGTACGGGCAGTCGGCCACCAACGACTTTACGAACGCCTGCCGTGCTTCAAAGTCATGGCCTTGTAGGGTTGGGATGTCGAACACCATAAACTTGAGACGTTTCCACTTGTCGCTGGCGTTGTGGCTCTTGACGATGCCGACCGTTTGCTCGAACATGCGGCGTCCCAAGAAGAGTTCGCCGTCTAAGTGGTGGTTCGTCGGCAGGTTTTGTTTAAAAAAGTCTGGCGCGCCAAAGACATTCCCGACCCGACTGACAAAGTCGGCACCGGTCCAGTACCCCCGCACGCCGTCGAATTTTTCACTGATCCACCACCCTACCACGTCTTGACCCTGCCACTTTTGCGCCAAGAGGAGCTTCGGTGCGTTTTGTTTGGGCTGGATGGTGATCTTTCGCGCTGCTCCACCTCGTTTGGCATCTTCCTTTGTCCGCCATCGATCGAATTCATCGCCGAGAACTTGACGCAAGTGTTTGCATGACCGGACGTCCACCGCCTTGTTCTGCATCTTCCATCCCATGCACGTGCAGTAATACACTCCGCCGCGAAAGCGCACTTCGTAGTTGGAGCTATTGCCTGCCGCATGATGCATGAATCGTCCGACTCCAGACGAGATCAATACCGGAAACGGCGACCGCATCTCCATCTGCCATGACAGTCTTAGGGACCGGGCTGAAAGCTTTATCCTCAGTGTCGCTGCCAAACATGTCTGCGTGCATTCGTCGCGTGATGTACGACTCGTCGACCATTGAAATTCGTCTCTCCCTGGCCAGGGTGTGTGCGGGACTACAAACCTTTTCATCAAGACGTGTGCGCGGTGTCCAGCATGTGCAGGGTACCTGTTGGCCGAAAGGTCTTCGAAAACTCCGTGGGTGACAGCGTCCGTCAGGGTAGGGGAAAACACTCCGCCTTTGGCTTGAATGAACGCTACAACTTCGTCGTGGTCGATCGACAGGTCACCGTAAATAAAGTAGACGTGGCCGTGGAACTCGGACACTTTGGGCTTCTTGGATGGAGGGGACGATGCGTCGCTCGACATGAGCGGTGGTAAACTCGTCAGGAAGGACTCTCCAACGACGAAAACTCCCAGCTTTTTTGCTTGGACGAGTTTCGTCGACGATGCCGTCGGATCCGACGTGACCAAGTGCGTCACGTGCTTTGACATGGAGCGTGCCATGACCCCGCCGTGGGCGCGAACAAGGTCCGCGATCATGTCGCGGGTCCCAATCGAGAGCTTCCCAGTAATCGCCACAACGTTTCCTTGGAGGGCGGTCGACATTGGCAAACTGCGCCGTTTCGCCAGCGGACAGAATGACCATCACTCTGTCCAAATCGTTTCTGGGTTGCTCAGGAATGATGGTACTTCGAAAAGGCACGCGCGACGGTGGCTGATGGCGCTGCCGCTGCACCCTCGGCGCGCTGGCATGTACTTTCAAGTGCGTCTACCCAGAGACCGCGTATGTGGCTAATGTGTAACTAGACTATCTTGGGGCGGGTAAGCGACATTCATGCCAGAATTGCCGCCTTCCAGGTGAGATATATTCCCCCGTCGGTTCACATTGTCATCATGGAGGCAGCGCTTCTACTTGACTAGCTTGCAAGCATGCAAAGCTGGGGCTGCCTGCTTGGTGCTTCTCGGTGAAAGCCAAGATGGCACGCCTTCCGTCGCGTCGATCTCGCCCAATGGACTGAGTCTGGAAGTGCGACAAGGTCCTCACGTCGTCGTCACTATTCAATTGCGCGATATAGGCTACGTCGTGTGCAGCTCGGACGGTACAATACGGAGCTCTTTTTCATACCTTTCCGGCCATTGTAGAGGACGAAGCGTTGTGGTGTCGAATTCACCAGTCACACGGCCAAGACGTCACCGTTGCATTCACAGCAGCAACCCCATCCAACAAGTATGACAACACCGACGACAACAACGACAACGAGTTTACATTTGCCCAGTGGGTACTTGTCATCATGTGTACAGCCACTGCACTGCGTCAAGGCGACCAAGACAAGTCGACTCGTCTGCTATGGCAAGCGGCGAGGCTGCGGGTGGTGGAGCTCACGTGCCTCATGGGCATCAATCAGACGTTCATGGAAAAGAGCCCGCACATGGAGGCAATTTCGTTCCTCGACGCCATCCAAGACACGCAACGTGTCCTTCACGACATTGCAGCCGCCGACGCCAGCGTCGATTTGGACAGTTGCTGGTTCTTGCGTGTCAATTGAGGCCAAAATTCGATACCGGACGAAATAGATGCGTTGTGTGGAGATGGACTGTTAGGTTAGCGCAGGAAGGGATGGGACCCGCCGCCGCAGCCGTTCCTTTTGCCTACGCGCGACTTGTTCGAATCGAGCTTTCGAGAGCTCTCTTTTGAGTCGCAAGTCGAGTTTCTTGGAGTCCATCGGAGAGGGCTCGCTCAACCGCGCAACGGTGCTGCTCGACTCATCATGATCCATGTTCTGGGCATCCGTGCTGCCATTTTCATGGTATGGTAGCGGAGTGACGGCATCATTCAAGCCCCAGCCTTTGATATCGCTCGGGGCGTATCGCAGATCAACGTTTGCTGGAGCAACTCGTTCGACGGCATCAGGTGTGCCTGTCATGAGTGTCATGGTTTCGAGCTCCTTGAGCTGGGCAGAGAGCTTGACAGCTTGCTTCTCCAGCAGTTCGAATTGCTCTTCGACTTGCCCCGCTCGCGTCGATTCGAGTTGGTTTGTTGTCTCAACCGCAAGCGAACGCGCAGGTTGCATCGGTACCGATATCCTGCCTTCGACTAGATGCACGCTTTGTCGGATCGCCCGTAGCTGCTCTCGCACGTCTTCGAGCGCGGTGGACGTCGTGTGAGTGAGTTGAGTCTGGCTATGCTCAAGCATCTTCATCAACATGAGTAGCGAAACCCTGGAAAAATTTAACGTACATTTTGGAATCGGGCGAGAAGATTCTTGTGCACGTGAGCAGAGGTGACGGCGGTCGCAAGGACACTGGCAGTACATGGCTCTGGAATGTCCATCCCAACACCTCGACACAATTCACCAAGGCATGATTCGATGTTCCTGAGTCGATCATGCGCTGCCGCGGTCGATGTCTGAGCATCGCCAACTGTAGAAACGCGTCATGGAGAGAAGTTGTAGCAGCAACTGCTCAACGTACTAGAGGCCTCGAGCCGCGATGCATCCTGATGAAGTCCGTGCAAGTCTTTCGATTGCTCTTGGATGTGCAGTTTGATCGATGCGACATCCTGGCGCGAGTGCACTACATGTGACACTATGACTTGATGGATTCGACGGGGAGTATACCTTCCACGGCTTGCAACTTCCTCGACAATACAGTCTTCACCTTCAGCATCGTATTTTCCAGCCGAGAAGCGTGAGTCTGGAGCTTATCCTCGATATCCTTGGTGTGATCGTCGTGGGTATCACGGACGGCTCCATTCACTGTCGAGAGCAAGCCAATTTTGTCGACTTTCATCGCCAGGTCGTCTTGCAACACAGACAGTTGTTGCTTCAATCCAGCTACCTCGGCACTATGTGAAGGCCCGCGCGCAGTTGCCATACAGCCTTCGCCACACCGTCGAACGAGCCCCAGTTCTGTTCGGGTCAACCGGTCCAAGCACGACGCCACCGACTGTTCGCAACGAGACAGCCGCCTGTCGTAGGTGCGGTAAGCTTTGTGCAGGACGTAGAAAGACGATCGGATGACCTCAGGTACATCCGACCACTCCGCAGTGCCATCCAACATGCGGCGGCCGAAAGCTTCGTCCAACACGGCGCTGCTTCCGCTTCTTGTGGCAATCATGCCAGATCTTGGCGACAAGGCACACGTTCGTCCGGATATTCCCGGATACCATTCGGAGTTCATGATCATGGAGGAGGCGGCAGTAGTGATGTACCGCCTTCGCTTTCGGTTCTCGCCGCCGTCCTTCATCCCTCAAGGCACAGACGATATCAATCTGCATGTGGAGGTAGTTGATGAATGTGGTCAAGGCGTAAGCTCCTGTAAAGCCCATCCGGAAGCACACGACGTGCCAGGATGGGAGGTAGCAGTTGGCATGACCGACGCCTTGACAAACGTCCCCATTTCCACAGCAACGTCGGTTGTTACGATGGCACCTGATCAATCGCACACTTGCGTCAAGGTTTTACTCCCGAACGTACCGTTGTCGTTTCGATTCCATGCGAATCTGCACTCGACTTCCAGCTCGGCGACCGCTCCAGCCACAACTTCGCTGCGATCCTTCACTTGCGCCACGAGTATGAGCGTTCAAGCACGTATTCTCGTCTTGCCCGTGTGGTCTGACCTCATTGTGCGAGCGCAACCACCCCCATCAACCCTATTGTCCGTCTCATGTTGTCTGCGACTCTTCTCCGTGCACACCCCCGCAGGCTCCGTCAAAGTCACGGTGGAAGAGCGGTATGGCCACGCCATGGCATCGCACGTTTGGGACGCTGGTATATGCTTGAGCTTCTTTTTGCAGACTCATTACATCCCCCATCTCAATCCGTCTACTTCGTTGAGAGCCATGGAGATTGCGTCCGGAAGTGGTCTACTCGGCTTGGTCCTGGCGACGCTGCTTCCCGCTCGCTCGACCTTGGTGCTGACCGAGAAGCCCACTAGCCTTGAACTGCTTCAGCACAACCTCGAGCAGCTCCAGCCCATCTCCTCAACACATATATCCATTTGTGGTTTGGAATGGGGCAATCAAGTGCACCTGCTTGACCTGCCCCACCGCGACAAATCAACGGATCTTCTCGTGCTTGCCGATGTTTTGTACAACTGGGCCGCGCATCCTCAGCTCTGGTCTACCGTCGCAGCAGTTGCATCACCGTCGACTACGATCTACCTAGCCCACAAACACCGCGCCGCCACCTCCACGGCTGCGCTCCGACACCTCGAGACCTACGGGACATGCCCTTCCTGTCCGGCTGTGTCCTGTGCGCTCAATAGTCCATCGAGTTGCGGATGGAAGAATGGGCTGTGGAAACTCCATCGCTGCGCTTCATACGGCGCGACAGACATCTTTCAACTCGTGATCCAACCTCCACACACTGAAATGGACGTTTAGACTTACACGATATTTATACTCTTGTCGACGTGTTTACGGAGCGTACTGGCAGCGATGCTTGATCTCCTTCACCGTGATCTCTGCCTTCAGCGACGGGCCCTTCAAAATCTTCTTGAGTTCAACGGCGGGCAGCTGCCGGCCGTAGATGTCCATCGCGTAGCTACGATAAACACATGGTCATTCAATCGGACATGGACGAACAGGTGTGTACCGAGCGATCGGCGGCAGTTTGCTTGTGCCATGCAGCGCTGCAAAGAAGCTCCACACGAGCGGCGTCACACACCGGTAGTCGGTGGACACCTTTAGGTTTTCACGCGGCAGGTCGGCATCACCGGGGACCTTTCCGTCGAGGCGGTCTTGCCATCCCGGCTGCACGAGCGTTTCGTTTGTGATCGGACCAGGCGGCGGGCCGTTCAGAGCGGCAAACGTAACCCATCGCTCGACCCACTTGGCGTCGATGATGAGCCAGCACTCTCCGCGCTCGATTTTGGTCGAGTCGTTCTGCTTCATGAGGGTGAACTCTTCTTTGCGGCGCAGTGAAAAGTCTTGGCTGTTGGCGCGGTGGCGCGGCAGTGTAAACTCAAGCAAGCGCTCCTGGTCGGCCAGTGCACCGAGACGGCTTTTAACATCATGCAACGACCACGCGCTGACGTCTTCGCCGTTGATGCGGACAAGGTGAGCGCCAGGACGAACGTTCTCGTGCATTTCCAATACCCCTTGCGATCCATCAGGCAACGGTTGGAACCCGATCACGACGGCGCGGTCAAGCAATTCGCTGCTCAAGAGAAGACCGAGTGGGCCAGGAGGACAACGCACGGCAATGGTTTCGATGCTTGGCCCAGCGTCCGCGGTAGGTGTTGCTGGGGCGATGTTGATCGCGACTGCATCGACCGGTGCAGGAGCGGCAGTGGGCGCCAGAGGAGCTGCGGGAACAGCTTGAGGCAAGGGAGCGGCGACCACCGGCGAGCTTTTTGGGCTCTTTGGCCCTAGGTCGATGGATTGAAGTGGTCGCTGCAATTAATGAAGTCAGTATGCGGATTGTTCGAAGAGGAACTACACTTCACCTCAACGCGCAATCCAAGGACCTTCGGCCGATCTTTGAGCTTCTTCAGGATCTCTCCCACCTCTTTGAGACCTAACTT
The DNA here is from genome assembly GCF_000520115.1 of Aphanomyces invadans. NCBI lineage: Eukaryota > Oomycota > Saprolegniomycetes > Saprolegniales > Verrucalvaceae > Aphanomyces > Aphanomyces invadans. The sequence continues at coordinate 1,374,208 of NW_008580146.1, forward strand.
GGACACGTCTTTGCCGTTGATCGCGACGAGAGCAGCTCCAACATGCACATCCGCTCGCCTTTCAACCACTCCAGGGTCGTTGTTCGTACGCGTGAACGACTTGATGACAGCTTGTTTGTTGACTTCATCAAGTACAATACCAAGAGGCGTGCCCCCTTCAACTTCGACGAATACAACGTCGCCTGCCTCGTTATCCACGTGAGCGCGCAGCAAGGCCAACGTGTCCGAAGGTGAGTCCATGTTGAGATGTGAATGGTTGTTCTACGTCAGTTTCTACGTCAGTTTCCGAGGACGTGAGGCGTTTCGCACTCGTATGGATTCCAGCGCTGGTCGTACCTCGAGCTGTGTGGTGAAGATGGCGCCGGGACGAGAAAGCGTACGTGCCGTCACGAGGATCGCGCGATGAAGAACAGTGGCGTGGGAACCCTGCGTATAACATTTCACAGGGATTCCCGCGGCCACTGTCGTCGTTCGCACGCGAGGTGGTGATATTAATTATGAGAGGTTCTTCCGTTCCGTAGTCATGGCACCGCTTGGAGAAGCGACTGGACGCGCTCGAGGAGGGATTCCGGTCTCTGTCGGAGGTGGTCCTCTTGGAATTCGGTACGAAAACGTGCCTTCCGTGGTTTCTGTGAATTGAGGGTGTGCTGACGATGAGGCAGACGACGGCAAGGCGACATTAACGTTTGAGCTGGAAAAAGTGGCGGCGCGATTTCGCGCACAAGAGCGACTCATTGCGGTGCTGGAGAGCCAATGCAATCGAATGGACACGAAATTCCAACAGCACATGTTTATGGTGGAGAAGAAGCTGGACTCACTGCAGACACAAGTCACACGCGTGTCCGTGGCGGTACTGGGTATGTACAAGTCATGAGTCTCGCAAATCCTGGACTCACCTTGGGCTGTAGAGAATGAAGCTGAAAGAACTCGAATGAACGCAAACGTGGACCAACTCCTGTCGCGGGAAAGCGAGTACATACGAAAGCATCATGCCATTCAAGCAAACCAAGATCAGATGGGCGAGTGGCTGCAAAAGCTCAAGAACGACTCGACTCAAGTCCATGCATTGGCCTTTACTATGTACATCATGGATGTCCTTTGAAACGTCAATTGAATGAATCATGCATAGGCAAGCAGAACACGAGGCGGCACTCTCGTCTCTTGCATGCGACACGACAGTCCTGGCAAAGGAACTCGGTACACTGCGGCTTCAAATAAAAGCTCAAACAGCAGAATGCCTGGCGCAACTCAACTCATTCACAGGTCGGTTTGTTGACACCGTCCGGTTATCTAACAATTGCTGTAGACGCACTTGAGCAACAGCGCCATCATGATCGAGATCACATGGAAAAGGAGGTTGCGGCATTGCGTGAGTCTCTGCAAACAAGTGAAGCCACCACACGTTCATCGATTGACGCCCTGATAAAGAATTCGTCGAGAGTGGGTTGCCAACTACGTGGCAGCGACATCGCTCACGTTTCCCTAGGTACGGAGTGCAGTTGACGAAGGCATGTCTTTATGTACGTCCGACATCAAGGTTCTTCGTGGCGAAATTCGGAACACAAGCGACACGGTTCGGACGTCTTTGGCGTCATTCAACAATCAGAGCACCGAGTTACAGTCGAAAGTTAGCCATCTCCTGCATGCCGTCCAGTCCCTCGCGAGCATCTTGCACCTAACCACCCCCATCCTCGCATAAGCAACCCATACTCCATCGTCGTTTGTTCCTTGGCGCCTCATCGTTGTTACTTCGAAGTAGTTGTGTGTGCGGGACTTGGAAAATTCAAAAGTGGCGCGCTTGTGTTAAATCAGCCAATCAGAAACCGCCTCTGGGGAATTTCGCCTCGACAATGTGGGGCCAATCACAATCGAACGTTGTCTGGGCAAACCGGAGCGACGAAGATCCATGTCCGCGGCGGCGAAGGACGGCGTCAGTTCAGCGGCAACTGACGGAAGCGCGAGCACAGGGATAGACGACGTCACCACGAATGACGAAGCTTCTTCGTTCATTCCAACGGAGGGATCAGACATCTCTCAGAAAAACGGACATCACGATTCCAACGGTGACGACATTACTTCAGTTCCACAAGGGGACGACGAATACGAGAGCGCTAAATCCGCGAGTCCGAACCCTCCGCACAATGCTGTGGATGAGAAATTATCGGCAAATGGAGACCAAGGTGGCGCCGAGGCTTCGGACACCGAATCGGTTCCCGCTAAAACGAAGCAACCTCGGAAATCGACACCTGCAAAGAAAGTCGCCGTCGTAGCGGAATGGGATGACGTGGCTGCGTCGTTGTCGGCGCAATTTCTTGCCAAAAGCAGCGAATTGGTGTCTCAGGACAAAGCGATGTACGGACAAGTCGCGTGGGCGCGCATTCGGGGATACCCATATTGGCCAGGGTACATCTGCGACCCAAAGATGCTCGTACACGACTATGTGTCGATGCAAAAATACCTTCCCTTGATGGACACGCACTTTTGGGTGTACTTTTACCAGACAAACAACAGGTACATATTCCAGCAACTGTGCAAAGAGCTTCATAGGTTATCGTAGTGCGCCAGTGCTCCGGGCTGACATTGCGCTGTGGGAAGACTCATCCAAGCCATTCCATGATGGCTTTCCAACGAAGAAGGGAAAACCGTATAAGAATGCCAAGTTTGACGAAGCCAAAACGATTGCAGCGGTTCGACTAGCGTGCATGACATCTTGTACAATTCCCTCATATCCGATGGAATATGATGTAGAAAGAGTTTCAGCTGCCCATCGACAAGCGTGTTTCGTGGGTCGTTGTCAAGGTTTTGGACAAGGTAGTCGAACATTACCAGGACAAGCCTGACAATTTTCCAGGAGACAACTGGAGAAAAGATGGCGCGAAAGCGTAAAGAAGGAGCTGCCGCCAAGCGCCCTCTAGTAGACCAACCGACAGAATCTGAACCTGCCCCCGTCAAGAAACGCAGGGGACGTCCGCCAAAGAACCCCAGCTTGAGCGTCGCACCAACGACATCCGTAGTCACACAACACCCTGACGTTGTCGAGGGAGCGTCTGAAGTGACAAAGACTCCCGACAGCGCAGCGACAGCTCCAGCCCCCAAGAAGCGCGGTCGGCCACCGAAAGTAAAACCTCAGCCAGTTGAAGTGGTCCCTGGAAACGAACCACCAGGAGAACAACAGGTGCCACCCGCTGCTAAAGCGACACCGACAACCCCCATTAAGGCAAAGGGACGGCCTGGACGCAAGCCCAAAGCAAAGCCAGTGCATGAGACTGAGGAACCTCCATCCACAACGAAAAATGTCACGGCCGACGACATGGAGAAAACCACAGTGGCAGATGAGATTCCAGATCAAGACACGAAAGAAATTAAACCTCCTGTACCTAGTCAAGAGCCGAAGCGACAGCGGGGCCGACCACCAAAGGATACCGCACCGAAACGTCGCGGCCGACCGCCGAAAGAACGACCTGCAGTCCCCCTTCAGATTGTTGCTGACGCTCCTGCTGAAGTTGCAAACGTTGATGAGCCTGGAGAAACAACAAAAACCACGACTGCAGTTGAAGCTCTTGGCACGTCGGAGCGCGCCACCGCTTCTGAGGGTGGCCCCATGGATGCGAATTCGAATGAAGAGAGCGGCAAAAAGACCCCCAGGACGACGTCAACAACTGTTGCAGAAGCGAAAAAAGAGTCAACATCACACGATGTTGACGGTGACGCTGAAAGCAAGACCGAATCGGATATGAATGTAAAACCTCCCCAGAGAAAACGGCCTGCTGCGAATGCGAAAGGTCTGAAGACAAAGAAGGTGAAGACGATACAGGACGAAGAAGTGGAGACTGAAGAGAATAACGCTTCATCCAAGGACACTGCGACGACGAGTGACGTGGCCGAGACAGCCCTCGTGATTGAAACGCTGGATCTTGAGTTGGCCACAAACTTGGCTAAAGAGTTGCAAGGATGTGTCAAGGGCGAGTCGAAGGAGTCGATCAGTTTGGCGTTGAAGATCATGAACGCGCTGATTGAATCGACGCAGTTCACACTCGATACTCTCCAAAAATCGGGGTTGCCCGTGGTCGTCAACTTGCTCCGAAATACTTCGATCAACCCAAACGTCAAAAAGACTGCAAGTGCCCTCCGCAAGCACATGATACGACAAGTACGTATGCATGTTTTGAGTGAAGAAACCGAATGCTGATCTGTACATGCTCAGTCAGGATATGAAAAGCCAAAGTCAAAGCCTGCCACCGTGGACGCACCGATTGCCTCAGTGGAAAACGAAGCCCCCGAGCCCACGTCCGAGGTGTCCGTTCCGATCGAGCCTTCCGCCATTGCGGACATTGAACCCAAACTACCAGTGGGTGATCACGAGTCGGAAAACCATACGACCCCCGAAGGCGACGATGGGGTGTCTGGTGCCCCATTTAGTCGCGAACGAGAGATTGTTGTTCAAATGATTCAAGAAGTCATCACGTCACCGAAAGTCAGCCGTGAGATCGAGGTAGTTGTATGCCGAAATTCACATGGTCACCTAAAGTGCCTGACGTGCGTAGAAGGGGCTGTACGATCGATTCCTGGACACGACGGAAGAGTACAAGTCGCAAGCGCGCCGCGTGATATTTGGTTTGCGTGACCATGATTTGTGCCGTCAAAAGGTCCTGTCAGGGTCGCTCCATGTTCTCGAGTTGGTGTTCGCCACAGACGAGGTATGCAGTTGGACTGCATGACTTCTGGACGCAATGTGACATTGGTTGTTGTAGGCCTTTACACAGTACAACTTGGCGCCATGGAAAGCCAAGTAGACGAGTGCGATGTGTATTATACGGGAATTATGATGTACTAGTACTCTTGACGTGCTGCACCCGTTCGTCAATCGTTCGTGCTTGCTACTCAGTCGTGTTGATGGTACGGACCAAACAGTGTCGCCATGTTCTCGGTCGTGTCCTTCTTGGTGGTCGGAGTCGCCGGTTTGTCCTTGCGCTTGAATGTCTTGTTGAGCGTGAGGAATTTCTTCTTGACGTGGTTTAGCCCGGACGACGCGCTTTCCTTGGTTACGTGCCAAGCCAAATGGCCTTCAAATTTGCGCAGAAGCTGCTTCCACGTGCATAGCTTGCCCTGGCACACAAAGTGGGGCAGCTCCAGTTCGAATCCGTTCAAGTTGACGACAAACCCGAGGCACGAAATGTTGAGGCAAATGTTCCCGATGCGCACGTAATTGAAGAAGAAGAGCTCGGCGCCCGAACTTTCGGCAATTTCATCATCTTCGTCCGCGAGGAGGTCGTCGGACGACGGGGTCGCGTCGGTTGGCAGCGATGGTGGCCGCGTCAATAGCTCTTTCATGCCGAATTTCGCCATGGGACTTGTCATGTGCATTTTCATTTCGTGCGCGGTCGTCTTGGCTTGTGTGCCAAAGAAGAACTTGAACATGAGCTCGTAGAAATCGACGGCGAGTTGGATCGAAATGTCGTATGGAATGCCGGGAAAGATGCTGACTTCGACCATGTCAAACACCCGCACGCCCGGCTGGAGCTGGCTTGGCGGCAAGGGCTTGCTCTCGGCTCGGATGGACAACATCGTCTTGACTATTTAACGCACCAACACATGAGCAAGCCAGAAAATATTCTCATCAGATCGAAGAATCCTGCGTAAACGTACTCTGTTGCCCGGCGCCGTCGTCAAGCCGAGGCTTCACAACGGACATCGGGTCGTCAAAGCACATGGAGGAAGAACCTGGTTTGAGGTTTTGAATCTCCAGCCACTGCATGTTGATGCCAAACTTGGTGCACGAATCGTCAAAGTAGACGTGGCTACCCTCCGCTTCGTCCATTCCAATCGCGACGAATTCGGTGCCACCATCCTCGGGCCCCGTGCGAAACCTGCATTGAGCTCGGCCGATTCGAAACGCCACGCATTTCAGCGCCGTCGACGGTGATCCTACTCGAACTCATGAGGCATCCCACCAACGATGCCATGAACTCAAATGGACGAGTACCGGATGGAGTTGATCGCAGACCTGCCATGCGCAGCTCCTCCGAGACTGCTGCCTGCAACTTTTTGAGTTTGACGCTCTTGTCCATGGTCAAGGGGGCCACGTTGGGCTTGGGCTTGGGCACTTTGGGGGGCGCCAAGAGCACATGCCTCACAACACTAAAACATTGAAAAAACTGGTTCGAGTCCATCCCAACGACCATCGACGGCATGTCGATTTGGATGAACGTGGCTTGGTTGAACAGCGCCATGTTGTACTTGCACGTGATCGAGCACTCGTTCATGATCGGCTGCAACAACGATGGGGCGCCAACGCTGCGCTGCTGGGGGTTGTACCACAGCACCCCCGCGTCAATGTCGACGTCCAACGGTGCCACGTGGCACGACATATCGGTCAACACAATGTCCGCCATCGTGTACGCCACCAAGTGGTCCTTGCCGAGTTCAATTTGAATGCGTTGAGAGGCCACAACCATGCTGCTCTTCGACTCTGGCTCTGCCACGTGAATCTGTGTTTCGACGAGCGTAATGCTGAATTGCTTGGTCAGGACGAGGCCTGTGGGGAAATGGTTGACAAATGGCTGTTTGCCCGCATCAAGTTTCTTTTGACTCGAGCTTGTGTTGCTTTCGTCGGACTGGCCGAGTTTTCCTTGATGGAGAAGGTCCAACAAGGACGTTGGCGACGTCCGTTTGTGGACCAACAGAGTGGTGGACGTCGGTCGCTCCCCGTTCCCACGCACGATTTCGAGCAGATGGACGATGTCGTCGTGGATGATGTCGACCATGTGAAAGATGTGGTCGCGAATGGCCACCGTCCATTGTAGCTTGAGTTTGTCGACCTGGATTGGCACGTGCTTGTTCGTTTGAACCGATGCGTTGACAGCGTGCACACTGGCAGCTTGCACGACAAACGAGTTTGGGCGAGGCATCCTGCTGTCCGAGCCTTCCAAGATCAATCCTTGCAGCGACTTCACGTCGACCGCAAACGATTGGGGCAACCAGTGCATGCTACAGCAACACGAGTTAGTCCAAGAGACATCGATTTGACGCGTTTACGCACTCGGTTTTGGTAGCCCGGAACGACACGTCGACTTGGTTCATTTCAAAATGGATGAGCGTAGGTGTGTTGGCTTCCGACCACCCTATTTGAACTGGACGCAGCGCCAAACTCGCGCTGATCTCGGTCAACGCATTGAACCCTTGGGCCGGTCGATGCCGCTCGACGCAGGGCGGCAACAGCTGCTCGGTTAGAAATGTCTTGATCACGCCCACCAGCGTAGTCCATTCGAGCGACAATTTGTTTTCTCTCACCGTGGGGATCTTGTCGCGACTTGTGATGGTGCCAGACACCACGGCATGCCACGCGTCGACGCCGGCGACGGTACCTTGGTGGACAAACTGAACAGCCCACTGCACTTGACTGACCTGAAGGAGTTGCGCCGACGACAGGTCGAGGCTCAAATCCGCGACATGGCAATCAATTCGATTCGTTTTGTCCATGGCGAGGCGAATCTCACTCAGGTGACCGCTCAGCACATTCTCGGACGTCAACGATGCCGTCCACGAGCTGTCGAACACGGCAACCTCGACGCTGCCAAACGTTCTGTGCCGGGGGTTCACCCGAACGTAGTCTTTGTCCAAACATGACGTGTTGATCAAGTCGTCCAGCGACGATAGAGTGATCGGGATGACCTCGAGTGCAACAAACACCTTGTCGACATGCAGAGTCGGCCGTTGAATGCCGGCACGGACTCCCACACAAATTCGCGATCGGGGAATGTTTACGGCAGACGCACGCAGCGACACTTCATGGATGTCGCCGACCAGTGATAACGTGTCCAACCGGAGGCTCCACACACTTTGCACGGTCGAAAACACACCCAACTCGACTTGATGGGCCTCGGCTTCGATGGCGAATGAAGCGGTTTTCGCGACATGCGCACGATAGTCGGCCACCGAAAAGCACGTGTCTGTCTCCTTCAAAGTGTCTTCCAGCGCATGCGAGAGCTCCAACGAGCTGGTGATTCGAGATTTCACGTCAACAGAATGGCCCGCGAGCTTCAACTTGGCGTTGTTTCGATCGTCCGGCAAGGTCAACGTCATGACGAAGTTGGTGACATGCACCGAGAGCTCCAACGGTGGATGCCTGCGTTTGCCTACGTCGTATACGATTTAATCCATGAGCGCGCAGGACAGCCAAACACCTTGGTCGATGGATGTGCTGAAGATCTGCTGGACTTGCTTGACAAACACCATGAGTTTCCAGTGGGCGGGCATGTCGAGGCTGACGTCGTGAACGTCCAACGTGGCGGCGTCAGCACCGGTTGCGGCGCTGCGCGTCATGCGCATCCCGACCGACGAAACTTGAATCAACTTGTCTGAGTTGCCAGTACGAGCGACAGCCCCAACGCCCGCGTGAACAGTGGTGACTTTGCCATAATCGCTCTCGACGACGTGGTATGTCAGCGCTTGGACTGTAAACACGTGCGTTTTGTCTGGAAGATGCGCCATTCCACTCACGTGCAATGCAATTGAGTTGGAAGCGATCGACAGGTCGAGCGGCATTTTGGTCGATTGAGGTGATGGAGATTCTGCGGTTGTGGTCGATGGCTTGCGAAGCCGTTGGCACGTGTGGGCTAGAGAATGCATGGCCACGACGTTTTCCATGTTGCTCGCATGGTTCCAGTAGGCCACCGTGTCGTTGATTTGCACCACGACTGTGCGGACGTCGTTCGCGTCGGATAGTTGAACTCGGCACCCCGTCAAAAGCACTCGCGGAGAGATCACGTCCGTCGAGACGACCGCGGTGCAGTCCAGGCGACGATTGTTGGTAAGCATGGACCACTCCAGCGACTCCAACTCGACTTGGCCATGCTTGCGAGGAAGACGAGACCACGTGATGTGCGATCTCGAGGCTGTTACGTCAAAGGATGGCATGGGGAGGATGCCTTCGCCACCGGTCGCGACGTTCAAAGTTGCCTTCTCTGACGACATGGATACGTTTCCAGGGCTGTGTACATCGAGAACTAAGTGGACAAACGCCGCGACGCATGTATCGTTGGCTGACGAGCCTTTGACCGCCACGGAAAAATCGTGAGTTTCCATGTGAAGCAAAAGTTGCCGCCGTTGACGAGGCCGATGGTCGGGTGATGAGGGAAAGGCCATGAGAGCCTGAAGAACGCGAATGTGTTCATGGACCGCTGGCGACATTTCAACGGCAATGGACGCTATTGTGGCGTGGACGGTGGTGACGATCGCTTCCTTGGCGCTGGCTTCGTCACTGGCCTCGTCGACGTGAAACTAGGCACAACCATGGATGAGAGTGGATGCAAAGTTCGAGATGGCGCGTCTCCCTGACGTACTTCAATGCCAGACAGGTCGACCCATGGCACCGCGGTGCCAACGTTGTCGGTAAAGGCAACCGACATCGTCTTTGAATTCACTTGCGCTGCGACTCGATGACGTTTCGTCGAGTACGCGACCTTGACGACGTCAACATGACTGGCCCACGACACTTGAACGGCGGTATCAGGGACGAACACGTGAGCGGCGGCGGGGACATTTTCGACCACGACCTGCAACATATCGTGGACAAGCAAGTGGTGGGACGACCGAGGCGCCGCTTCGTGTGGTTTCCGTGGCTTGTGCAGCATCTGCTGAATGAGCTGAACGACGCTGCCGCGGACGAAAGCCGTGGCGGAAGGCGCGGGACCTGTGCCGACGAGGTGCACATCGTGAATGAGTTTGGTCAAATAATGGGCCTTGACAATCAATCGAACGTGGTTCAAGTGGATGGACGAGGACGTCGACGGATCGATGAAGAGGTGGTCAGGAACGCGGGAGTTTGTGGCGACGACCTGCACGAGACAAGTCGACGACGAGTGCGAGAACGCTGTCGTCATGATCCCTGTAGATACGGAAATGTCATTCACAGCGAGTTCCAAGTCCTTCCCAGTGCATTGAACTACGAGCTGGACTGCGGATCCGTCGACAACAAGCGGCGCCGACACCGTACAAGAGACTGACTTGATCTGCAGCTCGGCAAACTTGAGCACACCCATGACGGCCGTGACGGGTTTTCCTATGCCTCTGATCGTGAGAACGGACAAGTCGTCCTGATGCTCTTTTTGTCCTACGATGATTGGCGGTGTCCGTTGGAGTTGTTGTCGAGGGAGCAACTTCGGGGAGAGATTCACTCGAAGCATTCGTGTGCATGTCGCTTGGCGGAGTCACGGACAATGCATCCACGACGACCCACACTAGCTTCATTTGGCCGAACGAAGACAGGAACGTCTTGAGGCGAACGTCGAACTCCACGCGTGTGATAAGAATCCTCCATCCATCGCGCGTCATGACTTCGACGTGGAAGAATTGCAATGGTTTTAAGATCACCTTATCGATCTTGACGAACTGGACCGTCTTGGACGCTGCCCATGTCGCGGCAAACGAGACAATATGTCCGAGGATTTGGCGACGCATGAAGTACCCCATGGCGAGAAGAATAAGCAACGTGGTCCACACCCTGATCCATCCTGACAGTGGGTTCTCGGTCGCGATTGAACCTGCGGCGGCTGCGGACCCAGTCACCGCATATAGACTCCACCCGCGGCGAATCAGCATGGTCATCGCTGCCGGCGTGAATCTATGGAACTGCGGGGCGTTTCGCCACTCGTACGGATATTATAAAAAACATTTCGATAAAATCCAGATACAAATCGCAAGCTATGGGCATGTGCATTTATTTAAAACGACATGGATCTTGGGGAGGCACCACACGATTTCCACTCATGCGATGTCGGCGACGCATTCGAGGAAGCACGACCTGATGCGCTTGACGAACTCAAGAGCGCCGAGGTCTCGGCGCTAGCATGACGTTGTGTCCATGTCAAGGCATGTGGTATGCGATGGGACGTACCTCCCGAAGGCCGGCGCTGCGCCTTGTTTCCATCACGCCGAGGAACTCGTCTGGCGAGACCGTGCCATCCCCTTTCGAAAGCATCAACCGACGCCAGTTGCACGCGGGTGACATGCCATACCGCTTTCATCAAACAAGGCGAAGATGATATCTACAATCTGACGCGATACCAACGGCCGCCCGCCATTGCATGCTGCGCGCGTCGCGCGGAAGAATTGCTCTGTGCACGAAGGACGGGCACTAACCACAAGCAACAGCGACGGAGTTCACGCACCTTTGTCGAGCCCATTCTTTTCCATAACAAGTTCCATCGCCACCTTGGCGCGAGCTGGTCAAATCACGTCATGGCGCATCCACAGCACGCTACCTTCATCGCGTCGAGGTTTTCAAGGAAGTTGTAAAAGTCCATGAATTCTTGCTCCGTGATGCTCATCTGACCGCAACCATTTTTTCGTCATGACATGGAAAGGGCCATGAAAACGACACTGACCTCGACGCCGTGCAGCTTGTCGACCTTCTCGACCCACCGGTCTAGCTCGTTCTACATACACATTGTCACGATTTTCACCGCCGCCGCGAGACGATCGTACTTGCTTTACGTGGGACACGAGGAACATGCCAAACTCGCGCACCGACAGCTCTTTGCTGCCATCGACGTCGTAGTGATCGAAGTGCAAGTGCATGACCTCCCGCTTCAAGTTGTTCCGGAACGCCCGAAACTTTTCAAACGTAAGGGGGTCCCTACGGCAGACGGATATTCATGCATCACCCGTCCATGGCACTGACGCAACGGCGTCGCTCGTACCGTTCCCATTCGCCAAACAAGTTCTTGAAAGCTGGCGTCGAATTGTCCTTGAGTCGGCGGTCTTGGCGTCCCGCTGGCGTGCGCAGACGCATCAAGTCCATAATCTGCACAAAAACGCCATCGTCATGCGCAGATTCCAGCGACAGGACGTGGTCTCGACCTCTTTGAACTCACGGTGGTCGATCACGCCGTTGCCGTCATCGTCAAACATCTTGAACGCAAGCTCAAATTGTCGCTCGGGAACTATGCCGAGTGACGCGACGGAATCGACATGCGGGATGAAACGTACTGCTGAGGAGGGTCATAAAGAACATGTACTCGGGGTACGAGATGAGGCCGTCGCCGTCCGTATCGACCAAGTCGAAGAACGCTTCGCGATGGGCCTTGGGCCCGCCATGCGTCTCGACAAACGTTTCAAACTCGCGGCATGTCACGTTGAGTTCCCGTAGCACGAGCAAATGCGTCTGCAAATCCATCGTGTAGTCGTGTGTCAACTTGGTCATGAGTGTTTCGAGTTCTTTCTTTGCGTCCGGGGACTTCTTCCACTCTTCATGTTCGCCGAGTCGCATGATCTCTTGGACGAGAGCCTTGTACGCTTCCACATCGGCTTTCTTGGGCGCGCTCAGCGCGACCATCGGATTAAACTCGGCGTTCTTTGAATGCAACTGATCTCCCTTGCGGAACGTGTACGGAGTCAGCGCACGGATAAAGTCCTGGCGGGTCATGTACGGCTGCTTGTCGAGTCGAATGCTGGCAAAGTAGTGGAACACTCGTTCCGGGCTGCTGAATCGCCGCAGTCGATTCTCATACCGGCCGACGATTTTCTCGGCTTCCGTGGGCTGTTCAGTCTGCAACGACGTTGGTTTCGTTGCTGCTTCGACTACCTTGCCATCACAGAATGACGTGCCATTCATGGACGAGAACGCTGCGCCGGCGGCAGCCGCCGCGAACAAGGATTGTTTCCTGGCGAACCGAAGCGAGGAACGCCACATGCGGTCGGTCGTCGTCGTGATTCAACGCTAGTGGCAGGTCGGGGGACACAAGGGGTCAGTATTGCAAGGGAGACGCAAGACCGAATTTTCGAAAGCACCTTACTATATCGAGGTATTTATGCAATGTTTACTAAATATAGCACCTGGCTTTAAAGACAATCGTGATTCCATACCACATTCACATTTGGGCGAGCGACCGAGACAAGAACAAGGAGAAAGGGGATGGTGGTGGTGTGGGGGATTTATTGCAGGGTTGATGGCGGCAGATGCGTGTTACTCGACGCAGCGGTGTGCGCTTACCAGTCCTTGATGGCCTCAAAGTACCGGTCCGTCAGCATGTCTGTTAGGATGGGGTGCGATCCAAGGGGGGTTGTGACAGCCACGTCGAGATTGGGATTCTTGGCTTTGACGCGTTGGACGATTGCGTCGATGTCGCCGCCAGCTCCAGTGTATTGATCTGACGAGAGGAACAAGAGCGCGATGATGACGAGACCCGAGTGCATCTTGTACACGTCAAACGCTGCCTCGAGGAGCGGCTCGTTGAAGTCTTTGCCCAGACCTTCCATGCTCGCTGTCTGAACAGCATCCACCTGCGGATTTCGTTAGCCCCATCAACGATTCGACATGAAGTATACCGTGTTCCCAAGCACTTTGGCGAGCTGCGACCCAAGCAGGTCCCGAGACAGATGCACTTCCTTGTTGGCCGTGCCGTGGTTCACCACGAGGACGTGCACTCCGCCTAGCTCGTCCTTCTTTCCGGGAGGGCATAATGCTTGGACTTTTTGGGCCAGTATTCTTGCAACCCGGTTGTCCGATGGCTTACTAATGTCGACAAGGCACCGGCCCATCGAGTACCGCAGGTACGGCACCCCGGCAGCGCTTCGAGCCCGTTGTATGGCGTCGATCGTGGTCGGAATGTACTCTGTGATGGCGCCGCTGTTGCCGATGAAGAGGGGCAAGAGCACCAAGTCGAGCGGACCGGTCTCAGCCTCCGACACTTTTGCCAGGGCCGCGTCAAACAACTGCGCTTGCTCTCCATGCAACTGCGACGCAGGGATCTGGTCCGATAGCGAGCAACTGACCGGGACGAACCGAACGCATTCGTCGAATCTCCTTGTTAGATTGGCGCACACGGCGCGCAAGTCCAGGCAAGGCTCCGTCTTCAATGCGCCGCGATTCACTACAAAGCAAACGTGTGTCCTGCCACGGCGCCGACTCGATGCATGGTGGTGTGTGGCGTGGGTGGGCGACGATGTGGAAGCGGGGTATGCATCGTCGGCATCGTCTGCCTCCTGAGCTAACTGCGCCGCGAGGCCTTCGCGGTAGGTGGGGTACAGGAACGTGACCCCCAGTTCGGCTTTGACTTTGGCGTTGGACACCCGCTTCGTCTCTTCAAAAAACGACTTGCCCATCGCAGACATGGTCGCCTCAGCCTCGGCCCACGAAATTGGCGACGGCGGTGGCACGTGCATTAGGTTGCACGCGTATGTGACGACGTCAAAGCCAGTGGCCGGCTCGTCGTCTACGGCGTTGTAGATGCTGCCGGGCTTCGGAAGCGCGACAGACTGCAACAGGATATTGACAATGTCGTCGACATGAATACGGTTGAATACTTTGTCAGGGAGATCACCGATGCGCCGCGCAACACCTTGCTGAATTTGAGCGATTGCACCGCGACCTGGGCCGTAGATCCCGCCGACGCGGAAGACGTGGACAGGGAGACCTGATTCAAGCCATTGGGCTTCCGTGAGGATGCGCAAGCGGCCACGGCTCGTGCCAGCTCCCAACGGAGCGGTTTCGTCGATTGTTGCACCGTGGCTGTCGCCGTAGACAGACACGGACGAGATGTAGCCTACCCACTGCAGCGTTGACAGCTTCTTGAGCTCCGTGTGCAGGGCATCCAGCACCAAGTCTTTTGTGTTGTCGTTGGTGAGGTCGGTATCGGGAGGAACGCGAGGCGGAATGCACATGAGGACATGCGTGACGTCCTCCAACAGCCGAAACGAATCGATTTCGAGCTGGCCGTTGTCCATAAAGTACACTTGCTTGATGCCTTTTCCAATCAAGTCGAGCTTCGCGCGCGCACTGCGCACGGTGCCGCAGATGCTAAACCCGAGCTTTTCGCGGAACGCCGCTGCGACACGGGACCCGGTGTATCCCATGCCAAGGACAAGCAATTTTGGTTTCTTCGTCGATCCAGGCGGCATCAGTTCCAACGGCAGCGACGCAATGATGGGCTGTGACGTGCCGCTCCCTGGAACGCCACTGGGATTGAACCCGAATGACGACGTTGGCGCCGGCGGTGGAGGCAGCAGTGCACTGTTCATCATCTTATCCATTCGGTCGGACGACGCACGGCGCTCCACCTGCAGTGTCGCACCGATGCTTAGTTCGGACATCTGAGGCAGTTGTAGCTCGTCGTGCCTGTCCATCCTCTTGAAGCCCGCGGCCGCCGACGGGGGAAAACGATGGGCTCAATTTCTATGTCGATTACAAATGTGTTGCCATGGTGGAGGGAATAAATACGCTTTTTGACGCGTTCTTACATCTTTTTACGACAGCTTATGATTGGTTGTGAAGCGAGAAAAGTCAAATCAAACGATGGGATGTGGTTGAAATTTTGACCAATCAGGTCGCGGCATCAGCTCTCTTTTGCCGCCTTGGTGATGGTTGAAGGCGGTTTGGAATGGCGCCACGTGTCTTGGCGGCGACGCACTAGCGGCCCCGCTGAAATCTCGCTCGCTTCGTTTGACCTCGGGTGTCCATGTGATGAAGCGATGAAACGAGGTTCGAGCATGCTGTAGTCGTCACGAGGACAAGCTGTTCACCTATGAATAGCGCCAAACGCCTGAAACAGTACGTGGCTGTTGGCGCGCATGTGCAAGCACATCATCAGCGTCCAGGCAAGGGGACCACCGCCCCTGCATGAAGCGAGCGTCGTGACAAATGTATCTCGCCGTAGGTAGCATTTCGAGCACCGTGCTGCAAGCGATGGTTCGACTGCACAGAGTGTCATTTTGAAATGGCCGACCATCCCATCAAACCAGCCGCGGAAATGGCGTTTGCGTGCAAGCAATGCAAAAAGTGCTTCCGAAAAATCATGAGGTATAAGGATCGGGCTCAAGGGGCGCTCCATGTCTGACGTTGGTTCAGCCACTTCTCCGAGGAAGACGAGTTTTGCCCCCATTGCAACAACCATTTCGTCGTCCAAGTGGGGCGGCCGAGTGGATCTTCGTCAACCTAATCGACAAACTTGCGATTGGTCTGGACGTCGGCTCTGCAAACCAGGCCTTGGACGCTCCAAGAACGCGCCGTTCGCGACGTGCAACATGTGGCTTTCGTCGGCGCAACACTTCGTTTTCAGACGATTCCGAGGAACGATAACGTGCACGCATCATTTCCAGATGAGTAACCTCATGAGAAGGCGCGACCTCGACATGGTGTGGGGCAAAGCACCTTCGTTCTCAAACAAATAGGGACGGAAAGGGGGTGTACCTTGGCTTTGCTGGTGGTGGTTGCTTTGTTGGGCATCTAGACTCGAACGTGTCGATGCGATGGTGACGTTTTGCACGATGACTTTGAACTTTGGCGTTGCGCTCCACCCTACCTCGCGTCTAGGAGGAGATCCTGTCGAGGACTCTTCGGGCATGCGAGTGGCTTCACCATTGTCAGAACCTGCCCCGCCCCCTACGCGGTTGAGGCACGTTGTTCACTGATTCATTGATGTCGCCGAACGCCAGACTTTTTCTGCAGCTCGTCCCTCCATCTACACACGCGCGCGCGTAAATCCACCAGAAGTCGTACCCTTCCTCCGTTGGAGCAATCGACGGTGGCACATGGCGCGTCGGGCGGTCTCCGAGAATCTCATTATACCACTCTTGAAGGTCAACGGTCCAAAATCACCACGGACTCGACCATGTTTGGCAGGGGCGTTGCGCAGTGGCAAGCAGCGCCGCCTGCCCATGTAGCAGCCTCCTAGGCTAGCTCGACGATCTCTGTGGGAGTGCTTTGTGTGACCCTGTCGTGCTGCAAGCATACCGGCCGAAGTCGCCGAAATGTGCAATTCTTGATGGGCGTGGTACTGCCGTACTCAGGTCGAATCCATCAGGTTATACAGCCTCATGATGTGGTTCGAAGTTTCCTGCGTCGACATGCCTTCTGGGGTTGGGGTCAGGAATGCGGGAAAGAAAATGCACGTTGGCCATGCATCTTGTCCGTGGTAGAGCTCGCCCCGACCTTTTCGGCTCGACACGATAGAAGCCGTTCAAGTCTGATCTCGCCTGTCCGTGGGGGCACGCCCCTGGTTCGTTGTTGGACAGATCTCGTGCCCAAACACATTGGCATAACAGTTCAATGGGGTTCGCTCCCCGGCTTGTACCTCGTCACTGCTCGCGACCCACCACGCCACGTGTGGACGTAAACCGAAAGCGCTCTCGATGACACACGCCCCCTCTACAAGTCACCCGTCGAGCAAAAACGGTGCCAGCGCCTTGCGCTTCCCACCACAGTTTGACGACTTTACCAAGAAGGCAGGGTCGGGTCGATGGAGCGCTTGACATCGTCCACCCAATATACCCTCGACGAGTTGGCTACCGATCGTCCCTACATCCAAATGGATAGACATCAGTAGTCGATCGAATTGTGCTCTGATAATCGCGCAGGGGCTGTCCGCGACGCATGCATGATCGAACTTGCACAATCACCTGCCCCCCCCTTCCAGCGCAACGGACCGCTGTGGACCACCAGCTACCCCAAGAACTACATGGTCAAGTAGAGGGACTCGGTAGCACAATGTCTACAACCCTTCCTCCTTCTTCAGTCCAAATCCTCCGGACGTGGAAGGGCATGGTCACGACCAA
Source organism: Aphanomyces invadans (assembly GCF_000520115.1). Taxonomy (NCBI): domain Eukaryota; phylum Oomycota; class Saprolegniomycetes; order Saprolegniales; family Verrucalvaceae; genus Aphanomyces; species Aphanomyces invadans. The sequence goes on from NW_008580146.1 coordinate 1,391,758, forward strand.
AATGGACCCTCGATACTCAGACACCCAGGATGGAAGATTCGCTCGACCAAGTGTATTATTCACTTCTCTGGGTTCCTTGCCATGGAAACAGCCTTGGCAATGCGCCCCAGTTGTGTCCAACACACACACAGACCACTCCATCCCACGTCGCGTGGTGAATGCATTTGTCCCGCTCACGTCGTCCACGACCTTGTAGTAAACAAATCAAGTCCACATGAAGTGGTCGTTGTCTCTGCCCACGAAAAGACCTGTCACGTCGGCCCAGTCAGTAAGTAGCACGCATGGACACGAATGCAGCTGTCATTGCTATGCACGACCAACTGACAACGACTCGATTGTGCATACACTGTGTTTGACGCGCTCCCTTGCAGCTCAGCGCATGCCGATTGTCAAGGGACCGCCCCTTCCCTGGTACTGCGCCCTCTCGATCGATACACACACCCCGACGTCGTTCGCGTTTGAGTAGGTCCCCTGTTCATGCCGCGCGGAACGGACATCTTGACATGGCGTCGTGGAAGTAAATTCCACGACGGGACTCACGCCCTCGTACAGGTGCTACGCCACACAACGTGGTAGTCCACTCGACGCTACCCAATCGCGCACTCGCTCCAGTGGTGGGGCTGGCGAGGAATGTGGTAGTAAATCAGTTTCCGCAGGCCTGGCTCTCGACGTCTGAGTCAGGTTCCTGATGAGGGCAAACTTGAACGTTGCTCGTTGACTAGCTGTGCACCACACGCGATGGTTCAACATGAGTCTAGGTGAGGCATCCCGTTGTGTCACCGACGGAGGTATGGGGCCCTTGCCCTTTCATTCTCCATTTTGACGAGTTGCATGCAAACGTCCCCTCGAAAGAGCATCAAGAGTTTTCAGGCCGCGTCGACCCCTGTGGGGTTTGACAACAAGCCCGCCCCAGTGACGGGGGCGTCGTCCAGGTGGGGCGTCGTGCTCGTCGCTGTCAACTGGATGGTTGGGGCCCTCCTGGCCTTTGCCATCGTGTCCCCCATCGGGATTCAAGTCGTGGCCATCTACCGCAACAACCTGGCGTTGAAATGGAACAGTTGGTTCAACATCGACCCCAAGGACAAGAACCGGTTTGCCCGCGGCAAGGAGATGCTCCCAGTCAGCTACTTTTTCCTCTTTTTTGTCGTCCCTGTAGTTGTGGCCGCCGTGCTCTTCAGCCTGGCCAAGGCCCACTACCGCATGGGGGTGACCTACTGGCTCCACATCAAGCCCCGGTGCCTCCACCGCCTTGTGAGCGTCGGCGAGATTCTGTTTGTCCTGGCTGCCGTCGCTGGCAATGTCCTCGTGTTCTACCACTCATACATGTTTCAGTTGTCGCTCAAGAAGCCTGTCTTGAAGGTCGTCGGGATTTCGCTTGCCTTCAGTGGCCTCTACAACATGGTACGCTCTCGCGCGACCATGACGACCTTACAAGGCCTGACACAATGCATAGGTCTTTCTTGCGTTGCCAGCCACCCGGCATTGTTTTTGGATGGAATGGCTCAACCTCCCGTGGGCTCGCGCTGTCAAGTACCACCGGTGGTTTGGAGCTGCCACGATTGCGATGTTTTTTGTGCATTTCGCTGTGTTTTTCGTCGAGTTTGCCAACAACGGTGCTTTGGCGCATGAACTCCTCCCTTGTTTCAAATGCGATATCGGTGTCGAAGGAAGCATGGGCAAGGACGCATGGATCAATGTCTTCGGCGAGCTCTCGCTGCTGTGCATGCTCATCATGGGTGCCACCGCTTTTCCATACGTCCGACGCAACTACTACGCCACATTCAAGGCCACGCACTGGCTATTCATCCCCGCCGCTCTCTTTGCCGTCATGCACTACGAACAGATCATCGTTTGGATCTATGTGTCCATGGTGCTGTACATCGTGAACCGCATGTACTCGAGCTCGACGGTGGCCCACCCCGTCGCTCTCGACACGGCGGCCGCGCTGCCTGGCCACGTCACGCAGCTCACGTTTAAGTGCTCAACCAACTACCTCCCCGGAGACATCGTGTACGTCCAAGTTCCTTCAATCTCGACCGTCCAGTGGCATCCGTTCAGCATCGCCTCGACGCCGCTGCACACGCCTGGTCAGTTGACCGTGTATATCAAAGCGTTGGGCCATTGGACGAGCCAAGTCCACGACTACGTCAAGCAGTGCGAAGCCCAAGGAGTGGAGCCTGTGGTGTACATGGATGCTGGTTACACGCCGCCGACACCAATGTCGCTGTCGTACTCGAGCGTGGTGTTCATCGGGGGCGGCATTGGAGTGACACCGCTCATGGGTCAAATCATGCACTTGCTCCACGCACGGCCCCATCAAGACGTGTACCTGGTGTGGCACGTCAAGACGGTCGAGATGGTGTCGCAGTTTCAGGGGTGGCTGCACGAGTTGGAAGACGTGGCCGAGCGACACCGCGGACGGTTGAGTTTGCACCTCCACGTGACCCAGCAAGACATTGCCGAAGTCTCGATTGAGCATGACGAACCCACTCACAAGTTTCAATTGTCCAAGTCATCAACTGAACCGCGCCCGTACTCGCATCTGTCGACGACACGCAAGTTGGTGATGTTGCTGCTGGCGTTCTTTGTCAGTGGCGCCCTTCTATTCTACGTCCGGTACCAGCAAAAGATCTCGACATACAAACCGAGCTTGTGGCCGCTCCAGCGCTTTGTCGAGTTTTCGATCGTGATTGTGGGGTCCTTCTTTGCCTACGGAGTTGCTCTTATCCGCCCGGGAAAGCAACCCGTGGCAGCAACCGCATTGCAAATGCGTGCCAATACTACTGCTGTGCCTTTGACGAACGACGAGTTTGTCCGCCATTTCAACGTCAAGTATGAGCGTGCAAATTGGGAGGAGCTGTTTGGAGAGATCAAGGCCGGTCACTCGTCGACGGACCTCCGATCCGTCGGTGTGTATGTTAGTGGCCCGAACGCGCTGACCGCAGCCATTGAAGCCGTCACCGCGAATGACGCGCTGTACGACGTACATCACGAAGTGTTTGAGCTGTAAACGCGCGTGGATCGGTGTCGTTTGTGTCGATAGTGTGTTGTCGCCGTTGGCCTGCGTGTATCATCCGTCAATTCAATTTCTGTTGCTTGTCAGCCCTTCTCTAATCGGACGCGACGCTGATTGGTGGAATTTTCTCAAAGCAAGGAGAATTAGCCAATCAAAAATGTCTCCACTCATCCATGTCTACAATCGGCTTAGCTTCTGCACCGAGGAGACGTGAAAAAAGAAATGTGGGCGCATGGAATCTGAGAGCGTTGACGGGGGCGACATAACGAACGCAATCCAACATACTGTTGAAATTCAGCGGTGAACCCAACTCCCCCTTACCTGTGTCCAAGCCTTCTGCGAAAGCTCTAGCGGTCACCAGGAACTTTTTTGAAGAGAGGAATCCGCGGCGTGTTCTTGCTCTAACGAAAGCAACTTGAGAATCTCAGCGCCATTCACAGCATCTCAATATGTCAAAGCAAACATAGCGTCCAAGGGTGGCTGCTGGACCGAAGATCCATCGATCTCACCCAAGCTTGGCCACCACTTCATGTTGTATACAGTAGTCGATGGTTTGCCTCGTGCTACAATACAACTTGCCGCCAATCAGGGTGCACATTGGATGTGATTGGACACCGAATACCCAATGGCATCACAAGTGGTTATTAGTCGTACGTGGCGCCATGCAACGTCAAGACAGCCCTGCGGCCAAACACGGCGGATGCACATCGCAATGTACGCTGCCTTCGTTGGCTCCACCGGTGCAACACTGACCACTGCTTGCATCCGCCATCACAACGACACCACTACCTTGACACCCGTCCTTGCTCATTGTTGAATTTGAAATCCCCAAGAATGATCAACACGTCCGACTACCTTGAGGCGACGACACCTAAGCCTGCAGACGTGATAGAAGGGCACACCATCGATGGTTTAGCCGGGGACACTGCGATCCTCCCTCCCAAGCACAAACCGCACGGCGTCTGGTTGCTTGGTCATTGTGTTGTCGGGTTGCTTATGGTGTTGGTCATGCTCACCCCCATGGGCTACAACCTCCCTGTGTACCCCATTGAGTTTTCGACCCCCATCTCGGTGTGGTGGGGCGTCAACCCGAAAGTGAAGAACAGCGGCAACCCGGAAATGGTCGTCCCAACTTACTTTTTCCTCGGTTCGGTGTTGCCTGTCGTAGTCGGGGCAGTGTTGATGGCGTACATGCGCGCTAAGGCCAGCGTGTTCATTTCTCCGTTTTCCACCCTTCTCCACCGCAAACCACGATTGTTCAAACACAAGGTCAGCTATGGCGAGCTCCTGTTCTTGATGGTCATGTTTGTTGGGAACGCGATTGTGTTTTCGTACCAGTACAAAAAACGCTTCAAGCCATCGGGCACGACAAACGATCGAATCAAGGCCATTGCGACGTCCCTGGGGTTCTCTGGCTTGTACAACTTGATCTTTCTCTCTCTACCGGCAAGTCGCCATTCGCTGTGGATGGAATGGCTAAACATTCCGTTTGCCAACGGCGTCAAGTACCATCGGTGGCTTGGGGTTGCCTCGATCGTGTCGTTCGTGGTCCACACGATCGTATTCGTGGTATACTACGTTCGCACCAAGACGTTGAGCAAGATGCTTCCGTGCTTTGACTGTGACGTTGCCGTGGATGGCAAGATGAACTGGGAGAACCTATTTGGTGAACTCTCGCTATTGTGTATGCTTGTCATGGGAGCGACGTCGCTGCCGTACGTACGCCGCCACTACTACTCGGTCTTTTACGCCACGCACTTCCTCTTCATCCCTGCCTCCCTCTTCGCTGTCCTTCACTGGGGCAATATCATCTACTTCCTCTTTACGTCGATGGTGCTGTACATGGTCAACCGTCTGCTGTCCACGTCGTCGATCACGACCCCCGTCGCCATCAAGCGCGCCGTGCCAGTGTCGTCGGACGTTGTCGAAATCTCGTTCGAATGTACCACGGGCTACAACCCCGGTGACGCCGTGTGGATCAAAGTGCCCGCGCTTTCCAAGACGCAATGGCACCCTTTCAGCGTCGCGTCGACGCCGCTCGAGACCCCCGGCTCACTTACCATCTACGTCAAGACGTTGGGCAAGTGGACGATGGGGCTGCACCACTACATCGGGGAGTGCCAAGAGCGG
>NW_008580146.1:1397003-1401972 GCF_000520115.1 Aphanomyces invadans
CACAAGGACATGCTTGTGTGCTTCCAATCCTGGCTGCACCGCATCAAAGCCCTAGGTGGAGATCGCTTAAACATACAGCTGTACGTCACTCAAGAAGATGCGACAGAATTCGACTTTTACGATGACAAGAACGGCAACCAAACCAAAAAGTTTTCCGGGCAGGAGGATAGCCTTCCTCGCTCCTTCGACATCCATCAAGTCCACATGGAGCCAAAACCGTACACCCACGCAAACACGCTCAAGCGTGTCTTGATTCTGGTGCTCTGCTTTGCCTTTAGCTGCGCCCTTGTTGCCGTAGCCACCCATGGCTATGTCCTCGCAACGTTTTCCTCGGCCCGGTGGATTGTTCTTCGTACAGTTCAGTTTTTCGCGGTCGTTGTCGGGTGCTACCTCGCGTACTTTGTCGTGCGACTCCCGAAAACCCCCATCGGCGTTGCAATTGCTGACGATGGCGGACGCCATGCCGAGAAAGCGATGCGTGCCGATGACGTGACCGAGCATTTCCAAGTACAGACGGGTCGCGCAGACTTGGCTCAGACCTTCCAAACCATTCAAGCACATGCTGCCGGCTCATTCGCCGTGTACGTATGCGGCCCCAAGAGTTTGGTGCGCGCCGTGGATAAACTCGGTCATGGCAAATTTCCAGTGCATCACGAAGATTTTGAAATGTAGAGAGCGCTGAGTCCTTACGATTTCATTCAATATAGAGTCCACACGTTTCAATAATGATGTCGCGTTGCGCTCTCCAGCGTTCTCTTGTCCACGGAGGTGCCTTGCCGCTTCCAACATGAGCACGACGTGAGCCCACATGTCGTGTTTATCTTTGTAAGAAGTCACTTTTGCACACCCTGCGCATGTAGCTCCTGAGGTCGATGGAATGTCCGTCCAACAGTCTGTTTGTGTGAGGCATCAATGGAAACTCGAAAGCAAGTGGATTGCACCCCAAGACCACCGAATAATTGTTGCTTCGAGCTTGGACTTGTAGAAACGCAGAGTCCGTATTGAATTGCTCTTGCCGGCCAAATGTTGGCGTTCTGTTTGTCGTCGGTACACAACACGATGAATGTCACAAAGCAAGGCTTTGACGAACCGAGAAAGTAGTGTCCGATTCTAGTTTAGCAACCAAGATGCCACCGTCGCGCTGATTACGATGCCCAGACCAAACTTTGAATGGTGTGGACCTGAAGAGGTGGGTGTGGTACTCGAAGAGGATGAGCTTGTTTGGGGAGTTTGAATCGCGTCCCCATGCACAGCCAGCGCCACCAACCCCCCGCTGCAATCGTACGCGACCACGAACATCCACGTTTGAGTCTCAATGAGGCAAAGGGGGTGAGTGCTACAGCTTTGCTCGCACTCCAAAGCAAGGTCGACGCTGTTGAGGTCATCGGATCCTTTGAATACTGCGAGCGGATCGCTTGCGGCCGTGACGAATTCACGGCCAGTACTTCGATGTCCCGGATCCACTCGTGGTACTGCATCAACCCCTCTGACTGGACTGCTGCACGAACCACAAAGTAAAATGTCTGGTTAGAATTCGCGTCAAAACTATTCCAAACATGAACGTGCCACCCTCATGGAATACGACGGGGCGGTGGGCTGCTGGGGTGATCACGGACGACTACGATAGCAAGAGTCTTGGTAAATCTGCGAAGGGCTACCAATGAGTATTTGAGGACGCCGTTGCAGTCCCAGCATGGCAGCATCGTCGAGCTTGTCGATGTTGGTGTAGCGCGCGAGGATGAGTCTCACTTCTTATGATGACCGTCGTCAGCGCCGCCATCTTTGGCCTTGGCGAGCACAACGGCTTCGCCACCGCCGGTGCCCGCACTTGCATGAACGGAAACGTCGCTCAGACAGAGGAGTTCGCTGCACCATTTCGTTGTGGCCACTGTTCTTCATATCCAGGTCGCCTCCCCATTTCACAATTGCCGTGGAGAAGATTGTTGTCTTGTACCAAGGCAAGTGAAACTCGTCCAATGCTGCCACAGGAAGCATCCAATCAACACATGCATCGATGGAAGCGAGGCTTCGCAGGACGAGGGGGACACTATAGACCCTCTACTCTTGCTCTCGCAGTCTGCTCTGCGCTCGAAACGAGTACGTGGATCGATGCGGCTCCACCTTTTGGCTCCACCTGTTTCGCGCGACAACCTCCCGTCCTTGCATCGAATTCAGATCAGTAAACAGGAATAATATGTTGTTAACCAAGCTTTGGGGTCCCGTCGGGTCGATTTTTGCTGTGGAAGGTGGCTCACGCGTTCCTACGGAATCTAGTTGTCAAGGGCAGCGGCTTTCGTCGACGCCGACGAACGACATGCGAAGAATGGCCATTCACACAAGTGCCAAAGATTGCTTCCGATGAGTGTGAAAAAGGCTGTGTAGTGCTTCTAGGTGACTGCCGGTGCACCGTAAGGAAGCCGGACGAACGAGGATTTGCACAGAGGTGAGATGCACGTTCCGCTGGCGTTCGGACCTGCAATTCAAATCTAAATATGTATCAAGTTTCGAAGAATTGAGTTGAAGTACAAAAAATCCCCATACAAAGAGGGAAGTACTACCGTGGCAATAATTCAATCCACTAAATCGATTGAGCTGCATGTCGTCGTCTGAATCGATCGATGGTTTCGTCCATGGAGGAGCTTGAAACTAGGTCTACCATCGTTTCTTCGTGGACCGCGTTGTTTTCGTACAAAGTCGTCTCCTTCACCGACAGAGTCATCTTCTTCGTCAACCACCTCTTCGACGCGGCTGCCATTAAAAAGACAACTCAACATGGCACTGGGTTAAATGGTCTGACCAAACCTCAGTGGACCATGCATGCACCTCGCGCTGTCTCCGGCCCGATCAAGTGGACGAAGTGCGCGTCGAAAGGTGCTTGTATCCCAATCCTGTCAACGCATTCGATGCCTTTTTGCTTCTTCTGGTAAGATATGTAGATGCACATGAACTTCGTTGGCGTTCTTCGTGTCGCCACACTTCGACACTGGTCGTCGTCTCCAAGGCACTTGAAAGCCCCTCATGTCTGGCCTGCGTGGCAACGAATATACTTCGAAGTATTACGTGCAGGATTACTCTCAAAACAAATACCCTATAAAACCTCACATGGCATACATTTTCAAGGAATCGATCGTTCCGTCTCCAACGAACGGTCCAAGGAACAGATTCGTCGGGATAAAAATCTATTACTTTCTAGAGGTGTCGGAACTGAAATGTCCTTCTCAACGAGTATTTACTTCACAGATATTGCACGGTGCAGGTGTCTCCGCCCAGGGCGGACGAGCGCGAGCAGTACGACGGGTGAAATGAATCTGGATTACTCTTTGATAGGAAACCCCCCACGCGGAAGGCCATGCTACAAGTTTACTTCCTTGCTAGGTCCGTTGCGGCCAATATTCGAAATTTACGTTGACCATCCGAGTACGAATGCAACATACTTATAGCTTTGGTCGGATTTCGACCAAGGTCCGGCCTTGTTCGCCGCCCTTGAAGTCGGGATCTCAAGGGGGGGATCGATACGGTATTGGATGAGAGACTTCACGGATGCGGGGACGAGCGAAAAAAGTCTCGACCGTTTTGACCATCCATTCATGAAGACCAGGCAAACTTGAATCAAGGTGGGCCAAGCGGCTTGCCACACAGTGGGCGCTGTGGTCGGGTGGACAGCTCCAATCACATTGCGCTCATGTGTTGATTGGCACTCTCGTGGACATAACGTGTCGTCTCGAACCAATAAAAAGGCGGCCAAAACGCCATTGGATCGAGTCCAAGTCGGTTCAGCTCAAGATCGAATCGCATCACCCGATGATGGAGGATGGATCAAGATTTGAGTGGCTGGGCGCGACAAACGACTTGAAATTCTCTCCTCGTTCGTGGTAACGCAACGATCCTTGTGCTGACAGGGTTCAGCGCACGACTTGAAGAAGACCGTCCTGTGAAACTTGGGAATGTAGCGAAAGATTTCACTCACTTGTGCTTTCACCCCGCAAGACCACCATGACCGAAGCGGAGCACTACCGCGCGGCAGATACCCCCAAGCAAGGCCTCCACGACTCGGTCGGGGCGTTTGCGACGATGGACGATTCCCTTCAAGAAAGTCTGGCACCCCTTCGTGGCTCGCCGTCTTCCCCCGCAACTCGAGCCTTTGGCGCACTTGGCCATGGTTTCATTGGTGGTTTATTAGTCCTGGCGGTGCTCGCCCCCATGGCGTACAGCTTGCCGTGGTACGGCACAAACGCGTCCACAACGTTGTCGGGTTGGTGGGGCGTAAATGCCAAAGTCAAAGGCTCTGGGCACTCGGAAATGGTCGTGCCTACATACTTTTTCCTTGGGACGGTGTTGCCGATTGTAGTCGCCGGTCTTCTCCACGCCTTTTTGCACAAAAGAGCACCGGTGGGACGACTGTCGCAGTTCTTGCATCGGAAGCCCAAGCTGTTCAACTCGCTGATCTCGAACGGCGAGATCGGGTTTGTCATTGTTGTCACCGCGCTGAACGTCGTCGTGTTCTACTACCAGTTCATGAAACGGTACAAACCGACCAACGCGACAGCCGACACGATCAAAAACGTCGGGACAGCCCTGGGCTTCACGGGCCTGTTCGACATGGTGCGGCCCCACTTGTAGCTTTCTGCTGACGCCTCGCCTCGTAGGTGCTGATTGCCCTGCCAGCCACGCGGCACTCGTTCTGGATGGAATGGCTTGGCATTCCGTATGCGCACGGCGTCAAGTACCACAACTGGATCTCCGTGGCCACGATCGTCACATTTCTCGCCCACACGATTTGCTTCGTGGTGTACTACGCTACCGTGGGGAAACTCTCGAAGCTGCTTCCGTGTGTGACGTGCGACATGGCGACGGACGGCCTTGCCAACTGGGAGTACTTTTTCGGCATCCTGTCCATGTCGTGCATGCTTGTGATCGGCATCACGTCGCTGCCGTACGTACGCCGCCACTACTACTCGGTCTTTTACGC
>NW_008580146.1:1402082-1455910 GCF_000520115.1 Aphanomyces invadans
TACACGCCTACAGCCCCCATCCCCGCCTCCCACTCGGACGTGGTGTTTGTTGGAGGAGGCATCGGGATCACGCCATTGATGGGCCAGCTCATGCATGTGCTGCTTAGTCGTCCTACCCAAAACGCGTGGCTCATCTGGAACGTCCGTCACAAGGACATGCTTGTGTGCTTCCAATCCTGGCTGCATCGAATTGAGACTGTTGGTGGAAACCGACTGAAGATTCGTTTATTCGTGACTCAGGACGACGTGACGGATTTCGAGATCGACACAAAGAACACCAAAGTGCTTCACCATACAAACGCGGACGCAACAACAGTGCAGCCGCGCCCATACGTACACTTGAGAACCGACGCGCGAGTGGTGATGCTGCTGCTGGCATTTGGTTTTAGCGGCGGTCTCTTGGTGGCTGTGACATACGGCAGCTACATCCAGCGGGTCCCCGCCAAGTATTGGATTGTCCAGCGGATCGTTCAGTACTTCGTGGTGTTGTTGGGGGCTGTCTTCGCGCACGTTGTCGCCAAGTGTGTTTGTGGGCGACAACCTTTGGCGCTTCCTTCCACTGAAGTGCCGTTGAACACGGACGACGGCGCCGCCCACCACTTCTCCGCGCAGTCTGGCCGGTCAAACCTTGCTGCGTTGTTTCAAGAAATCCAAGCCACGGCAACGGCGACAGTGGGCGTGTACGTGTCGGGTCCCAAGACATTGAGTCAAGCGGTGGACGCCCACGGCCAAGGCATTTCAACATTTCACATTCGTCACGAAGTGTTCGAGATGTAGTGGGGATCTGTAAAGTCAAGCACAGTGCATTCTCCATGGCAAGAAGTCTTGTGTCGCGCGAGGTACTGCTCATGCCAAAGTGATGCATCACGCACTGGACAGCAACTAAAACGTAGCTCGGACGACGCGTGGAGCTGAATCGGGTGGCTGTCATGAATGCGTCGATCCGCCTATTCCCCCATGGAACCGTTCACACGATGGAACGCATCGCAACCGTGTGAGCGGTAGTGACTACGTTCCTCGGTGTCCAACGGGAGAGTTGCCACCGACATCGTGCCCATGAAGTGCAACGCGTTATCGAGGTAGCGCGTGCAGATGAGGAACGATCCAAACACACATCATGACTTGGACATTCATGGACACTTTACATCGTCTTTTTTACATGTCAAACTCTTCGTTGTGGACGTGGAACTTTGCTTGACCTTGGATTTGACCGTCCACAGCTCGGACGAGGGCCTTTGGACCGGAGATGTACACCCCGACAACGGCGTCCTTGGCCGTTTGCGCTTCGATCTCAGCAAACACCTCTGCCCAATTCGCGCGTTCAAACTGCACGTTGTAGTGTGCCACAAACGCAGGTGTGTCGAGTTCCTTGCCGAGCTTGGGGGCACCATCCACTTGGTTGGCAACGGGGATTGGAGACTGTGTCTTGGCGACGTACGTGACAATGTACGCCATGTAGCTCCCAGCGACGACCACGCAAAATTCGGCAAGGCGCTGCAGCGGCCAGTAGCTGCGGTTGATGGCAGAGATCTTGTTACCGTACAAGAGAAGCACCGCGAGACTCCCACTGAAGGCAAACGCAAGCAGCAAGATCCACATTCGCTTGGTTGTGTTCAAGTGTGCATACGGACGAGACTCGACGTTGGCGACGGTTGAGGTGGCGTCAAAGGTCGCGACGCCGCCGATTCCATCGTCGTCTTCCACATTCAGAGACGTTGTGTGCTCCTGTGTCACATGCAAGCGGAGGTGTACGCGACCGCCATTCGCTTCGCTCAACGCTTCCATCTCGCGCAACCACGCTTGGAACTGAAGCAGCATCGCCGATCGCCGAACGTGCCAAATTAGCCACACCGTTTGGCGAGGGTTCGTGTGCAAAATGTGAAGGAGCTGGCCCATAAGGGGGGTTACCCCGATGCCTCCACCAACAAACACAACGTCAGAGTACGACGACGAGATCGGCGCCGCCGACGTGTACCCTCCGTCCATGTACACCACCGGCGGGAGACCAACGGAGTGGCAGTAGCGAACGTAGTGGTACAGGCCGTTAGACCACCTGCCGAGGCATTTTACGTAGACAGTGAGGAGGCCCGGTGCTTGCAGCGGAGTAGATGCGACACTGATGGGGTGCCACTGGGTGTTGGACAGAGCGGGGACTTTGAGCCAGACGACGTCGCCGGGACTGTACCCCGTCGTGCAGTGCAGTGTGAGTTCGACGACCTCGGCAGGCATGGCGATGGCGCGCTCGATCGTGACAGGCGCCGAAATGGACGCGGACGAGAACATGCGGTTGACCAGGTAAAGCACAATGGTGGCGTAGAGCCAGTAAAGGATGGGCCCCCAGTGGAGGACAGCAAAGATAGTGGCAGGGATAAAGAGGAAGTGCGTCGTGTAGAACACGTTGTAGTACTTGCGGCGAACGAACGGCAGCGAAGTGGCGCCCATGATGGCCATGGCGAGGAAGGACAGGATCCCGAAAAAGTTCATCCAGTTGTCGAACCCTTCCTTGGCCACGTTGCAGTCAAAGCATGGAAGGAGGTCATGTAGCTCGTTGCGGATGCCGTACACGACAAAGTAGACCACAGTGTGGCCAGCGATCATGACAATCGTAACGACACCGAGCCAGCGATGGTACTTGACACCATGGGCGTACGGGATGTTTAGCCATTCCATCCAAAAGCAATGGCGAGATGCGGGCAACGCCAAAAACGTCTGCGTAGACGTCAGTTCTGTAAGGTCTTATGTAAGCGTACCATGTTGAAAAGACCGTTGAACCCCAAGGTGGTTCCAATGATGGAAAGGATGTTCAAGTTCGTACTCTTGCCCGGCTTGTACCGTCTAGCCCATCGGAAGTAGAAAATGATAGCGTTGCCGCCGAGCACGATAATGAGGAAGAGAATCTCGCCGTAGCTGATAAGACCGCGAAATACCAGGGGCTTGCGATGTAATAAATGGGAAAAGGGTGGGACGACGATGGGGGACTTGGTTCGGATGATGGCAAACACGACTGCTCCGACGAGGACGGGGAGAACCATGCCAAGAAAGAAGAAGGTGGGCCTCACCATCTCTCTGTGGCCACTGCTGCGCACTTTGGGATCGCCTCCCCACCAGATGGTAATAGGGTTCGAGATTTTATCAGTGTAGAACGGGAGAAAGTACATGAACGGCGTCCACGTCGCCATGAAGAGGCACAGACCAACAAACCAGTGTCCGAGGACCCACCCAAAGTGCGTCTTGGCCACAATCTTCGTTGATATCTCAGGGGCCGAGTCAGTTTCGATCGAGTTGACCTTGGGAGTGTTGAGAGGGCAAAACGTTGAGTCTTGCATGGTGAACCAGACTCTGCAAATTCCACAATGCCTCTTACCGCATCGACTGAAAATTTCGCCCGGGACAGCAGTTTCCTGTCAATGAAGTGCGCCAGTGGAGCGCAATGTCGATTAGCCGCCCACTTTTCCAGATTTCCGTTTTTCGCAGACGTGGCAGTCTTCCACGATGGTCGTGCGTGTGCCACTCTGGCCTGGATCGTCTTTGAGGTATTTTGATTGGTGAGTTCGTAGCCAATCAACGAAACCTGCGCTTCTCATTGGATGCCTGGCGATCTCTCGAGCCTTGCGTCGGATTGGCGTCGAATCAACCAATGGCATCACTCGAGTGGCCTGAGCACGTGCCGAGGTCGTCTGTCGCGGGTATCGTGTGGCTGCGGCGCCTACAAACCAACCACATAGCATTGCGGTTAGGGGAAATGTGACAAGTCGCTGAAGGAAAGAGTCTGAATCATACTGAGCTTATACACTCGACGCGTTTTACGAGTACCACCGTAATGGCCCCGCGAAGGCTCTTTTGACGCAACCAGCTAAGCGGAAGGAAAGGACCGATTCTGAGAAACGTGCCAGGTCTTGTCTCGACGTGCCAACGCGCATCCTTATCCGCGCGAAAAAGCGAAAGTCGCGGCGGCGTCGATGACGACACTTGGATACGCTTTTCCATTGGCGTCCGTGGTTTTGCGACATTACTACGATGCAACGCGTGGAAAGCCAACGATCTCGGGTGTGCTTGTTGAGGCGATTCCCAGCGACCTCCGAGGTGGACTGGCCCTAGCGTTCGACCTGCCATTCCGTTGTCAGCAAAACGACATGATGCATTTACGTTGCTCGAGCCATAAAGCGCTCACAGAATTCAACTGACGTGACTGTTTCAACACGGACCACAGTGTCCGAAATAACTTTCGCGACTGCTCTCCAACATATTCTTTCTACGTTGTCGACGTTGATGGGGCAAGTGTCCTTGCCTTGCCCCACGCCTCCCACGCCCGCCATGAAAATCCAATTGGAGGTCGTTGCAACAAAAAAACCTTTCAAAGCGAGTTGTGGAGGAACGTCTGCGACTCTTGGCGTAAATGGCATGGTCCAGCCCTATACCTGGCAACTCGTTACTCCTTGCTGGATACAAAAATTCGACACCGCGGAAACTCGGCAACGTCGGACGGCCGTATGAACTCAACGTCAGCAGAGCACACAAGGTTGGCTATACAAACATCTATGATCGAGGATTACGGCAAGTTGTTTTCAAATTAATTGCCACACGAGTTGTCGCATCTTTTACTTCAACACAACCGAGGGCTTGCCTCCGTCGATTTTGGAGCTGCCGAGGTGGCCGTACGCGCCGTCATCGTCGTTGTCAGCGGCGCGGTTATTTCTCCGCTTTTCAAGGCCGCCTGACCGGAGGCAGACGCAGAGCAGGAGGAAGTCGAACGCTGTCATGACGACAAAGCTGATGGAGCCGATCAGGCGCGTGATGTTGAAGAGGGCAATGAACAAGAAGAGCGTGGGCAAAAATACGTTGGCCCCGACAAAGTAGATGCACACAATGATGAGCACCGCGTTCGAGAGTAGCCAAAACATGAGCAGGTTGGACCGGAACGCTTCAAAGTTCTTCTTGACTTCGTTGGCCTTTTTCGCGTCCTGCTTTTGCTCAGCTTCCTTGAGCTTGCGGGCAGCTACGAGGTCCTTGTAGCTCCCTGAGCTCGCTTTATCCACACTCGACATGCCGTGGTTGCCGTGGCCGCTGGAGTCTGTGAGCCCCTTGGTCCCCCAACTCAAATCTTGCAAGTTGCAGAATGCATATATCATCAAGATGTTGATTGTGGTCGGCAGCATGACGGTGTACTGGACGATCGTAAACAGGACGTGGTGGAGTTCGCAATGGACGAGTGCCGCGACAAAGTACACGCCGAGGGTAGCAATGATCAAGCAAATGTTGAAGAGCGAGATGTTTCCGCCCGACGCGATCGACGCGAACGCAAAGAAAACACCTGCGATGACGACGACGGCGTACGCCAGACACAAAAACGTGTACAAATTCTTGACGTGCTGGGGCTTGTTCCCGAGGCCAAAGATGAGTTGGATCATGATCAGCATCGCGTAGAAGATGTTGAAGAGAGACATTGCGATCGAGTGGTGGTCGTCGTACCATTCTTCGGTCTGGGCAAACCCGAGTTTGTTTTTCTTGAGACTCGTAAAGACCGTGTAGTACACGGACAAGTAAAACGTCGCGACCATGAACCAGCCAAACATGAGCTGGATGATGAGCTGAAAATACTGGATGAGGAAACCGATCTTGGTCAAGATCGAATGGTTCGTGTGCGTGTACAAGCGGCCCCACTGCACAATCGAGTACAGCATGGCAAAGAAACTTCCGTTCAGCCACCGGCGGCGTTGGTTCATCAGGTCTACGAGCGTTGACGGCACGTCCGTCCGTGCAATCGCGTCCTTGATGTACTTGAGTTTCCATGCGCCGTTCGTGCGCGCGAGTAGCTCAAAGCACAAAATGCGATCTTCTGCCAGGTACATGTTGCCGTAGAACGGCCCCAGGTCCGCCATGTCGGTGGTCAAGCTCTTAAAGTACGCGTTCAATGGCGCGCCTTTGATGGCAGAGAAGCGATATGCCGAGAACGCGCCAGGTAAGACCGACACGAACCCAAAGCACGACTCGGTCGCTTTGTCCAGCAGGTTTGACACCTTGTACTCGAAGTGTTGCGTCGCAATCACAAAGTTCCACAAGTTTGGGATCGGTCGGCTCACGGCGATCTCACCGCAGACGCCGCCTACATCCGGCTTCATCTCCAACGTAGACAAGAGCTTGTAGAACGCAGATTTGGTCGGCAACGTCCCAACGTCCAAGAGCACATTGTAGTCGGGATCCACTTGGTTGCAGAAAGCGTTGAAGAACCACAAGTGCGAATTTAACTTGCCCGCGTTCGCTTCCTTGAGCGCGAAAAGGACCTGCAGCGGCGGGTATGCCTTGTTGGACGACCCCGACGGATGGTATAGCTTGACTTGCTTCTTGTCCTTGGCAAGACGCAGCGTACGCTCGAAGAGATGCATGGTCGTGTTAGCGCCCGTCGAGAAGATCGTCATTACGTCTTCGTTGAAGAGACCGAAATCGCGGAGGAGCGCAAGTGTGGACGGGTTGGCTTTGGTTCTGCCGTCAGAAACGATGCACACCACGATGTTCTTCCACGCATCGTCGCCCTTGTACCCTGGCAATGCTTGCTTCTGAATATTTGCCACGTTGTTGCACACCTTGCGCAACGTCGTCGCTAACTCTTCCGCGTCTTCGTTGTACATGGTGATGACAATCATCATGGTCGGTTTACGCCCGCGGCCAACGCACTGCAAACGGTACCCATCCGACGTGAAGTGGATAGGGTTCACAGACGCCACGGGGGTGTAGCTCATCTCGACAGCTTCCTCGTAATGATCGCCACCCGCAAATTCTTGTGTAAACGGGACTTGGATCCCTCGGCACTTTCGCGACGGCAACGGCCCTTGGCGACCGCCTTCGAGCCACAAGGACAAGTTTTCGGCCCACCCAATGACTTCTTGGGCCTTGGCGAGAAGCATGGGGGCAATGTCTTCACCGTCACGCTCCGACACGAGTAGCAAGCACTCTCCCGCGTTCACGAAGCAGTTGATGGCTTCACTGTAAAACATGTCTGCCTCGGCGCGGCACCCGCGGTCGATGTACCGAAACGCATCGAGGGTCGTCACGCAGTCATTCTCAAAGCGGACGTGCGATCCGACGCGGCTCGAACGTACAGACGGGCGTCGATTCTCCATGACGGTGCCTGGCAAGGAACGTGGGAAAGCCGAACTGGGCGCCGGAAAACGAAGGATTCAACGTATCATTCGACGAATCACCTTTCGCGTTAAACCCTTTCCAACAAGCGATTTAACATAATATCACTGGTTTATCGTTAAACCCGACCCATTTAACGTTGGAACTGGGTGTGAGTAATTTGGGTTTTCCCGTGGTCTCCATACAAACATCAAGTGAAATGTCGAAGGATGGTGTCCCACACCAACGCCTCGCTGCGACGACGAATGGGCTTGTGTGCCCTTTGAAGATCCAAGTCGACGTGGGGGGTTTGCCGCGCCAGATCGAACACTGGGTCAAGCGCTAGAGCATGGGCGATACCACAGCCGCAGACTGTAATGCCCATCCAAGATGTCCCAACGGAACGGAGAGTTCAAACGCCTCGGACATGTCTCCCCTCCTGACCACTGGTGTACCACATTGTGGGCCTCCGTTTGCCAGAAGCGAGGACCCACCATGGTTTTGACGAGGAAGCACCACAGGAAAATGCACACCATACATGCCATGCTCTGACGAGCCTTCGCTCCGACGCAATCGTCCCGAAAAGTTGTCGGAGTTGTGCGCAACCCCAAGCGCACGGCAGTCGGGTGCCATTACTCGCGAAGAATGTTGGGGGGTTAGACCGGAAAAGCCTGTTAGACTGAATAAAACGGCATGACATATCATCATCGAATTTCAAGGGTTGGACATCCGAAATGGCCGGATAATTACAACCCGAGAGGGCTCGCGATGGCGCGATTCTTGGACCAGTGCACAACGACGGAAGTGCGGGCGGTACTCGTGGCCGAGAAGCTCAAGACGCTCGTCGGCGGACTACAGTTTGTGAGCAAGGCTGGCAAAGAAATCAGCATCGAGTGCTATACCGACACCCTTGTGCTTCGTGCGTTGAATGACTCGCATTCCGCGTCGGCCGAGATCACATTTACCAGGTTGTTTTTCACCGAGTACACGCTTCCGCCCGATTTACGACGATGTGAATTGTCTACCATGGACCCTTCGCTTCCACTTGTCAAGTGCACAACGTTGGCGAGCACGCTCCTTGGCATTTTTAAGTCGACAAAGAACGTGATTTCCGTAGACATTGCACTCGAACTCGAGGGACATCCGTCGAACGACGATCACTTCGACGCGAACGTGATTGTGTTCCAGCTGCATTGCGATCGTATGATCACCAAGACCCACCGCATCCGACTCACAGAAAGCCAAACGATGCGTCCAGTGTTTAACAAGGCGAGTTCCCCGTCTCGGTGAGTTCCACGCGTCGATCTCGTCTCATGGTGCGTCATGGTCACAGCATCAAGCTCCGACCATTTCACTTGGCGACTCTACTGCAGCATATTTACGGAACCGATGAAGTATGCATGTCGTGCTCGCCGACACAAGTCAAGTTCGAAAGCTATTTTACAAACCCGTTGGATGGTAAAGTTTTTCTTCATTTCGTCGTCGCGTGGAGTATAAAGTGTATATGTTGCGTCCAGTTAAGAACCATGTGCACACGGAGACCGCGGTGGACAACTCGGAGTTCATCTCGTGTACGATCCAGGATTTCGTCGACCACAACAATGGCTGCGATAGTGAAGTCATTCAGCTGATCTTTTGCTTGAAAGAGATCAAGGTTTCAAGACCTTGCATCGTGTTTCCGAGAGATTAACATTGGGTTTCTTCCAGGCGTTGCTGGCGTTTTGCGTCGCCAGTGCACTGCCAGAGCTGAATTTGTATTTCAGTCGCGGGGGCAGGTATCGTACGTGTGCCACAATTGACTGAGGACATGATGATGCCGTCGACGGTAGTCCTATCCTCTTGGCCACGGAATCGCTCGAGACTGGGTCAAATTTTACAACTGAAATCGTGCTCTCCACCGTCACGACGTTTCTGACAGGCCCGTCACAAGCCACCAAGTAAGGCTCCGCGATGATCCGATCCTTGCCTAGGGATTGATTGAATGCGTGCTAGCTCACAAGAAGCGGAATACTCGCAACAAAAGCGGCAGCGGCTCGACGATTGAGGATTCAACCACGCCAGTGGTATGTGGCTGGAAGGTGATGTCGTTGAAAGCACTTGCATCCAGCGGCCGTGCAAAGAATCCACTGCATCGATCGATCGATGCCGATTTCGTTTGGAAGATGGCAGAGCTTGTGGAACCGGGATAGACTCTTTTTCATGTAAGCCAAATAATCTACTGGTGTACTTGATTGCACGTTTCAAAATTGTGCACCTCGTGCGCTATGGCTTTGTATATTTTAACTGCGAACACATTCATTTACAAACGAGTTCGAGAGTCGCCATTGTCGCTCATGCCTGGAGTGGCCGACGGCTCAGCGACTTCGTTGTCCTTGGCCGACAGCGGTGCTTGTTGACGTGGCTGCAACTGTTGGCCGTATGCAGTGGTGCCATCGGGGTGGCTGAATACGACGAACTTGCTAGCTTCGGTCGCCACAGGAGCCACAGCGATGTCCTACGATTGGTAATATGTCAAGCAGCAGTGCCGTGGCACGCACCTCGGGAACATGTGCGCGAGGCAGAGGAAACGGTGTACGCGACACCGCGTCGTATCGAAACTCGCGGCACCGAAACATCGTCCCCACTGCGACAGCTTGTACGATCAAAAGGGTTTCGTGGACTGCGTCGAGCATCCACACATGGGAATCCCATTCACAGTAAAACACCAATTCGAGCACAAACTTCGCTGCAAAGTACAGCGCGGAGATGCGAACAAAGCGGAGGAGGAGCCGCCTCTTGGTCTCGATCGGCGTCGTCGTTGGATCGATGCCGACATCGTAGAAAACCATCCACGCGGCAAACAAAACCCGGTGCCGCCTGCTCGCGAGCGATTGCATCCTATATTTGCACACTCCGTCGGCACGAACGTATACGGACAGTGCCGTACACGAGGAGGATGGCTGACACGGCGACAACAGCAAGGAACGGGTTCCACGACCCATCGTTGGCATCACCGATGGGAAACCCACTGAATGGCAGTGAAAAGAGACATCTACCGAGACGCTTCAGTCAGACACTGACGAGCAGGGGTACCCTCGAATGTTGAGCCACAACGTGCCAAATCCATCGGCAAGCGCAAACACCACCATGAGATGGACCCATTCGACGGTCTGCTTCAAGTAGTCAGCAATTCGACCGACTCGCGGGGCCACGAGTTCATCCGCCACAAACGATGGATCAACCGCCACACACACGACGGCGGTGTGGACCATCTACCATGCCATGATGGCCAGTCAAGTCGATGTTCCGAAGGACTGGAGACAACCTTAAGGACGAGAAAAGTCGTGAGGGGGACGTGAATGAACTGCCGAGGGCCGTGGCGAAGATTGCCCAGCCACAACCAACCCAGCCCAGCCCACAGCAACGCGTGAATGACGTATACTGTGCGGTACAAACTGTAGTTGTTGCCAGCGCAATCCCCAGTCGATACATCGCAGATGCAATAATCGACCGTGACTTCGACACCCTCGGTCGTGTTTTGGACGATACGGCATACGTCCAAGACAAAGTGCGCCTGGGTCGATGTCAGCGATAAACGGTCCAACATGCCAGCAGACAAGCGGTGGTGGAGAGGCCAAAAGGGGGCATATGCGGGCGAAGTGGCGCTATTGAACCCGATGAGACCGACGACCGCAACGCAACCACACAACGTGGGACGTACGCTGTAAAGGCAAAGTCGATGCATTGACTTCGCCATGCCTTGTTGCGACATACATCGTCCGAGGCGACGTCAGGCGGCGGCGCGCGGATCATGGCCATTGCGGTATCGTTGCAAACAAGCAAGACCGGCACCGGACCATCACGCGAGAAGAACATGCGGGAATTGAACGTGAACGCCATCGCTCCGCCTTCGCGTGAAAAATTGTAGCTTACCACAGGCAGCATTTTGACGGCGCCCACGACGAAGTTCTGTCGCTCCCACCATGTTGAGGCGTGCGCAGCGGCCGCACACAGAATGACAACGGCTTCCCGCAACAACATCCAACGCAATGTCCGTTAAGGCGGGTGGCAACAGCCCATCGACAGGCTATTTATACCATCGTCTTGACCTGTCTCTGGGGCATGATGACAGCGGTGGACTTAAGACTCATGTCCGTGCCCGAGACGAATTCAATAGTGTCAGAGAGCAGGGGTATGTTTCGATGCTGCTGCTGTGTGACCCACGCTACCAGCCGCAGCGCGCCGCCCAACAAAGGGCCCATCCTCAACCTGCAACTACACCTGCGTCCCCCTGTCGACCTCAAACAAGCGATGTGCATCCCATGAAAGCGTTCGACTTCCAATAGGAACGTGGTCCCGCGACAGTGAAAACCGACACGAGAGTTCTATTGTACTGGACGACAACATGGTCCTTGACCCAGTTTCCCAAAGGATTGCGAATTGTCGGGATGCAAAAACACGGTCAGTTTGGTTGCCGGGGGTGCAACCTCTGAGGTCTGGGGGAGACAAATAATCGGGACGACCTGCGCAGGTACAATCCATAAGGTCGCGAACTCGATGAAAGCCGCATACCGTCGAGGACAGTCGTTGCAGACGCGAGGAGGTCACGACGTAAGTGAAGTGTCGACACCGAAATGTGTAGCCCATGACGAGAACGTAGCAGAGTTGGATCGCTTCGACCATGACGTCTTCGGCGCCCGACGACGACCGGTTTAAAAGGAAAAAGATCTACACCGTGTGCAGGATCCAGTGGGGTGGAGGGGGGACAAGGTAACGTACAATCTTGACGCAGTATGTCTCTAGGAAGTAGAGGATCGAGTACGTGCGGGTCGCTCGGAGGAGGTGGACTTTCGTGCCGAGGGGAGACGCGTCCGGGCTTCGCCCCGTCAGTTGCATGACGTACGCGTATCCGCGGAGCTCACGGAGGCGTGTGGTGGACAGCTTCGTGATCCTAATCAAACCACGATGACATCTCGCGTCAGTGGGACTTGTCGGCGCCATTCACATCGTACGTCAAGAGAGCGCACGCGACCATGACAGCGGAGAGAATCGGATTCCACGGCTCGGCGGTCTCAACGAACGAGTACCCAATATACAAGATCGCAAGGGTGAACCTGCGCAAAGATGCTATAAGCAAGCAAGACAGATCAAACAAACCTTCGGCCATGCGTCCCAACGATCTCGCATCCATCGGCCAGCCCAAATACCGTCACCATCATCAGACACGATGCCGCAAATTGCATGGTGACAGCCATGTTCAGATGCGCAAGAATATCGTTCATCGGCGACACGAGTAGCACGGCGGACGTTGTTGTCATGGCGACGACCTGGCCAACACGGCTCAAAGATGAAGAGCTGAATCAAAACGGTGTTACCTTGGTCACCAGCGCGAGCGACATTGTTACGTGGAGCTTGAAAATTGGAGCACAACTGCGAAAAACATGGATGGTCCAGACAATGCCAACGACGATCCATACAACCATGTACGACATGTAGATGGCCAACAGGTGATTCATGCGGCCACCGGAGCAAGTTCGAGGGCTTTGCCCGTCGCACATGGCATACAACATGGTGGCCGTGACACGGATGGGCGGCAGGGACTTGTCGTTCAAGCAGCCGTTGGGTGATGAGCACGTCGTGGAGCATGCGTCGACGAAAAAGTGGTGCATGCCGTCCGCCAACGTTGGAATCTGGTTGTCCATGCTGACAGTGGCCATCAAGGCGGTGTCTGGTGGCGCCACGTCGTAGCTATTGCCGCATTCAACCGAGGCAACGTGATCACGGCGTGTTGTACCTTGTCGCAGGGGATGGCACGTCCTGAGGAATGGAGTGCACTATACCAAGCATCGGGTAGGCGAAACAGAGCGAATGCAAGACGACGACGGTCGAGTTGTGGAAGCGCCGCTTGCACAGCGCCGTGGTCGATTCAGGATACCCGCGAGACTGCATCTTCTCCCATGCTGTCGCTTTGCACACGACAAAGTGAAGGCTGGCCGTCGACGCGGGTCGAATCTTGACACGCAACGTCACAGCATACGACCCTCCGTTGGTAAAGTTGAAGCTCATCAAGTGAACGATGGCCTGTTGGGTTTCTGGAATGAACTGGGCTTCCCATATCGACACGGCACTTGTAGACTGTAGGATGCTGGAGACGACTACCGCCGCCGACGCCATGGCGGCCTTCATGTTGAGAGAGTAACGTTGAGTTTGCCTAAATTTAGCATTGTTCATCCGTCTGTCTTTCCAGCCCGATAGAGTTCACTTGCTTGGCCATTCGACAGCTCTCATGGACATGTCACTCATATGGACGACGTGCAATAGTGGAAGCCCCCGGCACACACTCAAACTGACAAGTTTTGAGGTTGTGGCTTCGCCACGCACGCACCCACGCGACCCAGAGAGCCTTCTCGAGAGAGGATGCATCATAATATCGTTACCATGACGACATGAGGAGCCATGTCACGATGTCGGGAAGCCAAAGGTCCATATCGCTTGTCCAACGGCGGCGTGACCAAGTCCATCACCACCATCGTCAAACACAATACGGTCCATGGCAATGCCAAGTGCGAAGCAACATATTCGTTGGGGCTTCACCCACGAAATTGAGGTTCGTACCCGTCATGGCAACGACGCGGTGGACTTCACATTGACCCCACAATTCTCGTAGTGGCAGCGACATGTTCATGCCAAGTTTGCCAATCGGAGACTGCGTCGACAAGGTGTAATTTTCCAACGGGCCAGCTATCGTCCAGGATGCCGTGTGCGATGGTGTAGCTTTGCTCGAAATTCTCGCACGCAACAACATATGTACAAAGCGAACGTGTTGACCATGCGTCTCTCTGGCAGCACACA
Source organism: Aphanomyces invadans (assembly GCF_000520115.1). NCBI lineage: Eukaryota > Oomycota > Saprolegniomycetes > Saprolegniales > Verrucalvaceae > Aphanomyces > Aphanomyces invadans. Next base: position 1,416,030 of record NW_008580146.1, read on the forward strand.
CATTACCGTGGGCCGAGAATTTTCGAGGCGGAGCTCTCCAACGACGGAGGAGTCTTTTCGACGATGGAGTTAAGTCGTATCCGCCATGCGCTTGAATTACGTGCAGACAAGCTATTCATGAACAGAGGCGGAAGTCTACAACGTGGCAACCGCCAGACCGCTCTTGCTTAGGACGTAGTGTGGGCAGCGCTTTGGCTGTCGTGATCTTTCCACCCGACAGACAAGGTCGTGCCACATTCGTCTTCGACTCGCGTCACGCTGAGGTACGACAGCAATTGCCGCAGCGCCGCGTGTACTTGAGCTTTGGAAGTCCACGAAGCTCGTGCAGACGGCACGACCTTTTCGATAAAGTCGCTGGGGACGTCCACGTGCGTCGTCAAGCTCGATGATGGCTGGTACAGCATCACGCGTAGAGGCACAGCAGGGGTCGTGTGCGAAGTGTCCAGCACCGACACGAGAACTTTCTCCCCCGACACGGCGCAAAACGTCTTGTACAAGCAAGGGGAAGGTGCGGAGGAGGTGGCCGTTGTCGACTCGACGTTGGCGGCAATCCCGTCGTCTGTGCCGTCTGTCTTGGGCAAATGGACAATGGTTTCCTTGATAAACAAACGGCATATCGTTGAAGGGTGGCCGTCCGCCGTCGATACTTCCAAGTCCAGCAAGTCGAATAAATGCTCGGCCAACGCTCGTTCGTTGCCCAGCTCTAGCAAGGCCACGTGCGACCCCACGGCTTCCATCAAGACTGCCCCTTGCACCCACACAGACAGATTCTGGCTCGTGGTCGCAATATACCCGTCAATGCGGACGTGGACGTGAAGCGCACGATCGAAGGCAGCGCTGGATCCATCGGCTGGTGGACGTAGCGTGATATCGAACGCTGAACAGATCACCGCATGGCCACGAATGTGCTTGGCCTTGGACGTGATCTTTACGCCGCGCTTGTCCACTAGAATGGGACCATCGTGAGTCGGGATCGAAGCAAAACTGGACTTGTACCGTCGTCGATGAGCAAGTGCTTGTTGTGCAGCACGTCCTCGTCCATGGTGGAATAGACTGGCGTCGCTTTGTATTCCGAGTACATGCGCGACCGCACCAGCACGACAGTGAATGTTCCGTCGGGATGGATCGTCCGATCCAGCCGCGACGTCATGACGTGGTGTAGCCACGGGAGCACCGTCTTGGATCCGATCAGGTGTGCTTCGTCTGGCCCAGTCACCTACAACGGATCGCGTCAACCCACCAAGGTCCCTGTCGACCGTACCTCGCGCAAATCTTGCATGCCGTCAATGGTAACGTCGCAATGCTGGCTCATCTCGGGGTTGTAAATCCGGAGCGACAAAACGAACGAATTCACCGACGTGTGGACATCCGGCAACCCTACGCGCAACACGTCGGCATGGTGGACGACTATTCAAACGCAACCTGGTTTGTTGGGTTCGACCACGGGTTTCAAGATCGGCATCATAGTGAGTGTCGCCGACAACAAAGTGCCATTGCACCGGTACGTTCCTGTGTGCAAAGTTTGGGCAACATCGTAGACGTACACGAGGTTGTCCGAGCCTTCGTCTAGCATGCGCACTGTATTCGCGAGCAAGTTGACGTCCGCAGGTGACAACGGCCGGTTGACAGGAGTGTCGTCGATGCGTTGCGGTGTAGCAGGTTGGGCTGATGTTGAGTCGAGGGACATGACGGGAGGCGCGACCATCGTAGCATACTTGACAAAGCATCCGGGGGCTTCTAGCCGCACCAGGCGCTCGTTCGTATCGTATGTGCAAAGCTGGAAAATCGCGCGAATGGCGCGCCGCCGGCCAGCAACGGAGTCGGTGCAAGGCCACGGGGACTCGACGATGGCTTGGACTTCGGCGTCACTCAACACGATCAAGTGTGTGTGGCTCACGCAAGGAAGGTACACCATCACGTGGAGACCGTAGTTGTCATGCGGCATCACTGCCAAGTCCACGTGGCAGATGGCTCGGACAGACCGTTCGGACTTGGGTACGGCCTGATGCATTTCGTGAGACGACCTCGCGCCATCTCGGTCGTTACCTCCGAGTATATGGGCGGATAGTAAGAGAGCTGCAAAACAACACAGTCGAGCGTCCTGTCAAGGGACATGTTGGACGTCGACACCACGACTCGGTCGAGCAACGCTTGCACCCAATGCAGCGGCCGTCGCTTGAGTCGTTTCGTCGGCTCGGCCAACAGCAACTCCCGCCGTTCTCGATGGGAAATGCCCAGGTTCATGGACGAGCTGTTGTCCGGGCGGTATGCTTCCAATCGTATAGCCCCCGTCCACGTGAGTACAAACACACTCAGCACCCATTTCACCTACACCGACACGATCATGATGCGTGACCCGAGCATGGACGTACTTTTGTCTGCGGGGTAAACACGACTTGGCGGCGCAGGAGCCTCCCTGACCCGCCATGCTGCCGTACTCGAACGCGTAACTCGGCGGGCGACTCGGCGAGGGTGGATGGAGCAGGCTTTGTGATGAAGTGGTGGGTGCGCGGCAGCGTCATGCGTCGGTGCTCGATGTGAACACGGTCCAACACGTACCGATACATCGTCTAGATGCAGGGGACATGTTTGGCTAGTTCATACGTGGTTGTGATTCATACCTGGACATCCAAGTCGTTGTACGCCGTCGATTCGATCGGGTCTGTCGCGTTTAGTTTCAGCTTTTGAAGCTCGTCGTCGTCGACATGCACCGTCCACGACACGGTTTTCGAGCTGAACGAGTCGTGAATGTGGATGTCGAGGCGTAAGTGGCCCATCGCCACCTCGGACACTGTGATCTACATGGATGGTTACAAACAACCCAAATGCCCATGCGTGGCCATCCTACAGTTGCAAAGTGTCCGTGGATCTTTCGGGCCAGGCGACACAGCCGCATCGCGCGAGGCCGCAGCTCGAGCTGGACGGACGGGTCGCGCCCTCGGGGCTTGGACAAACGGCAATACCCGACAATGCTCTTGTACAGTTCCTTTGGATTCCGAGGAGGCTTCTTTTGCTGAAGGACTTCGATCGAGTTGGGGGCAAGCAACGTGTTCATCTACATAACGGCAGTGAGACGATGTTGTCTTGCGAAGGAAGCAAGCCCGATCGGACGAACGTACGTCGGCTTCAGGTACGTCGACTTTCCACAACATTGACGTGGCGGGGTCGTAGCAACTCACATACACGCGGTGGCAGTCGCGATAGAGCGTGAGAATGTACAGCCTATTGAGTTGACCAGGTTGAAACACCAGTGGTCCGACAGATAATCTCCGCACCGATCTCCGATCTTCTTGGACTCTCGATACACGCGGACGTCGTCGAGGATCGCACAGGCAAGTTTGGCAAAAATCGTTTTGTAGGAAGGATCGTCTGCGGTATCGAGTGATCACGACTCATGGTTGTCGCGGGGTTTCAGACCTGGCGATGGGTCAGTCACCGTGATGACACTGCTAAACAAGCCTGGTATCGGCTTGGCGCGGCAAATCCTCTTGGCACATCCACCGTTCGCGTGAATGTGAAGCGCAAATTGCACCATCGCGTGCGTGAACTGCGCGAGGCGATGCATGAGGCTGCCATGGCTCGTGTTCGCCGTTGGCCACGATGCATGCTCAATATACCTGCGAGCAGTGTCAATCGAATCTCTGCAGCATGGTGTCGTACGCTTTCAGCACCATAACGTTGTCGATGGGGAGGCAGGTCATGTCGACTGCAGTCAACTTGGCCGCAAACAAGTCTGGGGTTGCCAGGAGGCGTCGACTCAGCCGCCTGGACGCCACGGCTGAGAAGCGAAGGACATCAAGGTAATTCGCACCACGTGACCGTCGATGTCGTGAGGTCCGGCGAGTGATAGCGCTGGGTTGGTGTGAGCAAGATCAGGATCGCCTCCATTACAAAGACAAGGCCGAAGTTTGGCCGGTCGTCAAGGCTCGTTCGCATCATTTCGACAAACATGCGACCGTTTGTTAGTGCGTCGAGGCCATCGGCGGCCACCTAGACAACCGCGGTTCAGACAAGTTTTTTGTGGAGCATGGGTCGGTTACCTGAGCATGGTACTTGGCGTCTTTGTCGGCGAGTTGATGCAAGTCCGTCTCGGCCACACCATGGACGTTGACGTCGCCTTGGCCAGCTCGATTGCCCAGATCGCCTTGAACGAGTATATTCAACGGGCTCGGTCGCAGGGCTTTGGCAACGATCGAGATTTGTCCGAGGAACTTTCGCTGTTGTCCAACGCTCAGGCCAATGTCGGCGTCGTACAGGACGCTGTTGATTCCACTGAGTCAAGGACTGGCACTGCAGGATCATCACACGCCACATGCACGCACCTGTAGCCCGCATCAAAGGTTTGCTGAATCGTCTGGATATCGATGGACGACAGCGAAGAAATATGAAGAAAGAGCCCTGGGAACGTCATCATCATGTTTTGCACCAAGAGGTGCTTGGCATGGCCTGCGACGTTCCAAGGTTAAGCGCAGAGACGATGGTGCTTCACACCTGGAATATCGCGGGAGAGAATGATCAAGAGAGGTCGTGGACGTTTGGGGCAGTCCTGGATCAGCGACAGCGGGACGAATTGCCTCTGGCTGTGGTGGTCCTCCAGTTCGCACTACCCATCAACCACAGGTCACCTTCGATCGGACAAAGCACCATCGTGCTGTGCTTGAACCCTACCGCTTTCAACTCGGCACGATCTTCGTCCGCGTGATCGTCTAGATTCAGCTCCAATGCTGGAGTCGGCTCGAGGAACACGTGCTGCACGTCGCTGATCGTGGCCATTGCCTGGATCCATTGACACAGCGTCGACGACGTCTTGGCCAGCGCTCCTGCAAAAATATCGGTTCGGTTGGCCTGATGAAATTGTAACAATACGCACAAACCTTGTGTCGCAAAATGGGCAAGAGAAAAGTCCTTGTCATGACGGTATGCTTGAATCAAGGCGAGGGTTTCCGACGATAGCGGCAGCATCACGCGACCGGCACTTGCCTGCGACAACCACGTGCGTTGGCTCCATCCAGGAAGAACTTTCTCGTTATCTTACCGCCATGGTGTGCAACTTTCGCAGCAGCGCTGACGCACGCCGGAGGAACTGCCCCGCTTCCATCCACCGCACTTCATGGATTGGTTGTTCGAGACGAAGTTTATCCTTGGGCGACAGACAGCTGAAACAAGCGCTCATCAGGATGCGGACCAGGCCAAGTACAACATGGGACGGCTTGACGGTGTATTTGCTCTCGGGGTGTTTCGAGTATGCACACAACAGTCGCCCCATCTCGACCAGTTCGTCCGTGCACAAATGCTCGGTCAAGTAGATCAGTCGTAACTTGGCACTGTGCAGCGATCGAAAGTGCCGCATGCGGTGGCGACCGAGCCGGCCGCGGTACGTCTTTTGAATCACGACGGACGCTTTGCGCTGCTTCTGCGCCATGCGTTCGAGGCAGGTGGCGTTCCTTGCAAACATGCCCCGTGCGATGGTTTGAATTTTGATCGCAGCCTTCCGCCGATGAAACAGCTAGGACGGTGGGGTCAGCCACAAACGTAAAGACGTGCGGTGCATGGACACAACGTGGCCTACTTTGAACACGCGCCGGCGGGCCAAGAAGCCCCGGACGGCAGCTTCGATGTACGTGCTGGCAATCGTGTACTTGATGCGAATGGTCTTGTACTCTTTTCTCGCGAGAATGCCGCGGACGATCTTTTGGATGTGCGTCGCCTTGTAGATTTGAACCAATTTGACCTTTTCCGCAAGGATCTGCGCTTCGTCCATTTGCTGTTTTCGGAGCAGTTCCGCGAGGCGCTATAGCCGTACAGACGAGCAAGGGGTCATGGATCGCATAGACCACAACTTGGCATGCAAGCGTACGGCGTTCTCGACGGCCGATTTCTGCGCGTGCTTGAATGCCTCCATGGCCTCCTGCTTGCGTACAATTTCCCGCTTCTTTCGCTCGTATTCTTCAATTTGAGCGTCCAGATCCCGTTGCAACATGGCCAGTGTCGGCGCATCCGTGGCGAGAGTCGACGAAGACCGGTGCTGTGGCGACATTCCGTCACGTGATGCAGCTTGGTGGGTTGCAATGGCGTCGCGAAGGACAGCAATATGATACCTGACGCGTCATGTCAGTCTGTCGGGTCCATGTTGGACACACGTACTCAAGCACTTTGTTGGCGGCGATGGTTTTTTCCAGCTCTTCCTCCATCTTCGCCCCGCGCGAACGCTTCATGGGCGGTCGGATCCGTCCCTGCATGTCTACGCATTCCCACCCGTAAGCATGGACAACACAGTGAATTGTGCAGCGTACTGAACTTTGTCGGGGGTGCGAGCATGCCTGCTTGTTTGATCGAGCCGGTCAACTTTTCGTTGCCTTTGGATGGTACGATCGCATGCGTTGCGGGTGCCTAGGCATCATGTGTCAGGTTGGGTTGTCATCGGAGGAAGTGGTCGCGTGAACCGAAAGTGGAGACGCTGCCAATGATGAAAGCGGGTTGATCGCTGTGCTCGATGGCGGGCCTTCCAGGGACGTGCGCGTGTGATTCTGATAGATACTGGAGGTCTTGGCTTGTTGCAGCGCGACCGCCTCTACACGTCATCGCCGCGCAACACGTCCATTAAACAGCCATCGGTCCACGAATTCAGCAAAAGACTATACCAGGCACCAACCGGCCATACAGGTCGCGCTTGTATCGTCCAAAGAGAGCTTCTTCTTCCAACAGAAGTTTTTCCGCTTCGCGAATCCTAAGGACGTCCAAGTCGCCAACTTGCGACGGCAAGACCACGGTGGGTTTGGCTTTCAATGAGGCAGAGGGTGCGGTTCCTTGAAGGGTGGCAGGTTTTGGTCGCGGCAGCAAGTCGTCGTCGTTTAGGATGCGCGTCTCGTATGCCGTTTTCCCCTTGGATCGCCCGGCAGCGGTCGTGGGCGACATGGGGGAAGCAGCAACAGGCAGTCCGCCGACAGGAAGAAATGGATCATCCATTGACGTCGTTGTGGGGGTCGCCGCTCGACCGGGTTCGAACACTTGGCTGCGACTGTCCAAACTGTCCGGCATGACAAACGGGTTCCTCTCGAACGAAAAACCGAGCCACCGCACCATGACGTCGCACTGGGAGCGGGTCGCGTCAAGCCAGTTGAACCATAAACAGTGTACCTCTTGCATGAAGTCGAGGTCGGACGGGACTTTTAAGAGATAATTGATCCCGTTCCACTTGAACGGCATGTGCTTGGGTTGCTGCTTTCGCCATGTTGCGATCGTTTCAACCACCTCGACAGTCGTCAACCGAATGAGATCCAATGTGTTTGCCATGGACCCGACGAGCGTGTACTGCGACGCACTCTTGGACATGTCGGCCAGTCGCGACAAGTAGTCTTCCCGGAGAATGATCGCCTTGAGCACGTCGAGCTCCTGGTGGCACGTCGGTGATCTCGCAGGGACCGAGCGGTGGACGTACCATGCCGCCGTTGCCAGGCACGTCCGACTCGAACGTGATGTTCCCTCGATGGGCTGGAGCTTTGATGATGGACGTATCGGATGCCTTCACAATATCCTCGGTCAGGGAAGATGCATCTAGCACGAGAATGTACCTGATGCACGGGTTGCGTTGTGATAGAGGTAGTTGGTCGTGCGCCCTTCTTGGATGGACTTGTTTTCGTTGGCCTGCAGGACCACAGTATTAGATTGGATCGAATGAAGCGCGCAGCCTTACGAAATTTTTGGGGCCAAGCCGACATGTTTGTCTTTGGTCGAGTCGTATGGAGGGATGCGGCAAGTGTCGGCAACATTGCCGCCGTCGACCCATCTACCCGGTGCAGAGCCGCTGCCTCCACCCCCCTTGTTTTTCTTTGAGTCCGATGGGTGCAGCTTGCCTCCCGGGCGGGGCAGCCGGGACATTGCGGCCCAATTTCGGCTTATTGAGAGTTACAAAACAACACGTGCCGTGAAACTGCTCTAGCGACAGAATGCAGTCACAATCCTTCTCACCGACACCTACCGACAAGGTTCCTTCTCATCTCGACGACCACCGACAAGGTCCTTCCTCTAGCCCCATCTCCTGTCCAAGGACGTGCGCTTAAGAGTTCTACCCCCAGATCTCCTCACCAGCAGTGTAGCGAGCTAGCCTGCTCCAGCGAGTGGTAATCGTTTCAACATAGCGAGCCATGGCATTAGGGCTATGACATTAGTTGAGCATGGACCTCTCTTCAGCGATTCCTTACCCCGCTCTCCCGAAGGGCTGCGCGCGTACTTGGTGGCCATCCCTGGCGCATCGATTCGCCCAGCCCGCACTGCAAAGCAGCACTTTTATCCGGTCACAATCGTGCAGCGACGTCGCCCGTCGCATCCTGCATACAAATTTGAAGTATACCATGATATCCATGACCCAATCACAACGCGGATTTTGGTATCCGGATGAAATGGAACGTTTTGGTTGGCTCAGTTGTTCCATGTCGAAGGTACGCACGAGGGGAAGGGCGGCAGTTTGAATTTAGCCACCGACGCCGTACGTTTCGCCGATGGGGGGCGGTATCGGCGCTGACTGTCGCTGTAGGACACTGCGATGGGCAAGTCTGACATTCAAGACGTCAAACTCCATGTGAACGAGCCCAAGGACCCGTTTGAGGTCAAGCACGGATACAACTACGACTACGTGTTCGTGTTCAAGGTGCATGATGAAACGGAGGAACTGACGCAGATTCAGAAGGATCTGTCGATGCGTACGATCCTGCAGCGCTTGGCAAACGCCGGTTTGGAAACCAAGATGTTTTACTCAACGTCCCGTGACTTGGTCTTCTGCAAGGTCCTCCGTTCTTGGCCGCCGTGTGTCAGGTCACTGATGCCCGGATGATATAGATCCGCGCGTCGTTGGAACGCTTATGCAAGGAAGCCGACCGCATCGATCTCAAGTTGGAATTTGATGCTGACGAACTCAAGCGCGTTGCGGAAGCGGGGTATGCGGACCGTGGCATCGCACCCATTCGCATCAAGGACGATGCGAAGTTGACCCACCGCAAGGCGTTCGACAACATCTTTGCTAAATTTGACATGGAGCCCCGTTTGCAACCCCTGTACAAGAAGTACGGTCACAAGAAGATCCCATTCCGTGGTGTTGACCGCATCAAGCTCATCTTGAGCATCATCCATGCGTCCACGACCGATGGCGGCTGCCACTTGAACATCACGACGTTGACGCTGAAGAACTGTCTCGTCACCGCGTACGCCCTTCACGACGAAGAAGAGCAAGAAGCGGTGACCAAGAAATGGATCAACTGGTCCAGTCTTCCGTGGCAACAGCCTTTCTCCGACATCAAGGACTACTACGGTGAAAAAGTCGGTCTCTACTTTGTTTGGTTGGGCCACTACACGACTTGGCTCATCGGACCGTCCATCGTCGGGATTGCCATGCTCGTGGACATTGTTATTGAACGTACCGTGGACGCACGACTCATTTCCGCGTTTGGTCTCTTCATGGCGTTGTGGGGCACGGTATACTTGGAAAGCTGGAAGCGCCGTAACTCGGTCGTAAAGCTCGAGTGGGGTATGGATGGTTTTGAGGAAGAACAAGAGGATCGTGCCGAGTTTGACGGCGAGGAGGTCGAATCGCCGGTCGATGGCCGCCCAATGCGCTACTTCAGCCCGGCGAAGCAGCGCAGCCGTGTGTGCGCGTCCTTGGTGCGTAACAAACCTCGTGATAACGAGGGATCGTGTGTGACCGAGTTTGTAGATCTTTATCTTCATGTTGATCCTCATGGTGATCGGCGCGGTGGCAGCCATCTTTGTCTTCCGTTACTTTGCCCGCAAGGGTCATGCGTTGGAATCGTTGGTGACCATCAACGGCATCAACTTGAGTGCGCCGATTGGAGCCACGTTGAACGCGGTGCAAATTCAAGTAATGAACGGCATCTACGGCACGATTGCCGTTCGATTGAACAACTACGGTGCGTTCGTTCTGCGTTGCGGTGTCGAGGGGCTCACAACTGCTTGTCGATTATAGAAAACCACCGCACGGACACCGAGTACGAAGACAACTTGATCGCCAAGACTTTCTTGTTCCAGTTTGTCAACTCGTACGCGAGTTTGTTTTATATTGCGTTCATCAAGAATTCGATCCCGGACAACGAGTGCTCGGACCCGGCCAAGGGCGGTTGTATCTACGACTTGATGTTTTCGCTCGGAATTATTTTCGGCCTTCGGTTGACGTCGGGCAACTTCTTTGAAGCCGTCTTGCCTTACCTGAAGCGAAAGATGGCCGCGCGATTCCGCAAGACGGACTCGCCCGAGGACGGTGTCCAGCGCCACTTGTCTGTCGCTGAAGAACAAATGCACTTGGGTGTGTACGACAACATGGGGATCTTTGCCGACTACAACGAAATGATCATCCAGTTTGGGTACATCACACTGTTCGTCGTGTCGTTCCCGCTCGCGCCGTTCCTGGCGCTGTTGAACAACTACTTTGAAATCCGCATCGACGCGTTCAAGCTCGCCAAAGAGTCGCGCCGCCCCAACCCGCACGGCGCCGAAGACATTGGGACTTGGCAAACAATTCTTGAAATCATGGGCACGATCAGTGTCCTCACCAACGTGGCGGCCGTCGTATTTGTGTCGAACCACACGTTCTCGGGCGTGTCGATGGAGACCAAACTGTGGACGTTCGTCGTCGTCGAGCACCTCATCCTCCTCTTCAAGTACGCGCTCTCGATTGCGATTGACGACGTGCCGGAAGATGTCAAGCTTCAATTGGACCGCAGCAAGTTCTTGGTGAGCAAGGTTGTGCATTTGATTCAAGATGACGACGACGCCGACTTGGTCAAGGGCAACAAGCTCAAGGTTGACCTCACCATCTTCGACGAAGATGCGTAAGCAATCCGCATCCCGTTAGCCAGAATCTTTGCATTTTGGAAAGCAGCAGCAGGTGTGTTGTGCGTGTGTGCCGTGTCCGAGGTGTAACTACTAATGGCACCATTCTTATTCCAACCCCATGGCTCGCCACTGCTGCCGTCCCGACAACACGGGCGGTCGATGCGTACGGAAACGCCATTGACTCGCCTCATGATGCCGCCTGCCGTGGCCGTGAATTGCATGGTCCGCACATGATGTCCACACGAAGCAAAGTTTCCTCAACATGTACATCGTGGGGTGCAAGGATTCGTCCAAGTATTTTGTGGATGTCATGTAAGTAGCATCGAGAGCGACACAACGAGCTCTTGGTCGCAATGGGCGACGTCGTTTTGGAGCAGCAGACCGTCGCGCTTGGACACCATGACCACGGGAATCGTCACGTGAGTGCCTGCGCCATCGTCGGACAAACTGTACAGCCGGTGGGCAGTGCGGTCTCGGCCGCCGGATGATTTGGAGTTGACGGCGATCATGCCAATGCCCCCGACTTGCTGTACGTACAACGCCTTGCGCGTGAACGAGCAATTCCCGCGCTTCACCAGCACAATCTTGCCTCGAATCGCCTGTGCCTACCATGACACAAGGTTTCGTTGGAGCTTGTGTCGGACGTCCTACCAGCGCCGACAGGTCCTGGCACGCCGTCTGCACGTCGTCTAGAGCAGCATACAACGCGCCGTCGATCCGTCCGTCCTACGGGTCGTCGAGAGTGACGCGCTGGATGTGCTGTGCGACGAGTGTCAACCGACCGACAATTTGTACCCAAATTGGGCAGGCGATGCGGACAAAGTCTTGATGTGCAGATTGCCGTGGCGGATGGTCACAGCCGCGTCCAAGTGCGCGTTCTGAGCACCCCACCACACGTTTGTCATATGACAGCGCCATGCGCAAACAGTACCTTGGACGTCAGCCTTCCCAGAGAGTACGGCGCAGCACACGTGCGATCTTGATGGGGCTTGCGGAACTTGCGACGTTTCGACGTCGCGTCTTGATACAGCGATGGCACGACGGGAAACAAGTGCCCTTCCGTGGTAAATACCACCTACGGACACAATCGTCAAGAATGACAGTGTGGAACGAGCAATGGACCGACGTGCGAAGCGGGCAGAGCATTGCGGTTGACCGCGGTCTTGGGAATGACTACACTTGTGTCGTTCGAGAAGAGCAAGTACAAGTACTTGACTGTTTCGCTCAAGAAGAAGCTGTCCATGCGATCTTCGAGGCGCTTGTCGTGGACGTTGCCGACCTGCTGCCCCACGTCAACATCACACGCCGCGTTTCCAGCGATTGTCGTACAGCTGCATATCCACACGACACACGAGACGTGTCGTCGATGTCTTGCAGGAGTTTGCGGCCGATTTGAAGGTACTTGTCGTCCTTGGTCGCGGCGTACAGGTGGTACGTGCTTTCTGCTAGTTCCGGGCGAAGGGGGTAGTGCTTGGCCCATTCAACGACCGAGCCTGTGCCGGACCGATCGTACAGCTCCGGTAGCGCTCCTAAACACAAGGCTCTTGACACCATGGACCGGTCGCGTCGATATCCATAGCAGGCGCACCGAATTCGTTCCACAGGTCAAACAGTTGCTGATGCGAATAAACGGCCGCCGCGAGATCGCCGGCCAAGACTTGGAGCCCTGGCCAAAACGCTTGCAATGCCGACACGCGGTTCGAATGCACGAATTGGTTGCCGAGACTCATGTCGACTTCACGGTGGTAGCCGTCGCGGGGGTGGAGCAAGTGCTTCTCGATGCTCACGTAACTTTGGTTGAACATGTCGAGGAAGTCGCTGTCTCCGGACATGACGTAGTACTTGAGCAGGTATTCGTAAAACGAATCGAGACCGGCCCCGATCCCCGTGTGGGTGTGCACCCACTCGCCCGTGTGGACGTTGATCGTGCTCCCGAGCAAATTCAGCTCGGATCGGCGATCCCACAGCGCCAAGACCGCGTCGAGGGCAGCATCTTCAAAGTCTGGAATATTAGACAGCCTACCGCGCGCTTCCATTCAAACACGTACAACCGGGACATGCAGCGCAACGTACCGAGACAGCACCGAAAACTCTAGCAACAACGAGCCCGCTGCTGCCGGGCATGTCAGTGCTGGTGCATTGCGCACCAGGCCATGCTGTGTCCGTCGAAAGCATTAGAACGTCGTGGCAGGTCGTCCGTCGGGTCCACGGTACCTTGAGATTGACGCGGTGGACGGGCAATCCGGTTTTGGTTTTAAACGCTGGAAGCAACCTCGTGCCGACTTCGACGGCCAAGTCGACGAGTTCTCCTTGATATGTCAAGTGTATGGACCCGACGGCGCTGCAGAAACAGATAAGAATGGGGGGCAAGCGAGGTGGGTGTACCCTGACGTCGCCAGCATGTGCGCAGACAAGAGACCACCGATGACGCGAATAGTGGTTTCAAAGACAGAGACAGTCACGTCGCGGTCGAAGGACACCTATGTGGAAGCGCTCGTCTGGCAAGGCTGGACGTCGCAAGGTGGGGTCGTTCTTTACGGTGTGAATCACGCGGGTCACAGCTGCTTCAAACTCAACGGGATCGACAAGAGCCAACATAGAGAGCGAGTCGATGAGCTACTCTTGCCGTGAGAGCGATGGAGGGATGCCTACGATCGCATCGTACCGTCAATGCAAAGCCACCCAACGCGTCGTCGAGGTCTCCGCGTTCTTTGCGGTCCCATCGTCGTCCCTCGCAACTCAGCGGCTTGAGTTCATCCCACGGGTAGGCATGTGTCATGTACGAGTTGTATCCATGGAAGAACATCTCCTTGGCCTTCTCCTGGAGGTGGTGCTTCTCTGTCCAGTGCAGTGCATGCGCGAGAACACCGACGGCTGCCGCGATGACGACGGCACCCAACCAGCGCATGCTTGACAAGGTGTAAACCGAGCTAAACGGGCCAATCACAGCGTCAACATTGTTTGCTAGGGCTAGGGGTCTTGTGTTTGACGTGGCACGTGGACCGCGTGGCAGAGGCGACGATAGCCATGGCCAAGAGCCGCATGGAATGCGCCACGGGGCCTAGGAGGAGAAACAATGAGCGGCCCAATACAGATGAATGGGGCTTGGGATGCGCATGGCTGCCCATGGCGTGGAATCGTTTGGGCGGACGTTTAGGAGTAGAGTGTCCTGTGCTGCACGGAAGCGAGGCTGGTGCGCTTGGTAAAATTGTTTCGATGGCTTACAGCAAGATGGCCATCGCCACAGCCGATTCGTTCAAGGATGTCTGGCGTGTCGTTTTAAACACCCCAACGGGATGCTGTTGATTACCAAGACCATGGCGGTGGCGGCGTTGCAGCGCTGGAATCGCCGTTGGACGTCCAGCACAGGGACGTAGGAGCGGTTGGTTCATAAATAGGTATGCTCTGGCCAGCCACACAGAAGTTTGCTGATCACCAGCGCATGCGTTTGAATACAACAGGCGATAGCATTATTTACGCCGAAAGAAATAAAGCTGCAATGAGAAGTGTGCCAGCAACGTTGACAAGCAAAGAAGGCGAGGCCGTGCTCTTGGTGGGAGTTGGCGTTGGGGCCGCCGTGGTGGTAGCAGGTACCTCCTTCGTGGCGGTAGCAGGTACCAAAGTGGTGCTTGGGGCAGTAGAAGTGGTGGGAGATGCTGTCGTTGTCATGGGGACGTCGCACGCCTCTCCCCCGATGTTTGCATTGCACGTACACGTTCCATTCTACCCATGTCCAGTGAGAATTCCAGGCATTTTGGTAAGTTGAACGAGCCCACCGGATTGCAAATGCCCGCATTCGAGCAAGGAGCGAACAAAGAAGACCCTGTTGGGCACAGGGGCGTGGTGCAGTCGGCCCCGCCAAATCCGTCTTTGCAAGCGCACACACCATTGTCACAGCCAAACGAGCACGTTGGCCCCGACGCCCCACAGCGGCAGACACATTCGGCTGCTTGGGAAGTTGCATTGTACACGCAGATGCTTGTGTTGCTACTGCACGAGAGCGGGCAGGCCATCGTCTCGATGCCAGTGACGTTGGCGCGTTTGATCGGAAAGTACGACGTGTTGGCTAGAGCTTGAAAGCACACTTGATCTGCAGTTGATGGAAGGAAGGATTGCAAGTGGAGGGGGGTGAATACGCCGTCTTCGTACATCGCGATGTCGACAACGTCGAAGAGATCGTCCCACGAATGCACATTGAATGACATCGGCAGGCAGAGGTCGACCGAGTCGACTAGGCCACCATTGGCGACTTCGAACCGTTGGCCAGACCCGAGGAGCTGCCCATACACGAGTCCGTGAGTCGATGTGACTACCAGCGGGTTCAGTTCGGACGAATTGCACTTGGGCACGAGCGGAAAAAGGACAAACGAAGCTACAGAGTGAATATTGCGTCAGCTGGCGTGGCGAGCTCAGACTTGCTCACCAAGAGGGTATGTGAACCAGTTGATGGTCGCTGTCTCGGCGCTTTCAGTAAGCCGGCGCCGCTCCGTCGGGGTCGACTCTGGGCAAGCAGCCGACACTTGGGCGATGGAGAAACCAGTGTTGGCAGTGTACGTCAACCCACAAAAGACTTTGGTCTGGGCAACCAAAGCGCCGGTGGGATTCTTTGTAAAGCACGACGATGACGCCCCGACGCCGCACGCACAAGCCAGAGTCGCCATTACTTCAGTCATCGAGTTATACCTGCGTCGGCAATTGCCACGGGTTAGTCAGCAGAAGCACATAGAACGTGGGAGGGGAAGCGTACAAGACGAGCGCTTTCTGGGCTTGAATGGTCGCCATGCGTCGAATCATGGGGCGGGCCAACGCATCCGTCAACTTGGCGTCGGAGATTGTCGGCTTCCACCTGTAACAGGAGCGTAAGTTGCCCACACTGGTCCCGCCCACGTACTCGTTCACAGTAGTGAGTTGGGCGCCATTGGAATTCCACACATAGGGTTCGACGCGCGGACTTTGCCAATTGCCAGGCCACCACGAAAACAGGGACGACATCTTCCCTTTGCAACTCGCGCACTCGGTCGCGTTTTGTTTGGAACTGACCCCCGTGACAGGATCGATGCAGGCTTTCGTGTTGAGGCACTGCGATTTGGTCGTGGCGCGCGTGTACCACGTTCCCCCTCTCGCCGTGCATACCGCGCTCGTTGTGACGTCGTACACGCGGCAGCCCATGGGGTGTGCCCTGTGCAACGATGAGACCTTCCATGCCCAAATTCTCACGTACTGTTCGACGGGGCAAGGTGTCGAGGCCGTCACTGGAGCGACGCACACGCCGTTGATGCGGTTGCAGTTGGTGCACACCCTCGACTGCATCGCCGACGTCGCATTCGACGCGACAAACGCAAAGCACGTGTCGCCAAAAGTCCAACCAGAGTCCAAGCATTGCTGTCGCATGTTTTCAAAGTCGTCGCACTTGCCTTGAGCAAGGCACTGGGCGCGTGTCGGGCACGTTTGGGCGGTCCACATGCACTTGAGCGTCGATGCAAACGGGTCGGTCGCGTTGCCACACGTCGATGTCGTCGTGTACTGCGAGCATGTTCGCCACACCGTCGACGTGAGCGATGCGCACAACGCAGACGTTGTGGCGTCGACGACTAAGCACTAAAAGCCGAGTCAGCGACGGGAAAGGCAACCCAAGGGAGCAGTTTCTTACGGGGGTCGAGGCGATGTTCATTCCGGTGCAGTATGCGGCATCGGTACTGAAGCACGCGCCGAGGCTTTGCTGGACAAACGGCTGTGTTTGCGTCGTGCACAGGTTGCATTGCACGTCGCACGACCCGTACGAGGTGCTGAGGCACTGCGCCGAGCTCCATCCGTCGTTGATGGGGCTTCCGACGCAGCCTCCTTGGTTGCACTGGTCTTCCGTGGTAAACGCCCCAGGAAAGTACGACTTGGTCGCGTTCAAGAAGATGCCGCCTGCCGTCGTGCACGATGCAGCCGTCGTGATGATGTTGCGGCGCCCGACGCAAATGCCAGCTCCATTGCCATGGGTCGAGTCCCACATGTACTGGGAGTTGGCAAGACACGTCGATCGAGCGACGGACGGCAGGTAGCACCCACGCAGACACCGCGTCGTGCGACGAGGGTACAATGGGACGACGGTGTAAAACGCTGTAAAGTTGGTCGCGCTGGGGCACAGGTCGGTGCGAAGGCAGTCGGCGGCGGCAATGTTGTTGCCAGTGAGAGCCGCGCACTGCTTGGTCGCGGCGTTCCACGTTCCGCCCAACGACGTGCACGCTGACGCTGTGGACGCGTCGATCAGACACGTTGGTGGCTGCGTGACGCTGACGCAGTTCTTGCCGGTACACTTGGCGCAAAATGGAGTCGGGTCGTTGCAATTCGCCGAGGACAAAAGATAATTGTTGCAGGCTTTCTTCGCCAGGCATGCCGTCGCATTGGCGCTGGTCGTTTGGATCGAGCAGCAATCCGTCCGCGCACTCGTGGTTTGACATGCCGTGCAGCTCGTCCCAAACGACGTGGCGCACGTGGCAAGGCACGACGACACGTCCCAGCCATCGATCTTGGTCTGGCACGCTAGCTGACTCACGCCACTGTTTTGGATGGTAATGATCCGCCCAAAACAGCAGCTTCCAGTGCTGTCGTCCACCATAAACCACGTCCCGTTGTTCGCAGCACAACAAAGCGGATCGCGCAGCTGATAGGGCAATGCAGGGGCGTTGGGCAGTTGGTACGTGCACACTGGGGGTATGGTGGAATTGCCGTCGTAAAAGTAAGCGTCCTACAACCACGAATGACAACGGTGGCGTCGAGCTTGGACGTTACCGGGGGACAGCAGCGACCGACACCAGTCGCGTCCACGTACCACCGTCCTTGCGAAACCTTGCACCCCCCGGGGGTCAAAGGGAGTTGGCACTGGGCAATGCACTGGGATTCATCTTTGCACCCGCTCTGAACGATGTCAAACGTGCATCTGTATTGCTGGCAATTTCCGTTGGCGTCGTAGCCCGAGCAGACACGCCGCCCGCCATTGCTGGTGCAAGTGGCTGTCACGCCAAAGTCGAGGAGCGGATTGTTCAGCGCCCGGCGCAAGTAGAACTGGTAGTCCTTGTCCTCGCACATTTTGGCCAGTTCGCACGTCGAGTTGCACACGTATTTGGACGTGGTCTTGCCAACGTCGAGCGAGTTGGCCATGGGACCTGCAACAAGTTGGTGGCAAGGGTGTAGGTGATGCCATCGGGATGTAGACACACCTGTGCAGCCCATGTCAGCGGTGTACTTGGTAAATGCTTTCGTCAAGTCGGCGGTCGTGTTGGCGGACGTGAGGTTCCAGTCGTCTTGGAGGTAACGAAGGACGAGGGGGTCCAGCGAGCTGGCGAGGCAGTCGACGGTGCACTCGATCATTTTGTTCCACGGCACCGTGCATTTTCCGACCATCGTTGCCGGGTCGATGCGGCACTGGCTGTACTGGCATGCAGTGCAGTCGTCGTCCGATTGACACGCCGTGCTGGAAGCGTTGATAAGCGATGCATGGCATTCGAATTGCAGAGCTTCGACCGTCTCCCACGCATTGTTCTTCATGGCCAGTGCGTTGAGCGAATTCACCGCCGTTTGGACGCCCGTGAGGCCGACGTACGCGCCATTCAAAAACGACAGCATCGAGTCGGCATTCAACGGGCAGTTGGCCGCAATTACGTCCTTTTGGATGCCCGAGATGACATTGATCGACCCGTTTGGAACGTCCTTGGGCAGACAGCACATAAAATCCGCCAGCGCGCTGTTGCAGCACGGACTCGACAGCCATGCGGGGTTCCTACCATCGTCCGGCATGAGCTCCATGGCGAACGAAAGGGAAGGAGTCCGTACAGTGACGAGTTGGTCAGGTATTTGCGGACGCCGCAGTAGTTTGCCACGCTCTTGAGCACTTTGGGCTGCGAGCCCGTCGACACTGCCGCCCAAAAGAGACTCTCTGTGTCACTAAACACTTCGGTCGCAGCCGCCATCGCGACGTCGAGAAACCCTTGCATCGCGGCTTCATTCGTTGCCGCGTTGGCAATTTTGTTCATGCTGGCGACAACGTTCTTGGATGTGGCCCGGATTATATTCGCGTCCAGCGCGAGACTCTTCGGTTTGAGGGGGACGTAGCGACACTTGTCGACGGGATACTTGCACGCGATGTCCGAATCGGCGCACGAATTCTAGACACCGCCGGGAGTTGGTGAGGGCCAGGGACGGCGCAGTCTCTCGCAGGACGACGTACGTCAAACAGTTGCGATCGCAGGTGGATTCGCCCGAGTCCTTTCTTGATCGATTCTTCAGCGTTGAGGCACTGCAGAGATGTTAGACGCAACCGAACTAGCGATGCCAACCGCGTACGGACATTAGAACCAGCGCAGACCATCGTTGGAAAGTCCGTGATGGCCCCCGTCGATACATCTTGCACTGATCGCCCCACGAGGTGGGCAAACTGCAAAGTCCCGTCCACGGGAGATGTATCAGCGTCGAGAACGTCGGGGAAGAGCGAGGCAAAATCCGAAATGGAAGCGTCGTCCGTGTTGACAGCCATGAACTTCAACCGCATCCTACAGCGACGACGTCACGTTGAATGGCCCAATTCGTGGCAGGCGAGACGTACAGTGTTGCCTTGACCGCCCACTGGAGGGGATTCTTCGTCGGGGGCAGCGCAATGAGCCCCACATTGTACGGAAAGGTCCTGCAATCGTACGAGATGCTGGTGCCATTGGGAAAAAAGGCGAGGCGGCCCAGTGGACTGGGCATCGGTAACAAGTCGCCGTTCTATCGTTCGACATCAAGCCAAGGAGCGCGCGATGGAAGTCATGTATCCTTACCACCAAAACATTCGGATCGGTGTATGGAAAGTAGTCGCTCAAGCGCAAGTCTCGCAGCGAGTACTTGTGTCGACTGTAAGTCGACGAATGGAGGATGGCGAGGAAAACACGTACGAGTTTGCTCGGTCGGTTGCCGTACAACGTGTACAGCGCAGCCGACGCCTTGGCCGTCAGCTGGGCCTTGGTCGTGCTCGACAGCGCGTCCAGCGGGTTCAAAAACAAATACTTGGGCGTCGTATCTGGTTTTAGGCCCATCGGATCAACGAACCGACACGTGAAGATCGCAAACTATCACGTCACACTCAGGTGCTGCCAAACCACACGCAGCGGCGTACCTTGAGCGAGTATAGCTGTGGAATGTTGATGGACACGTTGCGGATGCTGTACTCGCACGAGGACGCGACGGTCGACACAGTATTCGCTTGGGTCTGGTTCACGTAGGCGTCGCAGCCAGGGTCTCGAAGCGTCGCTAAAAAGGACGCCATCATTTCGATGCGTGTTGCATGCGAGCAACGTTACCATTCGCTGCAATCGCAGCGCAGTACCGTGCCACGTAGTTGTCGGATGCAAGGGCCGCGGCTGGCGTTGTCGACACTGAGTTGAACGATGCGGACGCGCATGGTGAGGTTAAGTCTTTGAGAAGATTGTAGCAGAATGGGCACATGGACGTTGGGTTGGCGCCGTCGACTTTGTATCCCGTCGCGTGAATGCAACGCTTGCATTGCGTCCCTTGCTGGTAGCATTCCCAGCGAGGAGCGGTGCGGCACATCGCGTCACACCCACCGGATGCTGTCTCGTTGCCTTCGTCGCACGACTCGAACCACGACACGTATCCATCGCCACACGTACTCAAGTCGGTTTGGCAGCCCTACAGCGATCGACTCGCTCAAGCGATGCCACGTCGAGTTGAAACGAACCGTTTGCCATGGATTGGCATTGCAAAATGCAAACGACGTCTGGACACAGGCGGCAATGTCGTCGCCCAAGTTGGGGACGACCGAGTTGCAGCTCGCTTTGGCGTCGACGAGTGCTTGGGACCAAACGAAGGGAGATGTAGGGGGCCCCGCGTTGTTTTTGGCATAGGCGAGGTTGCCAGATTTCGGCTGGAAAAACCGCTGGCGAAACATCTCTGCTTTGAACGAAGCCCGGAACGTCGCGCACACGCCCGTGTTGCGAACGCACAGCGGAGCCTTGTACACGGCCGCGCATGCGTCGTTCCGACAAGGGCAGTGGGGCTGCGACGTGCAAGAGTATGGACAAAGGGCGCGGCATCCGTGATCCGTCGGGTTGGCCGTGCAAAACGAAACGAGGCGGTTCGTGCATGCGAGTTTGTTGGCGCTGAGTGTGTTGGTGACACTTGCGCCGCGTTGGCACACGGACGGAATCTAAACCACACGACGGGTTCACAGATATGTGTGGCTGGCAGGGCGTACGTATTTCGAGATGCATTGGTCGCTGGAACATCCTTGGTTGGCTGCAAACGTGTTGACGATGTCTTGAAAGATAAACGTGTTGTTGCATTCTGGGTGGGTGCATGTGTACGCGCTGTCTCCAAATGGACACGGGACCTTGGCGTATTCGACCGTCGCCGACGTGCCCGTCATGAAGGAGCTGCACCCACTCGGTGTACACCCCGACGGGGCCGTGTTGGTGCAGTTGGGTGCACCAGGGACGCAGCAAAACTCGTACACCTACAACAACGCTGATGTTGGGAGCTGCGTCGACACGATGGACGGTACGTTGCTAGAGCAAGCCGGGCTGTTCGTATTCAGTTGGCACGGCACATTCAGGCAAGGATGGTGTGACGGCAGCGCGGCTTTTTGCGCCGCCGTGAGGTAGTTGCATAAGAACATGGAGTCTACAACCCACTCCATCGTCAGAAATCAATGCGCGAGCGACGGAACGTTGCACCTTGGCACTCGGGAGCATTGAAACAGTTTTGGCCACTCGCCGTGCACTGCTTGCACGGAGACACAGTCGTCGCGAGGTCGCAGAACGACTTCATCCCGGTGGGCAATTGAGTTGGGTCAAGAGCGCACGCCGTGTTGAGATCGCACGTTTGCCGAGGGTCCGTACACACATCTACTTCAACAGAGTGAGTACGCCGACGGGGGTGGGCACGGGAGTGTTCGAACCAGCCGCAAAGGATGGCGGCGCCCACAAAGCACTCCACCCCACGAGAAGAATCGACGGAACCACTAGCAGTCCCATTTGGTCGTCGCAGTGAAATGCAGACTGGTGCTGCCAACCTGTTCCAAACGACGACCATGTTATTATGAAAACGTCCTTTGCACCCCTAAATTAAGGTTGTGAAACCAATGCCACGTTGTTGTAGCATCGATGACGACGTAATTTCAAGCGTTTGTTGGGGCGGGCAGACGTGCGTGGGATGCAAAGACGAGACCGGCTCACGGACCGCCATAATCCAGACTCCGCATTGGCATCTCGGGCTTCCTATGCAGCGCAGTCCATGGCTTGAAGGGCGTATTTGCCCTTCTAGTGCATTGCATGCGACAGCCCGGTGACGCTTTTGTCGTCGTGGCTAGAAATAGTTCTCCAATGCAGCGGGCGGCACAGCCATTCAGCCTAACTTTAGCAGGCGGGAGATGCTTTGTCCATTCGTGTGCCAAAAATAGAGGGCTAAGCACGTCTCAGACGCCAACGCGAGGATTCTGGAAAAGCGCGAACAGCTCACATGAAGGGGTTTGGCAGTGGGCGTCGAGGTGGCGCGTGCCACGATGCTTGTTGCTGCTGCCGTCAAGCACTTTCGATGTCGTTCCAGTTTTAAATTCCGACCGTGAAAGAAAAAGTCGAAAAATCCTTTTTTTCCTCTTCGTTCTGAACGAGAACACCTAGTTTTTGGCAGAGACTCAACGTGATGGGCATGCTGCACCAACATCGACACCCACGCCGAACGACGGCGTCGGTGCATCCAACACACCGCTCTAGGCGCGTCCTCGGCCGTGTGGGGTCATCGTGATCGATGCGAGCGTGTTCGCAAATCTAGCATCGTCCGATTGTGCAGTGTCCGAAAGTCCTGATTTCACATCCGAATTGACCTCGTTTGGCCCATTTGAATCTGCGACCGAAGAAAGTCATCTGGACAACGACGACGATGTTGAATCGGTTCAAGAGCGCTGTGGCCACGGCGGCGTACGATGTCGGCGCGTCCGTGTCGGGGGTTGTATCCCAGGCCGTACTTGGGGAAGAATACGAAAAGGGCTACGAAATGCCGCGAGACAGCACCGCCAGCGGCGGTCACGAACTGTTGTGGAAGATTTACCCTGCTTTGTCGCGCAAAACGGGCGCGGAAGTCAGTGTGTTCGTGTTCGACAAGAAGGACCTTGACAAGGTCCAGAACAAGGAGCGCGTTCTCGACGTCCTTCGCCAGGACATGAAGACGCTGCGTGTCCTGCGACATCCACAGATCCTCAAGATCGAGGAAGTGATTGAAGAAACGCGCAAGACGCTGTCCTTCGTCACAGAGCGGGTCACGTGCTCGCTCGCGAACGCGTGCAAGAACTTTGCGAACGTTGCCAACGTCACGCCAGAAGTGCTCGAGATTGGGTTGTCCGAATTCGAAATCGCGTGCGGGCTCATGCATGTCGGCGAGTCGCTCTCGTTTCTCCATCGTGAGGGCCGCCGCGTCCACTTGAACTTGACGCCGTCCTCTATCTTCATCACGCCCAAAGGAGAATGGAAGCTCGGTGGGTTTGGTTTTTGCCGTGTCGTGGAGCCTGGCCAAACGTCGCGCAGCGAATACTACGCCGCGGGTGGCGCAGAACCGCTCAAGAAGGGCATGACCAACGGCAACTACGAGCCGCAGCTCGAGTACTGTGCGCCGGAGCTCATCACAGAACCTCGGTCGTTCAACTCGAGTGCGGACATGTTTTCTCTCGGTCTGCTCGTGCTGGAGCTGTTCTCGCCCCCGAAACCCGACGGGACGCACGAACCTGCCCTCGGGCATTTGGAAGGCAAGGTCATGACACACGGGTACAAAACGCAGTCGCTGCACCCCATGACGTTCAACTCACTCGTTCCCGTCACGTTACACAACACGATCCGGTCGTTGTTGCAACTGACGCCGTCGGCACGGCCGGAGGCGCGGGCATTTCTGTCGTCGCCGTTCTTCGACTCTGGCCTCGTCAAGACGCTCCGAACCCTCCAGACCCTTGTGGAGCAGGACCCAGCGACCCAAGCAAAGTTCCTCCAGTCTCTCCCCGATATTCTCACGGGGCTTTCGCCGCGCGTGTTGCGCGACATGGTCCTCCCTGGGCTCCAAAGCGTCGTGATCAACCCGCCCGTCGCTCCGTTTGTGATCACGCCGCTGCTCAAGATCGTGTCGATGGTGGACAAGTCGACGTTTACCCGCAGCATTGCGCCAATGCTGGTGCCGCTCCTCCAAATCACCGAGCCCGTCCAGTGCATGCTCATGTTTGTCTCGAACCTGGAGACGCTCATCCCCAAGGCCGAAGACGGGTACATCCGCGACCATATCGTTCCCATGCTGTGTCGGTCGCTTGATTCGACGGTCCCGGAAATTCTCGACACTGTGCTCAACAAGATTGTCGACCAAGCGAGCTTGTTCGAGTACCGCATCCTCAAGCAGGTGATACTTCCCCGCGTCACGCGCCTCATTCTAGACCCGCCACAGCTGTCGGTGCGGGTGAACGCACTGCTTTGGTTTGCCAAATTGTTTCATGTGTTTGACAAAGACCTCCTCATCGACTCGGTGCTCCCATGTCTGTCTGAATGCCTCACAAAAGACAAAACGCCCGCCGTCTGCATGTGTATTCTCGGATGCTACGACAATCTGGGCAAACACCTCGGCGCTGAGTACAAGGCCAAGCTCATTTTGCCTGCCGTCGCGCCGCTCCTGTGGGAAAAGAACTTGAACGGCGCGCAGTTCGACATGGTGTGTGAGCGCGTCAACTCGATGTTGAAGGAAATCATCGCCGAGCGCGAGAAATCCTTGATGGCTGAGGGCGGCCTCGCCACGCAAAGGTATGTATGAATGGTTGTGCATCGTTGGGCGAGTTTGACAGGGGGACTAGCTTGGCGACGTCGGGATTCCAAGACCAAGCGCGCGCGCTGGAAGCGGCCAAAGAGCGCCAGTCTGGCCTGTCGTCAGTCAATAAAATGCTGCAGGAGGAATACGTTGTCAAGAAGGAACCGGAGAAGCCTGCCGTGAACGAACCGCCACAGCCGTACTCGGATCGCCGACCGGCGGTCTACTCGGACCGCAACACGGCCTCGTCGTCGTCGTCGCAGCGGAATTCGTCGGATCCGTTTCTGCTATCGTCCAACACCTCATCTGACAAGACAGACACCAGCGCTTCGTCCTCAAGTACGGAAAGCTATGCCGCGCGTCGGAAGGCGAAGAAAGCAAACCGCGAAGCCAAGACATCGACCGAGTTGCTCGACTTGCCGGTGCGACAATCCATCGCGTGGTGTGCCTGGTGCACATGTCTAATGGTAGCGCGTGTAGGTGCAGCAACCTGCGTCCAGTGCATTTGACAACTCGCTTCTGTCGACGGCATTGCCGGTCGCAACACCCCCGCCAGCCGCTGCCTCGACGACCGCCAACATGTTTTCAGGCATGAGCATGAGCAACTCGGGTCCCCCCGCGGCATTTAACCCCCCGATGAACCAGTCGTTCGCCCCGATGCCGCAAGCACCGTCATCTTTCATGGCTCCTCCTCCGGCTGCAGCCCCGTACGGCCAACAAGGGTACGCCAACCAGCAGCACTTTGCATCGCAGCCGACGCAGTACATGCAACCCCCTGTGCAGCAACCTGCATTCAATACATTCAATGCTGCGCCGACGATGGCCCAAGGCCAATACGGACAACAGCAGCAGCAGTACAACCACCCAGGGGGCTACAACTCGACGCCTGGCTACCCCCAAGCGCCATTCCAGATTGCGTACCCGGCGCAACAACAGCAACAAGACTCGAACAAATTTAGCGCGTTTGATAACTTGTAATCGGGCCATGCCCACTTGCACCAGACATTTTCTTGCGCCCACCGAGCATCGACATGCGTCCATGGCCTACAACGTCCCGACCGACGGATCCCTATGTCGCCAATAAGCTTGTCAAGCGGAGGCCGCGCCGTCGCTGGGAGTCGTTGAGTAACTATATGATGATCTGCACCAAGTAACACCATCTACAGCTTGCCAACAACAGCACCGACCAGAGACACCCCGGCCCCAAGACAAATGTTGCAACCTCGTTGGTTCCTCCATGGCAATAGATGGTATTAACGCCATTTACAAGTGCCGACGTCTGACGGGTTCCTTTCAAATGTTAGTGTGTTTCACCAACTTAGAGGGTCAAGCCAAACTTTTCCAAAGTAGGGCGGAGCTCCTTGTGTTCGGCGGCCACCTTGGCAGTGGCAGCAGCGACCAACTTGTTTTGCTCCAACTTCTTCTTGTAGTAAGCTTCCGAGCGGACAATACGCTTGGCTTCCAAGCGCTTGACCAAGTCGTGGTGGCGCCAGCCGACTTGCGACGACAATTGGCCAAGGTTGGTGTAGCGGCGGTTGGCCTTCAGGCGGAGCACGCGGAGGGCGTCAGGAACAACCATGCGCTTCACCTTGTCGTAAGGGGAAGGCACACCATCAAACACCTACACGACAACCACCAATGTCACCCAGGGCGACGCAAGAGATGCGTCAGCTTGGATGGACGCACCTTGAGGCGTTGGAGGGCGGCCGCACCGCGGGCGGTCTTGTGGGGCAACATGCCACGGACCGTGCGCCAGAACATGCGCGAAGGAGCGCGGTAATGGAGGGGACCCTTCTTGGGGTTCGTGCACGACTTCTTGTTCAAGAATTGCAAAAACTTGACCTTGTTGCGCACGACTACATTCAGAACAATGTCGACACGGACACGTGAGTGCCAATGTCTTCATGTTGTGTAGGCGGCATGGCAATCCGTGCGCCGTCGTTCGACGAAAGACGACGCAGAGGGAAAGCCTGCACACAGCGACTTTAGCATGTTTTGAATTGGCGGTCGAGAAAACTCGACGCAACCATGGGCGACGACGCCCGGCACTGCTCGGGCCACCATGTCACGTGTGCATGCATGCGCACAACGAGTACATCCGTCGGCGAGCAAATAGTCGTGCGCCGCCGCCTCACACAGAAGCGTCTCGTAGACGCCGACGTCGCCAATCCAATCTAACAAGCCAAAGCCACCCGGCGCCACCGCCGTCCACTGGAAAAGCTAGAGGGGTTTACGTACGCGAGCCGGAGATGTTGAGTTCTTCGCAACGCACGGCAACGACGTGTTGGCCGAGGAGGAGTTCCTTGGCGACCAAAGACGCAAGGCGACCGACCAAGTGGGCGCGGCAGTCAATCACGACGGGCTTTTCGAAAGGCATCTTCACTTCAGGAACCAAGATGAGGAAATGGTCCCCATCATGCCAACACGTTGGCTCGAGCCAATGGTCGCCCCAACCAAATGGCTGGTGGCGCTGGACTGGGGTAGGTCTTTCTATTTTGGCCAATTATACATGATCTCTTGAGTTGATATATTTTGATTGGCTTTATATTTCGTATTTAAGCCAATCGTTGAAGATTGACATTATTCCAAGGGAGTGCGATTTGAATTGTTGTTAACGTCAGGGATGTTTGACTGAAATAACAACATATTCGATAGTCGTTAAAGCGAGGGATTTGGAAGGCGGTTTTTCGATCCGTGTGACGATCTTGCAATCATTGCCAAGAACGGGGAGAGGGCAATGCGGCTATCTCCAAGGGAGGTGGAGCACCTGCAGCTTCATCAAGCAGGCGTCGTGGCGCAAAAACGCTTGGCGAGGAGCTTGCGCCTGAACTACGTGGAGACGGTAGCGCTGATTGCATCGCAATGCTTGGAGCTCATTCGAGACGGCCGCTCTGTGGCGGAAATCATGTCGTTGGGGAAGGCAATGCTTGGTCTTCGCCAAGTCATGGACGGTGTGTCTGCGATGCTGCACGATGTGCAAGTGGAAGGAACGTTTCCCGATGGGACCAAGCTTGTGACAGTGCATAACCCCATTTGTCGCGTCGATGGGGACATGTCGTTGGCGTTATACGGGTCGTTTTTCCCCGTGCCGTCTCTCGAATCGTTTGGTCCTGCCGAACCCTCCGTCGACCTCAACAAGCAAATCATTGTGGTGGACGATGAAAATGGCATTGAACTCAATGGCGGGCGAGTGCCTCAGCGCTTGGTTGTGAAAAACATGGGGGACCGACCAATTCAAGTGGGGAGTCACTTCCACTTGATTGAAACCAATCCGATCTTGGACATGGATCGCCGCCGAGCGTACGGTCATCGTTTGAACATTCCTGCCGGAACAGCCGTCCGTTTCGAGGTGTTCCAGTCACTGAGCCTGTTTCATTCTGATGTTGTTGTAGCCGGGGGACGTGAAGACTGTGTCTATCGTCCCCATCGGGGGACATCGCGTCATCTCTGGAGGTAATAACGTCGCCACGGGACCTGTTGACCAGGCGTCCATCGATGGCATCGTATCTACCTTGGTGGGCCGAGGGTTCCTGCACACGCCGATCGATCCGACCGACGAGGAATTGCAGAGTCGCCCGCCACCATGTATCATGTCCCGGCAAACGTACGCGAGAACGTATGGCCCGACCACCGGCGATCGCATCCGTCTGGGGGACACCTCTTTGGTCGTCCACGTCGAGATGGACTTCACTGTCTACGGCGATGAATGTACAGTGCTGCAAACCACTCGCATGCGGTGGCACTTTTACTTGTCGGTAGGCAAGTTTGGCGGAGGCAAGGTCCTTCGGGAGGGCATGGGGCAAGCCACGGGATGCCATGCCGACCAAGTGCTCGACACTGTCATCACGAACGCCGTCATTGTCGACTACACGGGCGTGTACAAGGCAGACATTGGAATCAAACACGGGGTCATTTGGGCGATTGGAAAGGCGGGAAACCCGGACGTGATGGATGGAGTACAGGACGACATGGTCGTGGGCGTCAATACTGAAGTGATTG
The DNA here is from genome assembly GCF_000520115.1 of Aphanomyces invadans. Taxonomy (NCBI): domain Eukaryota; phylum Oomycota; class Saprolegniomycetes; order Saprolegniales; family Verrucalvaceae; genus Aphanomyces; species Aphanomyces invadans. Next base: position 1,444,683 of record NW_008580146.1, read on the forward strand.
CCGGCGAGGGTTTGGTTGTGACAGCGGGGGGGGTCGACACCCACGTCCACTTCATTTGCCCGCAGCTGTTCGACGAAGCCATTTCCAGGTAAAGGATTGTCCTCTCGCGAGTTGACAAGGTGGTTTGCGCAGCGGGCTTACGACGCTTGTGGGCGGCGGCACGGGTCCAGCAACAGGCACAAAGGCCACCACATGCACGCCGCACCCAGACCACGTCAAGCGCATGCTGCAAGCCACGGACGCGTGTTCGCTCAACATTGGCTTCACAGGCAAAGGAAACACCGCGTCTCCCATAGGTCTCCAGGATGTCGTGAATGCTGGCGTAGTCGGGCTCAAGCTCCACGAAGACTGGGGGACGACGCCGTCGTCGATTCATGTTGCGTTGGATGTAGCCGACGCCAACGACATCCAAGTCACCATCCACACGGACACGTTGAACGAATCGAGCTGCGTGGAGCAAACGATCGCCGCATTTGGAAATCGCACGATCCACACGTATCACAGCGAAGGCGCCGGCGGCGGTCATGCGCCCGATATCATCACCGTGTGCGGTGAGCTTCATGTGCTGCCGTCGAGCACGAACCCAACGCGGCCATTCACAGTCAACACGATCGAAGAGCACGTCGACATGCTGGTTGGAATGGAGCTGGCGTGGACGATGTGAATTGAAATTTGCTATTGCGTAGATGGTGTGCCATCACTTGGACAAGAGCATTGCCGAGGACGTGGCGTTTGCCGAGTCGCGCATTCGGGAGGAAACAATTGCAGCGGAAGATATCTTGCACGACATCGGCGCTATCAGGTGGGATGCATGGAATGCAAGTACATGAATCCAATGGCGGCGTGCGTGATGGTAGCATCATCTCGTCCGACTCGCAAGCGATGGGGCGCATCGGCGAAGTCATCACGAGGACGTGGCAGACCGCCGATAAGATGAAGAGGCAGCGCGGATTCCTCCCGGAAGACGCTGAAACCGAGACGGACAACTTGCGCGTGAAACGGTACATCGCAAAGTACACGATCAACCCAGCGATTGCCCATGGGATGGCTGACTGGATTGGGTCGGTCGAAGTGCGGAAGTTGGCGGATCTCGTGCTGTGGCAGCCCGATCACTTTGGTGCGAAACCTGAGCTCGTTCTAAAGGGAGGGTCCATTGTGTACTCGCAAATGGGGGATCCAAACGCGTCGATTCCGACGCCACAGCCGGTGAGGATGCGACCGATGTTTGGTGCAAATGGAAGGGCAGTGGGTGGGACGTCCATTGCATTTGTCAGTCGTGCGTGCAAGGAAAAGCAGATTGCCAAAGGGTATGGACTGGGGAAACGCATCGAAGCCGTGACGAAGTGCAGGAATTTGACCAAGAAACACATGAAGTGGAATGACGCGCTGCCCAAGATCGAAGTGGACCCGGAGACGTACCAAGTCACGGTGGATGGCGAAGTGCTGACGTGTCTGCCGTCCACTTGGCTTCCTCTTTCGCAGAAGTACTTCTTGTTCTAACCTTGCGCGCTTCTACCTTCCCTTCAGTCTTGCTTGATCGTCGTCAAGCCATGCATGCAGTGCTGAGAAAATTTGAAAGTGTGCCAGAACGCGTTTCTATTGGACAAAAAACAACCAATCCGGCGCAACCAAATCTCGTGACCTTTCATGATTTCGATTTGTGGATCTAGTGAACATGAGCACACCAGCGGCGGCGATGGAGCCGAGCGTATTGATCAATTACTACATTCGCAAGGGGTGGTTCGACCATGTCCAGCGATTGTGCGAAAGCATCCTGGATAAGAAGGGAAACGACCCTGTCATCTCGTTCTGGCGGTGCTTTGGCATTGCGATGGAAGGCAGTCAATCGTCAGCGATCCGGGAGCTCGAGAGCCTCAAGAAGAAGAAGGAGGTGGAACTTCCGTGCATCCACGCGCTCATTTTCGCCCACAACAAGTGCAAGAACGTGGACCACGAAGAAATAGCACAGCTTGAGATGCAAGTAGTGATTGCCGAAGAAAGTGCGGGAGAGACGGCGCAACTCTTGGTAAGTCCTTGAGTTACATTCATCATGATAGTTAGTTGTGCGGGAGATTTCACGGCGCGTCTGTCGTCTAGTGCGCCAACTTCTTCTGGCATATCAAGGAGTACAGCAAAGCTAGAAAGACCCTCGAATCGCTGATGGGTGGCCGAATTGCAGCGACGACACCGATTCAAGTAAAAGCCACCATCTTGCGCGGGTGGATCGACCTGACGGCCGAGCCCAAAACCAAGCGCGACACGGAGCTCCGAGACAACAGCATTTCGTTTTTCACCGAAGTCAAGAGGTATACAAGTGCGGCAAGCCACCACGCATAACTTACGAAGAAATCGTAGCGCTAACGACCCCGAGCAGCTCTTGGGGGTTGCCAAGTACCACGACATGAAGCGAGCGTATTCCAAGTCATTGGAATGCTACGACGAGGTCGCTTTGCTGGCGACTGCCTCTTGCCGCTGACGTTGGCTCGACGTCTAGATCATTGTCAAGTACACGTGGTTCAAAGAAGCATTGAGTGAGAAAGCGCTCGTGCTACTCAAGACTGGCGAATGGGACCAGTGCGTCGACAGCGCTGAGCGTGCGCTGGCCAACAGCTCGTACGTCCCTGCCGCCATCCATTCATGCAAATGTCGACCTGCCCTCACCATTACGACGTCCATCAGGAACGACATCGACGCCTTGCGGTTGCTGATTCTCTACTTGTTGACCCGGGAAGGACGCCCAAAGGAAGCTGCAAATCGCATTCGGTACAACCGACAATCCATCCATGCATCAAGTCGATGATGATGCCCATCCATCGCCGTGTTTAGAGACTTGATGAAGGCGCTGTCATCGACAGAGTCGTCAAACCCGCAGCTCTTTTACGACATTGGACGATGCATCGCACGTATTTCCGACAAGAACCAGGAAGTCTTGTCGTGCAACTTGTGTTTCGTCGACCAAGCCGTCAAGCTGTCGCCGGACTGCGGGTATGCCCTCAGGAACTCCCCCAGGCAATCCTTTCCTCCGACGTTGTGCACTGTGTAGCACGTTTCGCGCCGAACGAGGGTACCAACGGTCCCTCATGGGCGACTATTCTGAAGCGATCGAGTCGTACAAGGAAGCGCTCAAGCTGGACGAAAGTAACGAGTCGGCGCTGCATGGGCTCATCTATTGCCAGATCAAGCTTGGCCAAGTGGACGACGCGGCGCAGCAAATGGAGTTTCTTAGCGTGATTCAGGAGAGCATCGGGAACGCCAGTGCCGACTTTGTGCTGCTCCAAGCGATGCTGAGCTGGCACAAGGATGGTGACCGCGTCAAGCAAGTCAAGTATTTGCAGTCCGCCGTGCAGTGCCACATGGACAAACTGAAGGATGTCGTCCAGGTGGGGTGTGCTGCCATTACAGCGATTGATAGCCACGGGTTCTGGGGTAGACGGGGGACCTGTCCACGTACGACATGATGAGCATGCTGAACCCGCAGTTCCTGGTCGAAATTGCAACCGAGTTCATCAAGCTGGACGGCCTCGACGACAGCAAGAGCATGGCGTCGCGCGGGGTGTCCATCCTGGAGAAGCTCGTGAACAAGTCGCCCGGGTTTATCGAGATACAATTTATCCTGGCCAACACCAAGTTTTGCTCCAACGACTTTGACGACGCGTACCGAATTTGCAACGCGATCCTCAAGATGAATCCCGTGCACTCGCATGCGCATTTGCTCGTCGCGCGCATTTGCTTGGAACGCGAGCATTTCAAAGCCGCATCGAGCAGTCTCGATCAAGCGCTCAGCCACGACTTTTCTGTGCGCCAGTCGCCGTCGTTCCATATCATCAAGGCAAAATTGATGGAGAATGATGGCAACTTGAAGGAAGCGCTCGCGATTCTTCAGAACGCGATGAAGGCCACGACGTCGTCGTCGTCGTCGACGGCAACCAATGCCAGTAAAGGCGGCAAACGCTCCAGCGCCACGACCGCCGCCCCACCCGCCACCGACATGACTTTGTTTGATAAAGCATCGATTTACATCCAAATGGCCACGGTTCAAGCCCAGCTCAACAACGTTGGCGAAGCCACGCGACTGGTGAAAGAAGCACTCCAAGTGTTCAAGTACGACGCGTTGTCCACGCATGATGAAGTCGATTTCCTCATGGATTCCATTCTAGGGGCACGACGCAAGAAGTTCGTGTCTTGGTCGCAAACAGCGAGTTGGCCATTAAGCGCGGCGACTTTGACAATGCCATCGTCATGCTCAATAACGTGCCGCAGGTATTGAGCACGGCTGCGACAGGATACAAAAATGCGACCTGACCGATGTCCTGGTCTTGAAGGAGTCGCCAGCGTACATCAAAGCGCAAATGATCAAGGCCGACATTTACTTGCAGCATCGAAAGGAAAAGCAGCTGTACGCTGAGTGCTACAAGGTGCGAAGCCATTCCGTTGTGGCGACAGACCTCGACTGACAGGCATGATGTGCCGCCTTGCAGGAACTCGTCCGCCTCAACCCGACGGCCGAGTCGCTAATTCGCTTGGCGGAAGCGTACTTGCGCATCCAGCAGCTGGATGATGCGATCGAGTCGTACCGGTCGGCGCTCGTGCTCAGTCCCAACGACGCCTCGCTCGCGAGCCGCATCGGCCACATCCTCGTCAAGAAACATGACTACATTTCCGCCATCGAATACTACGAGACAGCGCTGCGAGCCGCCCCGGACCAAACGCCGCTCCGTCGCGACTTGGCGAGTTTGCTGGCTAAGCTGTCGCATTTCGATCAGGCCTTACGGGTCGTGAACGCGGCGCCGGCGGCCCCGGCCCGCACGGAGATCAAGGACATGCTGGACGACATCAACCTCCAAATGATCCTCCCCGACATTTACAACGGGCTCGACCGCAAGGACGAATGCATCGACCGGCTGCAAAAGGTCATCGCGATGCAAAAAGTCGTCCTCGATAAGCTCCGCGACGAGCAGCCTGACGAAATTTTCCGGCAAACCAACCAACTGGCCAACACGAATTTCAAACTCGCCCAGATCTACGCTACCAAGAAAGACTCGTATGCTGGCCGTACCACCGCTCGATGCCTGACGACTGTGTTGTTGCCACAGGGAAAACGTGATGAAGTACTGCACGATGGCGCTCCGGGCCAACGAGTCCCACGAAGAAGCGATCTTGTGCCTCGCTCGCATCTACAACCAGCAACAAAACCTCGAGCAATGCCAGATCAAGTGCTCGACGCTGTTGCGTTTGAATCCTGCGCATGAAGAAGCTGCCATGATGCTGGCCGACATAATGCTTCAAAAGGACGACAACGAGTCGGCCATCTTTCACTTTCAGAACGTACGTCGACGACTCGCTGGCCGTCCATTCATGTTAGCTGAAATGATTGTTGTGTGTTTGGTCTAGCTGCTCGAAAGCAAACCCGACAACTTTACCGTGCTCAGCCGGTTTATCGTGATGCTGCGCCAAGCTGGCAAGCTGGACCGTGTGCCGCGGTTCCTCAAGCTCGCAGAACGAGCTGGACCACGCGTCGCTCACTCCGCCGGCCTCCACTACTGCAAAGGGCTCTACCATCGGTTCCAAAACAACATCCACGACGCGATCCAAGAGCTAAACTTTGCACGAAAGGACAGCGAGTGGGGCCAGCGGGCCCTCGTCCATATGGTTGAGATCTACATCAATCCGGACAATGAAAATTTGTGGGACAACCCAGACGTACGATCGAGAAGTCGATTCAAATGGAGATGTTGACGCCTTGTCCGCAGGAGGCGACGAAAGACCAAGTCGAGAACATCCGCATTGCAAACGCTCTTCTGGACGAACTCGCGCCGGAGAAGACGATGCGCATTCGCGTCCTCGAGTGTTATGCGGCCATGTCGGCCAAGAACAAGGCGATGGTCGAAAAGGCGACAGCGACGTTACTTGAGTTGCTCGAAGAGGACCGCGACAACGTCCCCGCCTTGCTCGGTAATGAAAGACCGACCTCCCAAGATTTTTTTCGTTCATCACATTCGCTGCTGCAATGGTAGCCCTGGCGACGGCTTACATGCTGGCGAAACAACAACCCAAGGCGCGCAACCAGCTCAAACGCATCGCCAAGATGAATTACGACTCGACAATCGCAGACGAATTCGAACGGAGCTACATCTTGCTCGCTGACATCTACGTGAGCCGGTCTAAGTACGACTTGGCGCAGGAGCTGTGCAAGAAGGCGCTCCAACACAACAAGAGTTCGGGCAAGGCGTGGGAGCTCCTGGGGCTTATCATGGAGAAGGAACAGTCGTACCAGGACGCAGCCGACTGCTATCACGAGGCGTGGAAGTGCGGCGGCGAAGCGTCGGCCCCCATCGGGTTCAAGCTCGCGTTCAACTACCTCAAGGCAAAGCGGTTTGTCGAGGCGATCGATGTGTCTCAAAAGGTGCTCGATAAGTTCCCCGACTACCCCAAGATCCGCAAAGAGATTCGAGAAAAGGCGCAGGCCGGGCTCCGTCCGTAGCAGTCGATGCATGCAGCCAAGATAAATACTCTATATACATTCCGTACGTGTGCGTTTATCCAGCGATCGCAAACGACTTGGGCACCATCTTCTTGGGCTTGTTCTCGACGTTTTGGCAGATTTCAATGTGCTGCTGCGCCCCCGACGGTGCAAACTTTCGCTGGCAGCACGGACACGTAACCAACGTCGCTTGGTACTCGAGGAATGACCCAGCCAAGCTCGATTTGGACAAGTGCCCGCCTGTGCTATGGGGCGCCTTGGGTCGCTTTGTAGTGGACGGCTTGGCCATTTGCTTCACCGCATCTTTCTTGGACGCGTGGTGGTTGTTCCATGTTGTTTCCGTGCCGAATACGCGCGGACACACTGCCTCGTGTTTATTCAATCGACCCTTTCCAACGACAGCCAAGTCAATCGAGACCAACTCACGATGACATGCATATACCTCGGCAAAGCTGCGGTGGCAGTATCTGCATTGCTCAATCGCATCTTGCCGACGGGACTGCGCGGCGGCGTCCGTCGTCTGCTTGAGCCGCAATAGGCTCAACTTTGTGTTCAGATCCACATGCATCGTCATGACATCGTCGCTACCCTCAACCCGATCGGACTTGTCGCGCGTCGTCGGCTGGAGAGTATGACGCCGACGCTGCTTGAGCAAAACCAGGGGGTCTCCATGTGGTTTCTCGATGCTCGAGTCGTGGCCATTGTTGTCGGCGCCGTGGTACACAGAGTACACAGATGCGTAGTGCAGGTACCGGTCGCTCGTCTGGGTGTCGGCATCACTAGTTTGCTTGACAAACAACTCACTTGCAATGTCCACGGCTTCCTCGTACATGGCTGTGCGCTGTTCCTTGTGTGTACGAAGCAGATCGCATGTGGTCATGTGAGGCATGAGCTCCCACACACGGCATTGCATGCCACAGAACATGCAATACATGGTCTTGTTGGCCTGTTGCATCGTCAAAGTGGCCGGCGAGGGATTCACGCCGGCGACGGTGGAAGTGTCGACGGCGAAGTCGGTGGACATAGACTTGGGTGCTGCAACGTCGGACCGATTGACGACAATGGCGTTCTCGGGGCTAGGAAGGCATTGAAATAAAACATAGGAAAGAGACGATTCGTACCATGTCCACGAAGTTTCTCGGGTCCGGCGATTGTAGAAGTACTTCTTTCCATCCTCCGTGAATGCTTCCTTCCACTCGTCCAGTGGTTGATGTGTTTGTGTCGCCGGCGCGACTCGCCGGTGGGGGCCATTTGTAGAGTCCGTCGACATATTGATGTTTGAGATCGACGATGCACTGGATTTAGTGGATGAGTGAACGCTTGGAGCTGCCGCAGAAGACGACGTCGATAGCCGACCGGACGAGGTAAAGGTGGCGAGTGATTGCTGCATCTCCTCTTCGTGAGCTTTGCGACGCTGAATGCGTTCGTTAATCTTTTCCGCATCCAAGAGCAGCTTGGTGTCCATTTCCCGCTCCAGGCGGCGCAACCATGACAAGTCACTGCCAGATTTCGGAGATGTGGACGCGACCACCGTCGTCAAGGTTGGCATTGTCACGTCGTCATGGTCAAGACCGCCCACATCTTCCAGCGAGAGATCTTCCACATGATGATCTTGCTCAAGGAGCGTGGACGACACGTCCGAGTCATGCATCGTATTCAGTTCCATCGTTTCGTCGCTTGGTGTTGTCCTCCTTTCTCCACCTTCTGGAATGGTTCCAATAAGGAATTTTGTCATTCGAGTTGACCAATCATAGATTTAGAATCAATTTAAAGCAGCCAATCAAATTGCGTTGTGCCTACAGGGCGGCATCCTTTCCCAGCGCCTCTATGGCGTGCAGCGTCTTCGTCTTGGCAACTTCTGGATGCTTCCTATGAACGGAATGTCGATCCAATTCATTTCTCTGACACATCAAGGATGCCGCCACGGCTAGTTATGCCTTCGAGCAACATGCCCTCTTCGAGGACTCCCCATACTGAGCATATTCATCGCACCTCTTCGCTGCATACAACTGCCTCATCATTTGTAGTTTGCATTGTTGAAATTTCCCGCGCTCCATGAAGACGGATCATCCGGATCCGGAAGCGAAGAACTCGGTGACGAAAGGTCATGGTCATGATTGTGATTTACAGTACTAGTTCATCATTGCATCGTTGATGTCTGCCAGCGACGGCGTAGCGTCGCTGAAGTACGAGGTTGAAGCTCGTCCTGCAAGCGCCAGTAGGAAGAACAACTGAACACATGAAAGGAGTTTATTAAACAAATCAATTCACGTCTCGATTTGCCTACTTCGTCCCTGTCGGTCTACACATATTCACTCATTATACGTAGAAAAAGAGCATAACATCAACCCAAAGCCTCGCCATAGCACGTCCGCAGCAGTAATTTCAGCGACATTTTTGTGCATAGAGTCCAAGGCTGTTGCCAGTTCGTCGACATGACGCTTCACCTCAGCATTGACCCAGCAATCTCCAACAACCGGACTTCCTTGGGGTGTACAATACCACCAGTCAAGGGTGGGGTCGCGGGAGTCCTGTAGAGGTCGTAACAAGGACAATCCCCATCAAACGGTCAGACGGTTGCTGGTTCAAAGCACATTGAACTAGAGGTAGAGTTGAGGGCCATGCTCCCAGCTCCAAACGCACTTCACTTCAAAGTGTCTTCAGGGTCCGGACAATGGCCCGATTGACTACTTCAACAGTCCCGCTCGCCCGCGGACAATGTGACGTAACAAAATCATGGTGCGCACTGAACGGCGGGGAGACTTTGTGGATGATCTCGTTTTTGAAATGCGACCCACAGTCAGACACCCACGTCTTCACAACACCAAACAGACGAAACCACTCCATCAGCACAGCATCTGTCGCCGCGGTGGTGGCAGACGTGCTGGCATGCAAACGGACAAACCCGCTCATGTCATCCTTGACCACAAGGACATATTTCAACCCGTCTCCGGACGACGGGAGCGACAACCAGTTGAAATGAATAAGCTCATTACGCTTCGTCGCATGAAATGCTTCACCACAAGGACGGAGGATGATTTCTCCGTCGACCACCACGCAATGCAAACATGCGACGACAAAACGTTTGACATCGGTCTAAGAAGACATCCACTCGAACATGTCGGCGACGGATGCCGTGGTTGCTTCAACTCTCTGGTGGCCAGCGACCCCGGCATGAGCCATCACACAGATACGCATTTGCATATCGAGGGCGTCGTCCGGGATCCAGATCTTCCACAACGGCGTCACAGAACACTACTTCTTTGCACTATACAAAGCAGCAGCTTCAATTTCCCAATAATCTCCTTGTAGTGCCGTAATCACCTCGGCCGTCGGCCAGACGAAGTCATCGTGTACAGGGGATACTAACGCCAGTTTCTCAACCTAGCTCCACGGCCTTCGACCTCGACGCTCCCAGTCGCAGTACCAATGCCCCCGGCAACAACCGTAGGATTCCCCCATCGACGTAGGAGGTCCACCCACAGGTTGTCTTCCTCGGCCACATACTCGACGACGTAAGGAAACGTCGACATCATCAGCACCCAACACTGGAGCTTGTGTTCCTCGTACTTGGCCACGTTGGAGTTGTAACCCAAAGGGTTAAACTTGCAAACGAGGTTGCGGTGGTCAGTGAACAAGCGGAAACTCTCGGGTCGTACAATAAGGTATTCCGGTCTCTTCAGAAAATCCTTCTCGTGAGTCCTGTTTCTGAGAACTGTCCTTCTCGCAAGTCCTCCATAACTTCGATCGAAGTTTTTTCGAAGTTTTGTTGAGATAAGGCAGTTAAAGAGTTAACGATGCTTCCGTTGCCCATGCCACCAAGCGACCTCGCTATGTCGCCCGCCATCACGAACCAACGTGAAAAGACCCCCCTCTCTGGCGGCTTGCTCAGCCGTCATTTCCCAAGTTACCTTTCAGGTACTTCCGACGTTGGTCAGGGCAGTCTTCGGGCCGTCCAGTACAACGACGACGACATCCACGGGGTCATCCTGACCGACAGACGCCATGTCGGCGCCAACGCCAAGCCCAACGACCACCATGTCGGCGCCGCCACTCTGACCAACCACCACCATGTCGTCACCGTCACCCCGTCCAACGACCACCATGTCGCCGCCGCCACTCGGACCAACCACCATCATGTCGCCGCCGCCACCCTGCCCAACGACCACCATGTCGGCGCCGCCACTCGGACCAACCACCACCATGTCGGCGTCGCCACCGATCCCAACGTCCACCACGCAATCGTCGCCACGTTGCCCAACGCCCACAAAGTCGGCGTCAACGCCGAGCCCAACGACCAGCATGTCGGCGCCGCCACCCATCCCAACTTCCACCACGCAATCGTCGCCACGTTGCCCAACGCCCACATAATCGGCGTCAACGCCGAGCCCAACGATTACCATGTCGCCGCCGCCACCATGCCCAACGACCACCATGTTTCACCCATCCCTGCCATATTCATAATCCAAAGGATTATGAATTGCGTATGCACACCATTCGCCGTATCAGCGAATGCCGCAGCGTCCGTACTGGGCTTGACGGTTTGTGATGAATTCTTCACAGAGTGGGCTCAAATTGCGAGTAACGTTCGTGAATTTGCGCTGCAACAAGGTTTCCAGGTTGCACTCGCAAATTCTAGTGGAAAATTGCGACGCTGGGTGTGCAAGACAGTGGACGCGTGTCCCTTCGACATTCGTGCTGGAAAGAGAAAAGATGGAAACGTGAGGGGTGTCTAATCGCTAATTGT
>NW_008580146.1:1465579-1468563 GCF_000520115.1 Aphanomyces invadans
ACAATTTCGTTCGTGGTCCATGTCGCACGTGCGGGCTGGGGGCGGAGAAGTTGCTGGCGTGTTGCGGACATGAGAACTTGGTGTTGCGTGGATATTGCGAACTGATTTGGGAAGAGATTGCTCGAGCCCCTTCGTCACAAAAATGAGCACTAACATCGTCCCATAGGAGCAAGATTTTCTTGAGGTCATGGCCTCCCGCACTGGCTTCGAGTCACCCTTGATCTTAGTCATGAGTTTACCGTCACCAGTTTCACGTATCGCTCATCCATGATGCATCAGCAACTTCAAGATATCAACGTTTGTAGCTCCCGGACAGTCCCGGATTTGGTGGCTCGTGGAATTGCAAGACAAACAAGCGCCCATAAGCTTCCGTCCACCACAGGTGCTGGCGACGCCGCCGGAGCCTTCGTTGGTAGTTACTCCTCGTTCTGGGGTATTGACGTCAGACCCCCGGCAGCTGCTTTAGCCAGCTCTGGCTTCACCGGCGGCTTCGCGTCTTCCTCGTAACCGACAAAACGTTTATGCCAAAAACGGCATAATCGCGCAACCAACGTATGACGGTAGACATCTTTCTTCAAGGGGTTGTTCCTCGTCAAAGCCATCTGCTCCATCATGGCGCGATGATGCGACGCCGGCTTCACCGCATCAGTAATGATCGTTGCAATCGCTTGACTCTCCTCATGCATAACCCACTCCTGCCGGTCCTTACGCAGAGCGGTGGCTCGGCCGTCCAACATAAGACTGACCCGGCAGTCCGCGTCGGGGCTGACATGTCCAAGACCACCGCAGCCTCTATCCGTATTTTTAGCGTAGCAAAGGCCCGATGGTCGACGTTATAGGCTTCCAAAAACCAGGCCACCCGCTCCGTCTCAGTGACCGCCTCGGGATCCTCCCCCCATGTCCCATTCGGCCACCCTTTGTTTGGTCCCCGGCCCAGTACACGCGCTCATCGGTATATTAAAGGGTTTCACGCCAATCGCAGTTAGGGCTTGAGTCTGGCTGATGTACTGATCGCACGCCAACATAAACACACGCCGTTCGTCTTACGTGGACCCTTTGAACATCGTTCCTTCAGGAGAGCAGGAGCGTTATGCAAATAAATGTCCTGACGCATGTCCACATCTTCAGGGGCAACTACCGCAGTAGTCCCGGTAGTTCTGCCAAACACAGGAGGCACGGTCCCGGATTGTCCACCATACGTCCACGCCTCGTCGGTCGCCACCGGGTGGCGACGGCCTGCCTGATAAATGACATATGTAGGATCATGTATTGCAGCTCATTGGCATATGCGATCATTGCACCGTTCACAGGCCAAGTGACGGATCGCATCGAAGGTCGTATTGGCTTGCTCGTTGCATATGTGATGTCTGGCTTGTGCAACTTAACGCTGGGCATGCTGTTTGTCACCAACACGTTCACCCATGTAAGCGTGATGGCTCTGAACGTTCTGAAAGTGCTCAGCCAAGGCTTTGGCGCGAGTGAGTGCCGTCGTGAAGATCAATGCGCCGAGGTATACACCCAGCGAGCGAGGTATTTTCTCTCGTACGTGATCCATCACGCGAGATCTTGCCAGGTGTGTTTAACATTCTCGTCTCAAGCGGGTACTACTTGGCATTCGGGTCTGGCTACTCGATCATTGAGGGGTTCGAGTGGCCGTTCCTGTTTTTCATCCCGACTGCGCGCCTCGCCGTGACGACAGTTATGTATTGTGACCATGCTGTTTAACAAACCACCACCGCTATCGTACCTGTCCTCTGTACTTTATCATCATCACGTGGCCATCATGTCACAAAAACCGACTACCGACTAGTATTGCGTGACTCCTGTCAATTAGAACGCTGTGGGGCTAACTGGCGGCCGTGTTTTGCCTGACCTGGACTTAGTCGGCCTAGTGAACTGGATGTAGTCGCAATTCGACAGCGTTCGATCGTTTTCGCTCTCTACCGCGGAACTACACGCTCTTGTCGTACACTGCCCCTGCCGACTTGCCCATCAATGTGGCAGCCAACGCGTCTGAGTTGTTCACCGCCATGGTGTACCCTACATGTGCCGAGGAACAATGTACACTCACACTAGCGTTGTTCCAAACCGGTACGTTGCCACATGTTTGTCAGGAGTGGTCATGGGCAAGGGCATCCAGACAAGGGGTTACACGTTCTGGATAGTGTTACTTACCAACACGTCCCTTACGACCGCGCTATGTACGTCTATTGGAACTTACTGGCGTCAAATTGACTACGCTGAGGAAGTTTTGGCACTCTTTGGCGAGGCGACGTCACTGGGCTCTCGCCGGCGATCGCGAGGGGCGTCGATGTTCAAGCAGACCTCGTCGTGGTACTCGACGACGAAATCTCGGACCACATCAAGACAGCCCAAGAGTATCCAAAGAGAAGTCTTGAACGATTGTGGTATTTCCGTGTCGGCGATGGCGAGGATGCAGCGGCAAGCGTGTGCTAGCGACTTCAGTCCAAGAAGACAAAACGAAAAGTGAATTGTGTTAACGGAAGCTAGTCTGCTTTGTTCTCTGCATCTCCATGTCCTCATATCCCTTTGAGCAGCTTCGCGTCTCTTCGCCGTCTCTTGATGTGACAACCGGCAGTCGGGTTCTGATTCGCTGACTGTTCCAGGTTTGGCAGCATCATCGAAACTTCAACACTTCCCTAACCCTGATGACGGGTTGTCGACTTGTCGGTTCGGGTCACTTGATGGCCCGGTCGGTTCACGATTCACTTGATGACGTCTCCTGTGACGGTTGGGGGTTGATTCTTTCACTTTGTGACAGTGCGAGTTTCGATGAGGTCACTTGCCCAATTTGCAGTGGTCGGATGCTGGTCATGGTCCATTAGGTGAACTTTTGGATCACCTGTTTTTGTGGCGGTATTAACGTAACGAGCCAATTTATGGGCATGTGCCAATTTATGGGCAGGTTGTGATAGCCAATCAAATTTCAGTAGCAAATTCTCTTGAATTAAATACCTGTAACA
>NW_008580146.1:1472121-1476639 GCF_000520115.1 Aphanomyces invadans
ATCGAAATTTGACTGTGGTGGCTGCTATTTCAAAAGTAATAACCTTTGACTCTTTATGTTTACCTGTCATATCGTATAAATCTCGCCAGGGAAAAAGTTCGAATCGAACGAACATCTTCAATAGAAAAATCAAGTATAATGCAATCTGCCCATAAATTGGCTCGTCGCGCCCAATGAGAGTGTGAAATTTCAATTTGATGTCACTTGCGCAATACCTGTCCAAATGTTATGAAACCACTTGCATTCGATAGAACAGAATGTCAGCTTTAAAGTGACATAAGATGGACCAAAATTGGATCGAATTTGCAAAACTTGTGCCGTTTTTTCATGCTAACTTCGACCCCGAGGGTGCCCATAAATTGGCTCGTTACGTTAGTCAGCGCGCCGGCGACCATGTCGGCGGTTGGGATAAATTGGAGTATCAGAGCGTCGTCGCGGACAAGCTCACGAAGGTAATGGTGCCGGACGTCGATGTGCTTCGTTCTCTCATTGATGGTTGTAGACTTGGACGTGGCGATGGCCGACATGTCGTCGCAAAACAAGGTGACGTGCTCTTGCGGTACGCCAAGGTCCGTCATCAACCCGCGGAGCCACGTACTATAGATTCGCGGGTGGCTTCAGCGGCGGCGATATATTCGGCCTTATAGCTCGATAGCGCGGTGATGCGCTATCTGATGCTCTTCCTCATGAGCATGCCGCCGAGGAAAACCCAGCAGAATCCAGTGGTGGATCGTCGGCCCGGTCGAGTCGCCCAGCTTGCGTCACAAAAGCCTGTAAGTGTTGGATCCCGAGTGCCGAATATGATCCCATGGTGTTTTGTGCCAGCTAGGTATCGGAGCGCACTTTTGGCGCCAATCAAGTGTGGTGAACGAGGAGCATGCAGGTGGCTGGATAGGCGTTGCACGGTGTCGGCGATGTCGGGTCTCGTGCAGACCATGAGGTAAACCAGTGATCATATCATTGCGCGATACTCCCCTTGATCGGTAAATGGTTGGCTTTCGTCATGCCATAGGTCTTCTTGGTCGGCGACTTCGGGCGTGGCGACAGGGTGGCATGTGGTCATTCTAAAAAGTTCCAGTACCTTTTCAGTGTACACCTCTTGCGTCATGGTCAGTGTGCTTCGACCGAGGCTGCAGGTCACATGGACTCTGAGTATGTAGTGCAGCGGTCCTTGGCGTTTCAGGTCACCTTCGTTAACAATTCGTGCATGATCTTATCCATCTGGGTTTGTGTTGGCGCGGCTACGATAAAGTCGTCGACGTACGTGCCCATGATGTCCATGTTGTCGCCTTCGAAGCGGGTGAAGACGCATGGGTCATGTGGGCTCTGTTTTCAACCCAGCTCCGCTATCTTGGCCTTGCAGTGGACTTACCAATCGTGTCCGCATTGGTTGAGGCCGTACAGGGCTTGGCCCAGGGCTGTTTGACCAGGTGATGCTTCATGCCTTTCTGGTTCCTCTGCCCAAATGGGCCGTTCTAATCTTGCTTGGATGTATGCGTTGATAGCGTATGCCTGTTCGATGATCATGGTGCGGGCGGTGGCGACGGCGTAGATCGCGCGGACCGACTTCATTTTGATGACGTTGGAGGATGACTCGTCGTAGTCAATGCCGGTTTTCTGTGTGAATCCTTTGAGGACCCAACGTGCCTTCCAACGAACGACGTTTCCTTCGGCGTCTGTATTGCGATCGTATGTCCAGCGGCCGCCATGATCTTTCGATCGGGCACTTCTCCAGCACTTTAGTTTGGTCAACTGTGCCACTTCGGCCTCCTCGGCCTCCTTCCACTGGCGCCATGCTGGCGACGCCATTGCCTCCTTGTGGCTGTTTGGGATGGGGTGGAGTTGGATGGGGACGGCGGCGCAGGCAAAGTCCTTTCCGTTGACGCGGTACGTTGCTTGTTCCTCGCAGATCTCCTCTTACTGGTAGCCTTCTGGTGGAGTGTCCAAGTACTGCGAGTTGGCGAAATTTGCGTACATTGGGTTTGGTTTTGGGAGGCGGCTGTTGCGTCGGGGTGTTGGCTCGGTTGGTAGTGGTGCGGCGACTGGTATGTTGTGTGGCCCGGGGTAGATTTCACGTATCTGGTTCATGATTTTGTCTTGGCTGTTTGTGATCTTGTTGAAGTGGGATTTAAATGTTTGCTGGAATTGATCGGAGATGTCTTCGTAGGAGCGGTTGGTCTCGGGTGTTTTGTACAAGAAGGGGTAGTCGCGTTCGGGGTTCAGTGTGGTGCCGTAGTTACGGTTTGGATCGGGCATGCTCGTGGAGTGCGATAGTCGAGCGGTTGCTGGCGTGACCGTGGTGCTTGGCGGGGGTGGTATGGAGATGTTGACTGCATGGTCGACAGTGCGTCTGACGGTTTGGATAACCGTTTTGAGGATGGACTGCGATGTGGGGATCAGTTGGGTATGTTGCTGTCGTCGTCCGAGTTATTATCTTCTAAATGTTCTGGTAGGGCTGGCGACCCGAAGAACTCGTTCTCAAGGAACTTGACGTGGACTCCATGCGTGGTGCGCTGGTTTTCGACGTCGAACAGCTTGTAAGCCTTCATGTTGCCCGTGTATCCCAACATGATGCATGCATGGGGTTGCTTTGGGGGTTGGCTTGTTACGTCGTTCGTGAGCCTTCACCATGTTGAAGCACTTGCATCCGAAGACGCGTATGTTGGCCAAGGTAGGTTTGTGGCCACTGAACAGTTCGATTGGTGTCTTCGTGCATGCTGTTGTTTGTAGGACGCAGTTACAGATGAAGACGGCGGTGGTTACGGTTTCTGCCCACCAGCGGCGCGCCATGCGGGCATGGGTGAGCATGGCTAATGCCATTTCCATGAGCGTTCGGTGGGCGCGTTCCACAACGCCATTTTGCCATTGGTTGTCGGCGGCTGAACGTTCAAGTTTGATGCCTTTCTCAGCGAGCCATTCGTTGAACGCATTCGACGAGAACTCTGGGCCCGAGTCCGTGCGCAAGACATTGATCGTGCAGCCCGTTTGGCGTTCGGAGAATGCGACGAAGTCTTCATAATTGGACATTTGCGTCGCGGAGTCCGTGGAGTGGACGAAACGAACGATCTTGTAGCCGGTACTGTCGTCGACGTAGATGGTGTAATATTGGCAACCGCTGACGGATGGTGTTGTGAGGGGTCCGTTGGTGTCCGAATGCCAACTCTCCCCTGGTTGGAATGTCTGGGTGTGGGTCTCCGGTGCACTGACCCTGTGCATCTTGGCCCGAGGGCAGTCTAAACATGGGTGCTCCAACTGACCAAGTTGTTTTGGTAGGCCCAAACCAGCTTTGGCACAGATCTTCTGCGCTTCCACGGGTAGGTGACAAATGCGATGGTGCCACAACGTTGCAGTGTCGGCGAACGTGACGTTGGCGTAGTCCAATTTTGGTGCATGTGCCTGTCAGCAAATATAGGCGGCGGTCCTTTGACATGAGTGCAGTGGCGATCGTTGTCCCGTTCAGGTCGATGTTGCATTTGATTTCGCTGAACTGCACGCTAACGTCTGGGTGGGACTTCATTAGGGCGGGGATTGACATCTGTGTCATCGGCATCCCTTCGACGAACAATACGTCGGACAGGGTGATGGTCTTGTCGTCAGATAGGGTGGTGTTCATCTTGCCGACCATTGTCGCGGTGGTGCTTTTCCCATTTGCGACGACCACTCGTCACTCACAACTTCTTTTGTCGTGTAGGTGGTCGACCTGGCCCGTCAAGTGGGAGGATGCACCAGAATCCACAATGATCTGGTGCTGGAGAGTGACGTCGTCCACGGCGGAAGTGTTGGCCGCGACATCGGTAGCCACATGACTTTGATCGTCCAGTTTGGTCACCTCTGGTTGCGTCCGCAGTAAGGGTGTCGGGATGTACCAAGGTGGTTGGTTCAGCAGTGTGGGGTCATCGAACACGGCTGCAGGTGGCAGTAGTGGCGTGTTTTCGTTGCGTGCGTTCATGTGACGGTAAATTATCTCCCATGTTGCGTCGCCTACTGACATTGGGTACGATACGTAGGCGGTTGGGTCGAGCCATGGGCGACGGTTGACGCCTTCGACTCCTCGGTGAAGTGCCGAGTGCTGAATGTGAATGGCTCTCACATCGTGGTTGGTGACTAGAAGCGGATGGGACATCCATCCGGGTTATTCGAGTTAAAGAAGTTGCGGAGGCGTGCCGTCTCGATGTCATGACGGCTGAAGAATGTCCCAGCAAGCTGTTGCCCGTGCATGGTGACGAGGCGAGTTGGTCGCACATTATGACTTCAGGTGAGGTTGAAGGTTGGTACCTCGATTTTGTCTTCTTCGTCAGGTTCGATCGATTCCATCGAGACTTTGTGTGCCGAAAACAGGTACCCGGCGTTGGATGCCTGTTCTGGTTGGTAGTTCGACCCTTGTTTGCCCCGGTTGCGCTCTCGGTTATTGTTGGCAGCGATTTTGCTTTCGTCGCGGCCTTCTTACGGCATTCGGATTGCCAATGACCATCCTTGCTGCAGTAGTAGGAATTTCCTTGCTTTTGAATTGGTCCTCCC
>NW_008580146.1:1485356-1568583 GCF_000520115.1 Aphanomyces invadans
AGAAGTCCTGGAGCGTTGTCTGGCGTAGGTTCCAGTTGATTCTGGTCCATTCCTTGCTCACTTCGACGCGATCTATCTTGGTGTTGGGTTTATGGTGTTCCTTGAGTGATTGATACGCGGCAAGGGGGTCGTACATCCTATCGATGTAACGGTACTGACTTGGGTCCAATGTTTCAATTTGGATCCCGAGAGCCTTTTGTTTGTCGGCAGCGGACATCGACGACGCTCTTTCGCTGTGGGTTGCCTCCAAGAGACCTTTGACTATCAATCGCACCTTAGGTAGGTCTTCCAGTTGCGGTAGTTGTTTTCCGTAAGACGGACAGTGGGGACGGCGGCCGACATCAGATCCTTCTTGTTGCTATCGTGTTGGGCTCAGATCCTCCAAAGAGAGGTCTTGAACGATTGTGGTATTTCCTTGTAGGCGATGGCGAGGAATGCAGCGGCAGGCGTGTGCTAGCGACTTCAGTCCAAGAAGGCAAAACGAAAAGTGAATTGTGTTAACGGAAGCTAGTCTGCTTTGTTCTCTGCATCTCCATGTAGCTTCGCGTCGCTTCGCCGTCTCTTGATGTGACAATCGGCAGTCGGGTTCTGATTTGCTGACTGTTCCAGGTTTGGCAGCATCATCGAATCTTCAACAAGAGGGCGTTGATGATGATTGAATGCAGAGGCATGGGGTATTGTTCCGCCGTGGTGAATTGCACGAGGTGGCTCGGCGTGAAAAACCGCTCCTCGACGATGATTGGCTATCCGGATAATTATTCGTATTTCCGTTTGACTTGAAGGCTTTGCAGCGTCGTCGACTTGAGCGATTCGATGCCGCCGCCGACACTGGCCGAAAAGGCGGAGCTCAAGGGAATTCTTGAGAAGATGAACCTGGACACTGGAGATGTCGTCCTGTTCGACCGCAAGTGCAATTCCATGGGTTTGTATGGAGGAGTGATTTGCCACTCGGCAAAGCTGTTTGGCCAAACGCGATGGGATCACAATGGCGTCATCGTCAAGACTGACGACGGTCTGAATAACCTTGCTTCGTGGATCGGTACGGTGTCTTCCATTGTACTGAGGTTGGCGTTGCGGAGTAGGCAAGCTCATGTTCCTTGAGGCTGCAATGAATGGTGTCAAGCTACGTCCTCTAATCGACCGAATCCTCTACAGTCGGTCGTACGAGGTGCGCATTCAAAAGGTAGAAGTTCACCGGACGCCTGAGTTCCGCCAACGCGCCGCCGAATTCATTCGGCGCGTCATCGAGCAAGATATTCCATACGAAGACCGAATTCAAGGTAGTTTGCATCCCAACCGATTCAATGAACTCACATCGCTCCAACCACCATGACATGCAGTCCTTCTCAACGCTGGCGCATCATTTGTTCCGTCTCGCATGGCCCGCGAACAGTTCTACCACGACATCGTACGTCTGTGCCTTTCCAAATCGCTTGACTGACTGGTTCCTGAGCCTTAAGGTGGAGCTGAAGCGCCAAATCAAGACCATTCAAGATGACATCACCCATCGGTCGAAGATGACGCCCTTTGAGAAAAACTCACTCCGCGCCGAACTCGCCAGTTTGCGCGAGCAGCATGACGCCATTGTTCAGCAACTCGACCAAACTGAACGGTCTGTGCTGTGCTCTCGTCTCTGTCCCTGTCAACTATCCTTTTCTCAAGAGTCCATGACCAGGTCTGTCTTTGAAAACAAAGCCGCGTCATCGTCCGATCCCGCTCGCTTCTTTTGCTCGCAACTCGTGGCTGCGCTGTACCAACACGTAGGCCTATTGCTGCCATATCCCGCCGCCACGTCATACCGTCCACACAACTTCTCCGAAACAGACGAATACATCAAGTTGCAAAGTTCGTTCGCAACATTCGAGATACCACCTCACACTAACTTTTGTGGCTTTGTCGAAGATGCTGCGTGGCTGCCGCAGATCTCCCTACGCGAGCACTTCACAGACACGGAGAAGCAACTGGACGACGAAGCCATTGCGTTGACGACTCCTCCACCGCCCGACGTCCTCGACAAGATCGTGCATACATTGCAGCGCCACGCAGTCTTCCATGCGTACACCGAATCGGAACTGCGCGACGTCGCGCGACAGTTTCGCCGCAAGAGGTACAGATCTACCCACGCCAAGGATTTGTCAAGTGATGGATCGCTCGAAGGTTTGCGCCAGGACAAGTGGTGTTTTACCAAGGCGCCCCAGGCGACTATTTCTACGTGATTACCGACGGCACGGTCGATGTCCTGGTGAACTACGATGCGTACGCACGTGAGCAACCGAAGGATTCGGTGGCGGTGGAAGTGACGACGGGTGGAGCGCTCCCGACTCTCCGCCGCAACATGTCCAAGTCGTTTGACAACCAAGAACTGGCCGCATCCAGCCATTTTGTACGACAACTTTGCTTTCAAAGCATGCTTGACCTGTCATTTCGTAATGCCGTGGCCGATGGCAGGTGCATGTGGCGACAAATGGCCCTGGCAATGCGTTTGGGGACTCAGCACTCATGTACAACACCCCGCGTCGCGCAACAGTCAAGTGCTCTGAGCCCGTGGTGGCGTACGCCCTCGACAAAGCAACCTTTGCCGATGTGGTCAAGCGCCACCCAGCCGCGACGCAGTCCCTGGCCGAGCGCCAGTTCCTCATGCAAACGCTGGCCAACCATCCCCTCTTCGCCAACGTCAGCGACCAGGCCCAAGCTGCAGCAGTACGCTCCGTCACTTGTTCTTGTCTTACCACTTGATGGGATCGTTTGCCAGGTGCGGCAATGTTTCTCGCTGAACATGCCCAAAGGCTCGATGGTGCTGGAGCAAGGGCAGTTTGGCGACTACTTTTACATTGTCGAAAAAGGAGCTTGCGCCATCTCCCGCCATCACACTGGTACGCCAGTGGAATCTACAAGTCTCTCCCACATGCGATTCGAACTGAGGTCACGAATAGATGGCGACGAGTTTTTGGACCGCGTGGTCGGTCGCGGAGATGCATTTGGGGAAGTCGCGCTCCTGTACAACAGCCGTCGAGGAGCAAGTGTTAAAGCGATCGAAGACAGCAAAATTTGGTGCATGGTACGTTCGTCATCGTGAGGTCGTTTCCTGGCGTCATTCGTGGCCAGGATCGCAGCATTCTCCTGTCGACGACGCGTAGTGGGTCGACGGCGCTGCTCGACATTTTCAACAAAACGGCAAGTCTGCACGACGGCGACGAGAGCTTTCTCACGTCGGATGACGTGGCGAACCTCCTCGAAGGCGACGCAGGCGTGAACACTGTGCAGACCTTGCTGTTCCCAGACAAAATGACAAAGATCAACTTTTCTCAATTTGCCCATTTCCACATGTGCGTGGAAGCGTACTCGTCGCGGCAGTTCAATCCGCTCTTGGCCGAGGCATTTTATCGAGTACACTGGCACCTTTTCAGTGGCATACGCAACTGATGCTGCTGTAGTCGCTTCTTCGGCGCTCCAGCGACCCTGGCCTCTCGTCGTCGTCCGTGCAGCTGAACGCCACCCCGTAACTCTGCCCATCATGATAAACGTGCGCGGTCTAAAGGGAGAAAATTTTAGATCGACCGCCGTTCAGCTATTTTTTCATAAGAAGAGCCCCACCGACGCCATCACATACCACGATTGCGTTGTGGCCTGCCAAGCTTGGCGACGATCCCCATCCCAGGCTCCTCCCGAAATTGCCTCGCTTCTCGCTACGCTGCATGCCGACTTGATGCTGCTCGAGCAGCAGTGGAGGCACACTGCATTTGATGTACTCCTATTCCATTGCTACCACGGCCGCGGAGCAAAACACTCTGATTCTAGATGTCCGGTCCCACCACCTCAATGACAGCTGCGTCGTCATCGGCTACAGCAGCATCGAGTGATGCCCCCGTGCCATTTCGCTCTCTCTTCTCGCTCCAAGACGTGTTTGCAGCTATCTTTGCCGGCATCGTGGCGCGCACATCCACGGCGCCACTCGAGCGCATCAAACTAGCGCGCCAAGTTGGTCTCCTTCCTTCAAGTCTCAATTTGTGGCGCAGTGTCCAGCACATGGTGCACGTGGCTGGTTGGAATCGTACGAAGAAACGAGTGTGCGTTGGAATATGTCGTCGTCATTCGACTTGTGTGCAGGTCTGTTTGCGGGGAACTTCGTCCACTGCGCAAAGCTCGTTCCGTCGTTTCCGCTCAAGTTGATGGCATGCGACGTGCTGCGCCAGCACTTTCATCAGCTAGGTACCACGGGCTAACGAATCTTCCTGTAGTAGCGTGCAGAGCTGACAAAATGAATGAGCGATAGGATTCAATGCTGAGGTGAAAAATGCGCTGGCTGGCGGCAGTGCAGGCGTCGCGGTCCAAGCCGTGCTGTACCCCCTAGATGTCGTGCGCGGGCGCATGGCGCTCCAGCAAACCGTGGAGCCGATCGCCAAGTACCCGACCGTGGCGTCGTGTGTTCGTGACATGGTATATTTCACTCGATCGACGTCAGTGACGGTGCACCTAGGTGCAGAGGGAAGGCATGCGGTCGTTCTACCGAGGATTCGGGGTGGGCACCCTCGGCGTGTTTCCTTATATCGGCATAAACTTTGCCATGTACGAATTCTTGCGGCCGTGGCTGGTCGTGCAGCAGCACCATCGCCATGCCGAGTACGTTGACGACCTGTACGACTGACCAGTGCTGACGGCTCGAGGGTAGTGCGGATCGTGCGAGTGGATTCGTCGTGTCGGGTCAAATTGCATGTGCCCTTGGGGCGTCCGTGACGGCGCAAGTTACAACGTACCCGTTGGACCTCGTGCGTCGCAAAATGCAAATGCAAGGCGACTGGCTCGCTCCGCACGTGTGGCCCAAGTAAATTCCCCATCCATCAGGCATGTTCAACGTCACCTGTGTTGTTCTTCCAGGTACTCGTCGACGTGGGATTGCATCAAGCAAATCGGCAGTGGCGGAATGCTCCAGTTCTACCGTGGATTCGCTCCGAACGTCGTCAAGGCGTTGCCGGCGTCTGTCGTGTCGTTCGTAGTGTACGAGACGTTGCGGCAGGATAGCGAGTAAGCACGCCACTGAACCATGGGGAGGAGAAATGTGAAAGGAAGCGTCGTGTTGAGCCTCAGTGAACGACGTCGTAAAACATACTGCTAAGGCCATAGCGCACCCCAAATGCCGCGACGCACGAGACAACTTGGAACGCCAGGAGCAATTGAACGAGGCGCTTCTCGGGCATGGGACCAAAGACGACAAGGAACAGATTGAGCATGGTCAGGTTGGCACGCGTCGAATCGGGTGATATCTGACAAGACATGCGGCCATATGAAGCAAGCGACTGCATGTACAAGGCGTACCATTGAAGGTTCGAGGTTGCCTGTTTTCGGGTTGAACTTGGGGAGGCGGTGGCGGGGGCACGGAATAAACTTGAACAGTTGCGGGATCGAGTAGATAAAGTTGAGGATCTGCGGAGCAAAGAAGAGCAGGAGCGTCTTGGAAAAGTGGCCTAGGATGCCGGCGACTGCAAACGTCATGCCGGCGTAATAACAAAACGTGTCCCCGACGAACACCCGCGACGGGTACCTAAATGGTACGATAATGACTCCAACGGGATCGACATGGACATACCAATTGTGATGGAGCAGCCCCAAGGTCGTCAGGAGAAACGGAAGCATGATGATGAGGGAAAACAAGTGGTAATGGAGACCGTCGTGGTCGCGGAGCACTTGGGTCAGGTTGAGCACGACGACGGCAAGACCGATCACGAACGACTGTATCGACGAGTGAGACACAGAGTTAGTGCATAGTCGATCCTACCTGGCCAGCTTCGAGTCCGTTGCACCCAGCGTAGATGTTGATCGCGTTCGTGCAAAACACGGCCATCATCCCCATGTAGACGTAGTACACGTAACCCAAGTCGACGATGTCGCCATGCTCGGTCACGTTGAAGAAGATCGACAAGATAGGGTGAAACACGCCTCCTTGTCCGATGATTCCGCGAACGAAAGATGGCATCACGACCGCGGTGACGCCCGAGTAGTGCAACAACACAGGGATCGTGGCAAGCGGTGGAAAGAGAAGCTTGTGTCGCCACTTCAGGTCCAAGAGATCGTCGCAAAATCTGCACAGAGCAACGGGCTGAGCTGTCTGTAAACGTAGGTGCAGCATAGACCCCACATACCCCAACGTGATCATGGCGGCGATGGACACAATGCCCCACCGCATGCTCGCTTGATTGAACTCGACGAAGAAGCTAAGTACAGTCAAGATCGCAACGAACACAGACCCCGACACAATTCCCAATGCTTCAGGACTAAAAGCATCGAAATCGTTCAAGTTACGCAATGTTGTGCCACATGCGATCGAGTTTGTACATTGGGATTTCGCCTGCGGGGGTACCTTTCTTACAGAGATCCTTCCCAGAGAGCTTGGCCGGCCAGTGGTTCTTCAATGTGCCAACGAGGGCGACGACGGCGCCGTACCCAACTGTCGAGGAGGCCGCAAGGACGGTCCACATCATCTCGTTGACTGATCAAATACCTTTTGTAACGTGTTCGGTGTACATATGACAAATGAGCATATAATTGGCCAAAATATAGCATAAACAATTCATTTTAGCCAATCAAAGGACTCCATGAACGAACGCATCTTTTGCGGTAATCTCGAGAAACCGCAGCGAACGGTGAGGGCAAACAACCCCGGTTGAGCCTTCATCGGGTTTTTTATGAAAATATCGAGGTCGATGGGACACAGCTCACTCAGTTACGGGTGAGCGCAGTGGGCTCGCGAAACAACGGCTGCAATGGACAATTATAGAATGTGATTGGCTAAAATAGCTGAAATGGCATGAAAATGATTGGTTAAAAATTGTGGGTATCAGCGCCTCGCGTTGAACGTACTGCTCGTATGTGTGGCATATTGGCGCTGATTGCAAAAGAAGACGATGGACGACTGCAAGAACTACGTCGTGACGGCGCAGAAGCCGACGAGTGTCACGCATTCGTGCGTGGGTAACTTCACGGGCAGCAGCGATACCAACTTGATCCTTGGGAAGAGCACTCGTGTGGAGATCCATTTGCTCACGACGGAAGGGTTGACTCCGTTGCACGATGTACCGATCTATGGCCGAATCACGATCTTGGAGCTGTTCCGACCATCTTTGTCGGCAGTGGATCTTCTCTTTTTGTGTACACAACGGTAACGCCGCTGCATGTCGACATGCGCATTCCTTGACGATAAATATGGTTTAGATACCAATTCTGCGTGCTCGAGTACGACAGAGCGACGAGAACAGTCGTGACCAAGGCGCATGGCAACATTCGCGACAGCGTTGGGCGCATGAGTGAAGTCATAACGGGTGGAAACATCGACCCTGAAGGACGTCTCCTTGGCATGAACCTTTACGAAGGTGCGTATCACCTGCACGCCCAATCAAGCAATGACGAGTGCACAACAGGTTACTTCAAAGTCATTCCTATGGACGGTCATGGCAAAGTGTCGGACACGTTTAACATCCGCCTGGACGAACTTCGCGTTATTGACGTCAAGTTTCTGTACGGCTGCTCGAAGCCGACGATTTGCGTGCTTTACGAAGACCACCGAGCGGCGCGCCACGTCAAGACGTACGTGATCTTGACCAAGGAGAAAGAGTTTGCCGACGGGCCATGGAGCCAAAACAACGTCGAAGCGGGCGCGTCGCTCTTGATTCCTGTCCCGTCGCCGTTCGGCGGCGTCTTGATTGTGAGCCAGCAAATGATTGTGTACCACAACGGGAACACGTGCCATGCCATCGACATGCAGCCGACCGTAATTCAGGTGTACGGGCAGGTCGACAAAGGCGGATCACGCTTCCTACTGGCGGACCAGTTCGGGCTGCTCCAAGTCGTCGTGCTGCAGCACACGGGGAAAGACGTGACAGGCATCTCTCTCGACGTGCTCGGCGAAACGTCGATCGCGTCGACGCTGTCGTACTTGGACAATGGAGTAAGTCCTCCTTCCTGTGCTTCTCACTGTTACCATACTCCTCGGCATGGACGCTGACATTGTGCAGGTTGTGTTTGTCGGTAGTTCGTTCGGGGACTCGCAACTAGTCAAGCTCCACCCGACGCGCGACCCCACGACCAACTCGTACCTGGAGGTGCTCGACAGCTACACAAATGTGGGTCCTATCGTCGACTTCGTCGTGATGGATTTGGATCGTCAAGGCCAAGGACAGATCGTCGCGTGCAGTGGCGCGTACAAGGACGGGTCCCTCCGCATCATCCGCAACGGCATCGGCATCAACGAACTGGCCGGGACCGACCTGCCTGGGATCAAGGGCATGTGGCCTCTGCGTCCAACATTTGCCGCCGAGCAAGACACGCTCCTCGTGCAGAGTTTTGTCAACGAAGTGCGCGTCCTTGGCTTCGCAACGGTCGACAACGACGTAGAGCTCGCGGAACAGGAAGTTCCAGGGCTGGCCAACTCGAAGACACTCATCTGCCGCAACGTCGTGGGGGACCACTGGCTGCAAGTGACCGAGCGCGAGATTCGTCTGATATCCGCCGCCACGTTGCAGTGTGCAGCGTCGTGGAGCCCATCCGCGTCGCAGCGCATCACGGTGGCAGCGGCCAACCCGACACAAGTCATTGTGGCTCTCTCGGGCGGTGTTTTGGTGTACTTCGAGATTGCTGGCCAAGCCAACAGTCTCGTGCAGAAAGCTCAAACGAAACTCGCGCACGAAATTGCGTGCCTCGACATCACGCCCTTGGTCGGCGACACCAAACCAGCACCCGACACCCACTGGGAAACCCAAGCGCTCGCCACGACCCGCTGCGTCGTCGGGCTGTGGTCGGACTTGTCTGTATCGCTGTACCACCTACCCGACCTCCGCCTGGAAACAACAGTGCTGCTGGGCGGCGACGTGTTGCCTCGATCGCTCCTGTCCATTCGTTTCCACGACCAGCCGTATGTCCTCGTAGGGATGGGCGACGGTACGTTGTACACGTACGTTCTCGACATGGACGCATCGACGGCGGCGGTGACCTTAACCAACAAGAAGAAGATCAGCCTCGGCGCGCAGCCCATTTTGCTGAGCGCGTTCCGGTCCAAAGACGTCACGCACGTGTTTGCTGCGTCCGACCGCCCCACCGTTCTCTACTCGCAGCACGGCAAGCTGCTCTTTTCCAACGTACGTATTTGAAAGTACCATCTCATGGCCAGTCGATGATCTCAATGGTGTCCGAAGGTGAATGTGAAACAAGTGAACGCGATGTGCTCGTTCAACTCAGCGGCGCTCCCGGATTGCTTGGCGCTGGCGTCGGCGGAAGACTTGACCATCGGCACGATCGACAACATCCAGAAACTCCATGTTCAAACCGTGCCTCTCCATGAATGGCCACGGCGGCTCGCGCATGATCCTATATCACACACTCTCGCGGTGTGCACGGTCAAGTACTCGCTGGACGCAGACAACAATCACGTGGACGAGATGGAAGTGAGCTTTGTCCGGCTCCTGGACGACCAGTCCTTCGACACGCTGCACTCGTATCGGCTGGACCCGTTCGAGTCGGCGTGCTCGATCGTGCACTTGACCTTTGACGGCCACCCGTACTACGTCGTAGGGACGGCGTACGTCCACGAGGAAGAGAACGAGCCGCACCAGGGCCGCATCCTTGTGCTGTCGGTCGTTCAGGCGAAGCTCGTGCTCGTGGCGGAGAAGGAGGTGAAGGGGGCCGTCTATTGCTTGAATGCGTTCCAGGGCAAACTCTTGGCCGGGATCAACAGCAAGACGACTCTGTTCAAGTGGAGCGAGAACGCCGAAGACGCGGACAAGGAACTCGTCGCTGAGTGCGGTCACCACGGCCACACGCTAGTGCTCTACATGGAAAGCCGAGGCGACTTTGTCGCGATCGGGGACTTGATGAAGTCGATCTCGTTGCTCAACTACAAGGCATTGGACGGGAGCTTGGAGGAAATCGCGAAGGATCTGAACTCGAACTGGATGACAGCGGTGGAAATCCTTGACGACGACCACATCATCGGGAGCGAGACGGACTTTAATTTATTCTGTGTCGAGCGACAAAGTGGCGCCACCACCGACGAAGAGCGCAGCCGCCTTGATTGCATCTCCGAGTACCACGTTGGCGAGTTCGTCAACCGGTTCCGTCACGGCAGTCTGGTCATGCAAGGGATGAGTGCAACGTCGACACAACGGTCGCCCATCCTCTTTGGGACTGTCAGCGGCATGATTGGGTGCATCTTGCCACTGGACAACACTCAGTATGCGTTTTTGCGCCGTGTTGAAGCGGCACTCAACCACGTGATCAAGGGTATTGGAGGGCTGCAGCACAAAGAATGGCGCATGTACGAAAGCAAGCGTACCGTGAGCGAGGCCCGCGGGTTTATTGACGGCGACTTGATCGAAGGCTACCTCGACCTCACCAAGCCCCACCAGCAAAAGACTGTTGACTTGCTGAACGTCGACGGCGCCATGGACGGTCAGCCGCCTGTGACCGTCGAAGAGCTCACATCTGTCGTGGAAGCGCTGGTGCAGCGACACTAACTGTCCTTAGTACACTCGTCGCTCCTCCATGCCATGTTGCATCGTCAAACGAAAGATCTTGGATGGTATCCGGATTCGGATATTAGATTCCGCCAGTGCGAATTTATTTGCGAAAGGCGTCGCTGACGGCGATACCTAGCTACATGGCGGCAGCGGCGGA
This sequence comes from Aphanomyces invadans, assembly GCF_000520115.1. NCBI lineage: Eukaryota > Oomycota > Saprolegniomycetes > Saprolegniales > Verrucalvaceae > Aphanomyces > Aphanomyces invadans. Next base: position 1,496,016 of record NW_008580146.1, read on the forward strand.
ATCTGGAACCAACTTTTCAGCTCCACATGAATCCATGCAAGAAACGCTGTTGCATGAGGATGTTGAAGAGTGCAAAGAAGCAGACGTCTCAGACGATGATGGACCAACGACAGAAGGCGCCGAGTCGCCAACGGTGAATGAGCATCACCCGGAAACTTCCACAGCAAGTACAACGAACGGAATCGAGCATGGTCGCAGATCGCACGGCAATCCACCACCAGCGTTGGAAGAGAATGGAGGCGCGGAAAGCATTGACGACGTTGGGTCGTTGGCATATCTCCGGAAAAGCATTGATGTTGAGGACATTGATGTCCCGATCTCCACCGACGACTTGATGCGATCGTTGGACGCAGAGCTCGACAAACGTCGGCCAGATACGTACATCATCACGCAATTGTGTCGTGATTTGGGTGAAATACCCAGCAAGTGGCGGGCCAGGGTGTGGAAGGAACTGCTCTGCCCTGGTGGAATAAAAGCCGACTTGCCGTGGGACGTCATCTCTATGATGGAACAAGACGATCCGAACCAACGAGTGATCCGTGCGGATGCCCCGCGCACGCGAGCCAAGGATTTCGCACCACATTCGCGCGAGTGTGTCGAGCAAACCCTCGTGCATCTGCTGACGTACTACTGCAAGTGCAAAAACATTCGGTACAAACAAGGGATGAATGAAGTGCTGGCACCCTTCCTTCTTTTGCGTGGCGATCTTTCGTCCACGTCGCCGTCGTCGGGATGGACCGACGCCGTCGTGTACCAATGTTTCTACACGTTCATCGACAAGTACTTGACGAATGTGTTCTCGGACCGCGAGTTCCGGTCATTGCAGTGCTCGATGCGGCTATTGCGGCTGCTGCTGCAGTACCACGACCCGAATTTGTGTACAACCTGTGCCAGCCACTTTATTCTTTGACTGGGTGGTTGTCCATAGGCGCCCATCTCGACCAGCACGACATGTCACCGGAATTGTACGTCACGCCGTGGTTCATCACATTCTTTACTCGCAACGAGTCGCCGGACTTGGTGTTTGCGCTGTGGGATACAGTTCTCCTCGAAGATGATCCATGCTTGCTGCATTTCTTCGCTCTCGCGCTGCTGGAAGACAGCCGAGATCGCGTCATGGAAGCCGACGTGGCGGAATTGCCCCAAGTTCTCGCCAGGTTAACGTTCACGTCGGTGGAACATGTTAAAGAGCTGACAACCATTGCACAAGATCGCCTGGCCTGCACTCCCGCCTCCTTCCGGAAGGACGTCATGTTGGTACGACGAGCAACCATCCCGCCAAGCTGCCATCACGGACACTCTGACGTCTGTAGGTGTGCTACCGGCCCCTCACTGATCGATCGTTGCCAGCGCTGCGGCAAATGGGCGCAGCTCCGTGCTTGAACGTACACCCCCAAGAAGTGGTCGCCCACATGGTGTCCAAAATCCAAACAAACCATGCGCCGAACGGCCTCGCGCTGCTCTTGCTGGACTGTCGGCCGTTTTCCGCGTTCCAAGACTTTCACTTTAGTCTGTCGTACCACATCGATCCGGACGTGCTCGCCAGCCCCGAAGCATTCAACGTGCTCTTGGATGGGTTTGGTCGCATGAAAGAGTGCCACTTTTGCTTTCTCGGGGACTCGTCGATCGCGCAGCAACGTGTGTCATCGGACGATCCGGCAACGAGTGCCTCGGTGAGTTCGAACGGCCCGGCGTCTCCGTCAGGGGACTGCGATATGCACGTGACTCGGTTCGTCCTGCTCTTTCTTCAGCATGGTTTCCAGCACGTGAGCAAAGTCCAAGGAGGCATCGAAGCGCTGCGTGCGGAGGTCGCAGCCCTCGCCGACGTCGACGTTCAAGACCAGTTGACGGTTGGCGAGTGGAATGACGTGGACGATCCCAGCTCCCTCAAGGCCAAAGCGAAAAAGCTCCTGCTCGGGAAACTTCCTACGCTCACGCAGCGGTTCCGTGGAGCCATCAAACCATTTGTAAAGAAACCCCAAAGCACGTCGTCGGCCGACGACGGAGATGGAAGCGGCAACACGACGACGCAAGGCCCCCTCGTGGACGAGGAAGAGTGGGTCGAAGTCGTCGTGAGAAGCAAAGAAGTGCTGAAACGCACGAGCAGCAGCAGCACGATCGCCCCCGTGAAGCAAGTGCTGTTTGGTCCTGGAAAGCTCGGCATTCTCTTTAAAGGAATCGACAAAAGCCCCATCACAGTTGACAGCGTCGTGCCGAAAGGACAAGCCGATCTCACCAACCAAGTTGAACGCGGCGACGTCCTCATCGCGATCGCTGGGCAGAGTGTCCGTGGCATGAAGTTTCATCAAGTGATGGATCTGCTCCACGCCGCAGCTCGCCCGATGACGCTAGAGTTCTCGCATCCGTCGACTCGCCATCTTGACGTTCTCGACGCGCTCTCGCTTCCACCTCACGCGCCGACCATGCTTCGCAACGGTCCGTACTCCATCAGTCTCCTCTGGGACAGTGTCGCGGGGGCGAGTCGGTACCAACTGCAGTTTGCCTTGCAATCGGAACATCGATTTCATCCATGGGCAACCGTGGCCGTCAAGAATCGCACGGCTGGTGGAGTCGCACTCTTGGACCACATTGCGGCACCCGCGGAGACCGCGGGGACGTTGGTTGGGCTTGAACCGAATGAAAAGTACCTTGTTCGGCTTCGATGTGGCACAGACACCACTTGGGGCGTGTACAGCGAAGCTAGTGCCGTGTTGACCACCCTGCCCCTCGACACGCCATCACGCCAACCTCCAACACAATCTCTGAGTCCGCGAACGACGCCGTCACCGTCGTCTGTGGTGTTCCTTGCTGGAGAGTGCCCCGATGTGGTGGAGCTTGGGCTGTTTTACTACCGCGTCCTCATTGGCCTCCGCGCACGGTCCGGCCCATCGTACGAGGCGCCGACGGTGGAAGTCGCTCTGGACAAAGGATCACTGATCAAGTGTGAGGAAAAGGTCACGCGGGGTCCGTATGTGTTTGTGCGGCTGCAAGACACCGAGTTGTGGGCATTTGAGACGACCGTCGACAACGCGGCCGTGCTCGAACGATTGGCATTCGAAGACAAGCCCGAAGGAGCAGTGAAACTCGTGGACAAGGCCGTGGCATCGACAACGTCTCATCCTCAACCACCACCATCGCCCCAGCCACCGTCGTTGGTCGCTCCAAGTGGACTTGACGTCCACGCCCCCACCATGACGTCGCTTGTGGTGTCGTGGGAAGCGCTTCTGGACCCGTTTGTCGTCAAGTACCAGCTCCAGTACTCGAAGAATTCTTTTGGGGCCATGTGGGCGACGAAAGATGTGTCGGGCCAGCTCAATTCGTGTGTATTGGCGCACCTGAGCCCTGGAACTTCGTATGTGGTACGCATTCGAGCTGGGTACGAGTCGGCGTGGGGTCCATTTTCAGCAAAATCGGAGACCGTCAAGACATTGGAGGACGATCAGCCGACTAAGGCGTCGTCGAATCCCAAGTTCTTCAACGCGTTTGTCGAACGGGCAGCCGAAACAGCGGCGGTGGCGGCGCGAACAGTCTCGGCGCGGCTGACCCGGACAGTAAGCCAAGACAACATGGACGACGCCGCCATGACCAAGGACATGATGGACCTGCCGTCGTTGGTCGTCAACGTGGACGAAATGAAGGCTGCATCGAAAGAGTTCAGGTGGTTTGCCGCCAAAAAGGTCTCGGGCGACGTGGAATGGACATGCGATCTCGTTGTGTCGCATGGTAACACATCAGTGGTGGGATGGTTCACCTGAATAAAACGTTTCCTGCAGGATACGTGATGGCCATCTGCCCTGACGCCGACCGTCCTGGCTGGGGCCGCGTCGAAGACAAGCGGCAGCTCAAGCTTCTGTCCAAGATCACATCCAAACGCGGAGTCCAGACGTCGGTCGTGTTTCACTTTAAGGTACACCTTGCAACAGCAGTCGAATGCACATGGTGGCGGTGCTGTCGAATGCTTCGTAGAAAGTGGAAGGCAGCGACGACCAAGACATGGAGACGCTGGAGTTCCTCATTCATGATCGTCAAGGATGCCTGCAACTAGTCAAAGAACGGTTCCTGGCGATCACTGCCAAGCCTGGCGCTTCATGCACATCAACCTGACTGTCTTATTTACCTAGCTGTGGAGGTTCTTGCAAGACGAGACTTTCTTCGATGATGTCGGGTTCTACTCGGACGCTTTTTGGTGCCTGCAATGCAGTGTAGCTATCAGGCGAGCTCGTTTACGGTCGATAGCCAAGTAAATGTACTGATCATGTGCGACCCCTTGATCGTGTCCAGGTTGGAGTGCAATGTTACCCGGAGGCCATAACCACCAACAAGCGCCGTCCGTCCCAATTTGCTAAGGATGGTGGCAGCAGCAAGATGCAGACTAGCGTTGCTCCCCGTGAGCGGTGACTTGTTAACGAGCATTTTGACAGGCAAGTCACGATGCTGGCGCACGCAAACGGCAGGTTTCTCACGAAAGGTGACGGGTGGCCAATTCAACACGTAGTGCCGCCGGCATGAACGCAACCGTCGTGCGCCCAGTGCATTGCCACTTCATAGTTTGACATCGTGTGTAAGAAATTTCTCTCCGCATTTTGTTGGCAATGGAAGGTCATTGTGAAAATGTCAAACGTTAGCATAATTTCTGGCCTATTGATATTTCATCCAATTTAACACAATCGGATTGGTTGATTTTGAACACTTAAGCACCACTGATTTGTCCAAAACAGGTTGGTCAAGGATTTTTATCCAATTACATTGCATCAACTGACGCAACGTCAATGCTCACTCGCACTCTTCTGCAAGCGTGAATGACCACAATTGGCGGGATCCCAGTGACCACCGTTGGTGCCGTCGCGGTTGGCACAGCGCTCGTGTACACGGGCATCAAGGTTGTTCGCGGCAAGCTATATGACTTTGTCATTGTGGGACTCACCACGGGGTGGTATCGCGAAGTGCTGGAACTTCTCAGCCCCAAGGCCCGAATGCTAGACGTTGGTATCGGCACAGGCATGGCCCTTCTTCACAACAAGGCACTCGTGGAGTCGAAGAACCTCTTTGTGGACGGCGTGGATTATGACAAAGACTACATCACCGACTGCAAGAAGAACGTGAGTGCCCATGGCCTAGATGACTCGATCCACGTCCACCATGCTTCCATCTATGATTACACGTCGTCCACACCGTACGATGCTGTATACTTCAGCGGATCGCTTATGATCATGCCGGACCCTGTGAAAGCGCTAAGCCACACGGCAAGCCTGTTGACGTCGACCGGTCGAATCTACGTGACTCAGACGATTCAAACCCAAAAATCTTGGCTCATGGAGGTTGGGAAGCCTTTGCTGAAGTTCCTCACGACCGTCGATTTTGGGAACGTCACGTACGAAGACGACTTCGAGCGCACTGTAACTGCGGCGGGTCTTTGCATCGTTGTCAACCAAGCGATCTCGGGGTCGACCAAGGAATCCGTGCGCTCGTCTCGGTTGTTTGTGCTCGAAAAAAGTACTAAATAGATCACCAAGTTGCATGGTTTGCAACACCCAAACGACCTTGTGCGCTGTGTCCACTGCGGCTACGCTGGGGTTTGAACATTTTTCCGCCTCGCAACTCGTGGAATGCCAGCAGTGGCTAAATTCAAGTCTTCCGGTGCTCTCAGTTGCTTTGATCCAGCACCCTCGTTCTTGACGTCAATCTCAAACTTTGCTTTGCATGAACCGTTTGAATTGATTTCACTGGGTTCGACTAGCAGGGACTGTACCACCGACTCAATGGTTGGCTGTCTCACACCTATTAGATCTTCGCTTTGGCCAAAGGACCATGGACTTGCACGAAAGGTATTTCTAGCAACTCTCGTCAACTTCATCAATGTCATGATTGATGTTTTGAAATTTTCCTCCCTCCACGAACGAGCACCATGTACATGCCCCAGCACCATGGGAAGGTGTTTTACATGGTAAAAACACTCTTCGAACCGTCTCTAAAGAGTTTTTAATCGAAGTACATGGATGGGCTCGACATCGCCCTAAGTTTCAACATGGGGCTGGCTGAAGGTCGACCTTGAAATTTCCTCCAGCACTTATTGATATTTTCCAATTCGCAAAATCTCTTAAGCCAATCAAGACGCTAGCGATTTATCGTCGAATTCTTTTCAGCCAATTAAATGGCGATCCCATTATATTAATGAAAGGGACACTACATATTGGCAAGGCATTCCGTCAGTTTGAGAATTTTTTATGACAACGGAGGAACGTTATCCGTATGCTTCGTATATCCGGATTCGTCTTGGCGGGAGAACAAAGATGGCATCGGCGGTGGTGGAATACATTCAAGAAGCGCTGGATAGGAACGAAGCGCCGCACTTGGTGCGAGTCTGCCGGGCCACGGGATGCTCCTTAAAAGATGGCCAAGAAGCTTTGGCACAGGTTATCGCCCAAGAAACGGATGTGCAGTCCGTGCAAGTCGTGGTATCCACGGAAATCGACCCAGAAACAAATGCAATCGCGGGAAAAACTATCTCATTGATCCGTGGTGAACCTGACGATGCTACGGATTTGTATGCAGTCTACCGGTCGGCAGCTCTCTCCACTCGGGATGTGGACGATGCGCTGAAGAACATAATGTGGTTCCCTCGCTTGGACGAAGGCCTTGGGAGTAATGGGACATACGGCGCAATCGCGTCCGATATCACGTGCGATGAAGCTTTGGGTTCGCGGAATCTTGTCATGGTAGCAGCGGAGTCGGCTTCAGTCTTCTCCAACTTTAAGGCCATCAACACTACAAAGACCACCACGCCGTTCTTTCAAAGGCAGTCGTCTTCGAGCTCGTCCAAGCCTCCTCCCAAGAAGCAAACACCTTCATTTTTTGGCACGACTTCCGCCAAGACTGAAAGCAAGCAGCAGGCTGCTCCACCGTCGAAGAATAAGGCCAACGTGGTCGACGACAGCGACGAAGATGTAAGCGACGACGACGACGAAACCCCAAAATTTGTCAAAAAATCAACGCACCATAAGCGACTTCGTGTGTGTGACGACAGCGATGACGACGACGAAGCGGAGTTCTTTCCGACCCCAAAGCCGTCGCATCCAGTGAAAAAGGATGACAAACCCGTCAATTGCCCACCGCATCCCACGACTGCACCAACCACAAGTGCTGGAGAAGATCGTCCAACCCCGCCAGCTCTCCCTCGATCGCAACCTGTGGCGGTCGAGAAAGAAGAAGCAACGGCCCATCGCCCTCAGAAGCGACAAAAAGCAGTGACGAAAACTCATATCAACGAGGACGGGTATATGGTCACCGAAACCATATACGAAGACGTTGAAGGGGACGAACACCCGACGTCCCAGACAAAAGCCGCGTCGTCGTCTGGGAAACTGCCAGCACCGCCTCCAAAGAAGAAGCGTGTCCTGAAAGGATCTGGCACGGCAAAGCAGAGCAATCTCATGGACTTCTTTGGAAAAAAGTCAGTGTAACCAAAAAACGTGGTTGTGCCAAGTGCCCAACATGCCATGGCTGAATGGGATACAAAGTCGGTGATGGAAGTATCGAGCAACACTCAGGGTTGAGGACCGGCACGCGGTGGTCCACTATCCACAAACACGGGGGTGGTAGAAGCGCGCATGTCCCCACGAAACCCAGTTCACAGTTGCTATTCCTGCTGCCACAAGACTGAAGATGCTCTTCAAATGTGTACAAGTTGGCACTGCATGGATGTGTGGTCCGGTTGTCGTCGATGGTCCGAACAGTTCAAGTCGAGACTAGTGAAAGCAGAAGCTTCGTGAAAAGCATGCGCTTTGCGACACGAAATATGGTGCTGCATCTACGCATTGAGCACTTCGGAAGAAATGTCATGCAGTCACTTGTGTGCACTTCAAGCATTGTAACGTTGCACAATCTTCACACTCTGAGCAAGCAGTGGACACAGCGCAGCGATGGATTTGACAACATGGTGGAGTCTATTTGTCCTTTATTTCGTTTTATTTCGTGGCCTTTTCGAGCACGAACAACCGAAACGAGCGCACGGATTCCTTGGTCGACCCCGAGATCGCTTGGTTGACAATGATGCAAAGACCCGCCGCAGCTACAGTGCGCTCGAAGTCGTCTTCGTACGTGACGTTCCCAAAATCGACGGTCGTGAGGAACTTCAGCAAAGGCTTCCCAACCTCCATGAGCCAAGATTTTTGGGTTTGAATCGTCTGAGTCACGTAGATTCGACCGGTCGACGTCAACAGGCTTGCCGTGTGGCTTAGCGCTTTCACAGGGTCCGGCATGATCATAAGCGATGCACTAAAGTACACGGCATCGTACGGTGTGGACGACGTGTAATCATAGATGGAAGCATGGTGGACGTGGATCGAGTCGGCTAGGCCATGGGCACTCACGTTCTTCTTGCAGTCAGTGATGTAGTCCTTGTCATAATCCACGCCGTCCACAAAGAGGTTCTTCGACTCCACGAGTGCCTTGTTGTGGAGAAGGGCCATGCCTGTGCCGATACCAACGTCTAGCATTCGGGCCTTGGGGCTGAGGAGTTCCAGCACTTCGCGATACCACCCCGTGGAGAGCCCCACAAAGACAAAGTCATATAGCTTGCCGCGAACAACCTTGATGCCCGTGTACACGAGCGCTGTGCCAACCGCGACGGCACCAACGGTGGTCACTGGGATCCCGCCAATTGAGGTCATTCACGCTTGCAGAAGAGTGCGAGTGAGCATTGACGTTGCGTCAGTTGATGCAATGTAATTGGACAATAATCCTTAACTCATATATTTTGGACAAATCAGTGGTGCTTAATTGTTCAAAGCAAACCAATCAAGTCGTGGGAACTTGCAATGACTCAATGGTTGATAGCAGAATTTATCCGGTTCCGGAAAGTGTGGTAGCCTATTTAAATGTTGAATTGTGAAAACAATTAGTCCAATTTTAATTTGAAATGCATTTAAAATCCTTGAATCCGCTGAATTGGTCACATGGACTTCACTTGTGGAACATGTTCACCGTTCGAGGCGCCACCCACCGGCGGTTCATCAGCCAGCAGGCCTTGACGCTGCGCGACACTGTGAGGTATGTAGCTCTTGTAATGTTGCAGCGTATGAGTGACCCTTTGGGTCGAGTAATGTGGACCATGCATGTGTAGGAAGCTGGACTACGACAACTTTCTCTGTGGCCTTTTGTTGCCGTCTGCATCTCGCGATGCCTTCTACGCGATTGTACGTCAATGGTGGCGCATCTTTTTAATGTTCGCTCACGATGCCACCCTCTGTAGCGTGCATTCAACATTGAGATTGCTCGCATCAAGGATTCTTCTCGCACAAATCCTGGCGCTGGAAAGATCCGCATTCAGTGGTGGCGCCAACGTCTCCACGACCTCTTCGACAGCCGCAAGCCTGCCCCAACGGACCATGTGGTACTTGCGGAATTGCACAGTGCCATCCACAGGCATCAGCTTACCCAGCGGTGGTTGGATCGCATCTTGGAAGCACGGGTACTTCGATTGCTCAACTCGTTAAGTCATCTCCAACGACATAGCTTGCAGGAACTGGATCTCGAAGTGGAGAACCCGTCGACGGTCCGAGACTTGGACATCTACGCCGAAAAGACTGCTGCATCGATGCTTCATCTCGCGCTGGAGTGCCTTGATGTCCGCGACGACACCGCGGACATTGCCGCGAGGTGTGTTTTGAAACCTCTCTCTTGCGTCGCTGACTCCACATCGCCAGACATGCCGGCATTGCCGTCGGTATCACGACGCTCCTGCGTGGTACGACGTTCCACGCGAGTCAGAAATGCGTGTACTTGCCCCAGGATATCCTGACGAAAGTACGATCATGCCGTGAACTCTATTAATTCCGCTGCAACTTTCCACGCGATTCAAGTTGGTGCTGAATAGCATCAAGTGGCAATCGAAGACGTTCTCGCCGCAGCCTGCGGTGACTCCATCGACGATGCCGCGTATTCAAGGATTGCGCCCGTGACATTTGACGTGGCCTGCCACGCCCTCGATCAAATGCGACAAGCGCAAGCGATGCAGTCTCAGCTTCCCCGCGCTGCTATCCCTGCCTTCTACACCACGGTAATGATGGCCAGGTTGGGTGTTTTTCCTGAGTTGTCATCATCGCTTGTGTGCTAGATTTCGTCGCAGCGCTTCCTCGCTCGCCTGGAAAAGTACCGGTTCAACTTGATGCATCCCGAAATGCATGACGCCCGGCCACACGGGCTGCAGTGGGCGTTGTTCAAGCACTCGTTGTTCCGATCGTTTTAACAACACATTTACTCCTCTCCGTGGTTCAACCATTTCAAGGGGAACCGCTGACAACTCAAAAATCATAACATTTGACGACTCGTTTCGAACGCTTTGTGTTATCCACAACACATCCACGTGATATTCGATAACAGCAAGTCTCATTGCTGTTTCCGGGACTTCTTGGGGCCATCAGGAGCGCCACCGTGGGACGACGACGGGGGGGGCGGCGACGCCGATCGCTTGTGCCTATGGTGATGGCCGTCCCCAAGCTGTCCATTGCTCGACGACGAGGTGCTGACGTGCTTTCGCTTCTCCATTGCGACCAGTTGGCCTTGCAGTTGTTCTCGCTTCAATTTCACTCGGTTTTCAAACTCAAACCCGCTCTTGAAGTAGTCCAACCTGGACGGAGCTGCTATGTGCAGTAGTTCTTCTTCTATCGCGGACGCCTGAAACCCAGGCATCAGCGTCGGGGAATGACCATTTCAGAAAATCCTACCGCATGAAGCAGCTCCTCGTAAGTCTTGCATGTGCTAGTGTATGCATCAAGGATCTTGGAGCGCACGGCTTGGCGCTCTTCGATTGTCAAGTACATTCGCCAGTCAGGCGAAAATGTAGGTACAGGGGAAGAGGCAGCAGACGAGTTCGTGCTTCCAACACCAAGAGGTCCAGTTGGTCGCATCATGCTAGTACTTCCGGGCGTGGGGAGCATGATGGGAACGGACGTGGACACCCGTGTGCTGTGTGGATTAGGAGAATGAGATGCCTATGGATCATTTGTGCGAGATCGTACGTGAGGGGTTGACGAATATAAGCCGAAGAAGATGTGACAGCACGCTGAATCGTAGGGGGATTCGACGTGATCGAGTTGTTGTTTGTCGACGACGCCGCACCAGAGCTGTGCTGGGGGATGCTGTATCGGTCGTGTTGTTGCTGCTGCGGAGGCGCGAGGTACGAGTGCTGCATCGACGGATGCGATGACGACGACGATGACCCATGACAATGAGGATCGTGTCTGTGCATTGGGAGTGCAGACGGCATAGTGGAGCGGTCTGTGTTGTTATTTCCATTGGCCAATGCACTGAGCGACGCTGCAGCACTCATGTTCATGTGGGACGACGTGTTGATGTTCAAGGACGAGGAGGACGCAGACGTTGAACCACCTCCATTGCTGTTGCTGTTAGACGCTCCTCCCGAGAGGTTTCTCTTCAACGATGGGATTTGGATGTGGTTCTGCATATGACTCATTTCGCTGATGTCCGCGCTGATGCCGCCCTGTTCCACGGCTATCGCACAGCCGGCAGTTCCCCCTTCGGATAACACAAGGTATCCGGATATCGCCGTATCGCGAACGTTCGTCGAAAGTGCTCCAGTTTGAATTTTACAACAAAATCTTGCAATGCAGTGATACTTTTAAGCAATGCGGATATAGTTGTAGCCAATGTCCCGTCTTGGTTGCGTCGCGTGGGTATGCTCGTGCTGTTGCGCCTTCAGCATGTGGGGTTAGCGCGGCACATCGAGGGGGATCAAGGGGAAGATGGACAAGTCTATGCGTTGAATAAGCACACCGTGGCACTGTCGCTGAAATCGTTCAGGAACGAACGTTCGAGTCGCCGCTCCAATGCATCAACCCGAGCACTTGAAAGGTCAAGCTTCTTTCCGCTCAATTGCCCCACTGTCACTTCGTACGTCAGTGGGTTGATGACATCAGTCGAAGTTGCTTGGTTAGGTTTCTTGAACTTTGATCGTTTCGGTCGTGCCTTTGCGGTGTGTCGCTTTTGGCGCTCCAATTCTCGTCGTGCGAAATACTCTGCCCATTCTTGATTGAGCTCGAAGCCATATTCATATTCGCTGCTCTCGTAGCCGCCATTGCTGGGTGTAGCGAAGTCGATGTCGGTGACGTTGTCTTGGGGCGTCGGGAAAGCATGTCGCGCAGGGTGGGTTGCGAGTTGTTCACTGCTGGACAGAACCGAAGCACGGGGGTGCTGATGTACGGCGCCAATTCGAAAGGATGGTGTGAGCCACTGCGTTGAGTGCTGCGGGATCTTATCCCATGCTTCGCAGAACGGGTACGGCGGTGGGATGCCAAGGTTGGTCGGGACTGGGGTCATCGAACAGGATTTGTCTCCCAACATGGGTAATCTTATCCGGACAAAGATGAAACTGAGCCAATGAAATGCCACTTCTGCATGGAATGGCGCCAATTGTTTTTCACACTTTTTTCAATATTCGCAAATATACACTTTAATAGTAGTTTTTGAATGGAATACGAGGTGTTCATGTTAAGCATTTTTGAATTATTATATGATACAGGTTCGCATTTCCGGATAGTTCATGTGGTCGTCGAATGCACCAACCATTGCACAACGAATCGCATCAACTGCAGCGTAGACGCCATGAGCAAGCGGCAACTGGGCGAGATCAACGATGAGAGCATGGGCGAGTCCGAGGAAGGTTCGGGCGACGAAGAAGACATTGTGCTCAAATCCAATGGCGACCAGAAGGAAACCGTAGACATTGACTTTGTCTTCACGGATCCATGCGAGGAAAACTTCCACAGCGTCAAGCAACTGATCAGTACTAACTTTCTCCCACCGACAGCGCTGGACACATCCAACTTGGCTAATATTATTGTTAGCCAAGTTAGCATTGGGTCTATGGTCTGCTGTGAAGGAGAAACGGACGTATTTGGGTTCATTACGGCGCTTAGCCTGAAGAGGTATGCGAACGAGCCGTCCATTCGACAAATCGAGTCCCTCGTCCTCGACAAATGTCCCAAGGACCTCAAGTCGCGTCTTACATCGATCTTGTCGACCAAGACCGTTGGTCTTGTCATGAATCGGCGCATGATCAACTTGCCATACCAGTTGGTCCCGCACTTGCACAGCGCGTTGCAGCAGGACATCGACTGGGCCATCGAAAACACAGAAGACCCTGCAATGAAGTCTTCGTTCAAGTTTGACTACTTCTTGATTCTCGCTGGTGTGCAAGTCGATATTTCGTCTTTGAAGAAGCCTGCTGGTAAGAAGGCAAAAGGCTCATACCCCGACCCAGCAGTCAAGTCGTTTGACAACTTTGAGGAAGAGTTCCTTGAAGCGGTACGATCTTTTCTTTGTCTTCCCATCCCACGTGATGACATCGATGTTTGTAGCAAGCCGACCTCCACTTTACCGTTCCCACCGAGAACGTGCTCAAAGAAGGCTCTGGTTTCAGCACGGAACTGTCCGTCATGCTCGTGTCGAGGCAAAAACACCAAGAAACGATCGTTAGTATGTCGCAGATGCTCGCCGCGTAAGTCGAAGTCGTTTATAATATTAGCCACACGCACACCAATTCACTCGACTACATCTTCCATCATCGCTGTCATTCGCCCAAGGGTACTTCGCAACACCTTGAGTTCTGCTGCTTCCGACGGACTCAGAAAGCGATTGCATGTGTGGACTTCCTCTTGTGTACTCTTGTTCTGGATTCCGCTCTCCCTGGAACTCCTGCCCACAAAATAGTCAGATACGATCATCCTACGTCCAATCGCTCACCCATTCTTCCACGTCGTGGCGTTGGCGCGGTGTGGCGACGGAGGGGCTTCCGGCCACTTCGCACCTTCATTTGAAGCGAATTTCGTTTGAGCGCGCACCCTGATTGCTGCGTCGGCTCCATACTGCGGGGGACTTGCAGCTGCCTTCACGCGGGTCAAGAGGTCTGCTGACACTGCAGCTTCTAGCTTGGCCAGCGGCGATGGTTTCGTGTCCCCAGAATGGCATGGGATGGCGATGGGACGATCCGCAATGTGTGGTGTCTTGATGGAGAGCGAAGTTGATGCACTGGAAGCTATTCGAGCTATGCTCTAGATGATCGTCGTGTTGATTCAACGGCTCTGCATGCATGATCACTTGGAGTAACTTGCCTGGGACCTTTCGGACTCGATGGCAGCAGTGAGTTGGCGGGTCATCTCCAAGACGTTGCTGCAAAACAAGGTCTCGAGATCGGTCAGTTGCTTTGCCATGGCCTAGATGATGTTGGCAAATTAATGACGACAGACGGTGAGCATGGAGTACCATTTGAAGTTGGAGGACTTTGGCGTTCAATGCTGCGTCTTCGACCCGTTTCACATCTCGCAGTTCATCTATGTCTAGTGTGTTCAAGTCGCAAGCGACGCGATCGAGGTTGATGGGGGCGACCGCCTTTGCACACAGTTTCCGCAGTCGCGCGGTGCACATTCCCAAGTTGCGCATGTCGAAGTCAACCTCATCTGTCGAGTCTTCCTCGTCAGATGACGTGAAGTTGGTGTATGCGGCTAAGCAACGTGATGACCTTGTCCTCGTGCTCACGTCCACACTTCGTGGATTGTTTTGCGGCTGCGATGACGGTCGACGGCGGTGGGTGCCCAGGAAAATGGCGCGAATGCGGCGGAGTTTAGTACTTGGGTAGTCCCCGGTACCTTCAATGCCGAAGATGTCGTCCTCGCTGCTCCCGCTATCTTCACTGGACTTGCACATGCTGATCGAGGCGTCTTTGAAAGGTCGCACGAACACATTATCCGGATGTCCGAGTTAAGTCGACCGCTAAACTTCATTTGTGTGGGATCGACTTTGAGAATTGATGTATAGCTAGCTATCCAACTTGCTCCCTGCGCTACTATACGACGTGAGTGATGAAGACGTCAGGAGTTATGTGAGCTGGAAGCGAGATTCGTTAGTTCTTTCAGGCCATTGACGTAGAAGGGAACAAGATGAAGCAGGTCGTTGTGTCGACCTCCCTAACCCAGGCTTAGCGTGAGCTGCTGAGCTTGCACAACGACAAGACAGGCCACAGGCACGTGGATGCACTCCCCCCCCGCGTAGCTGATGCAAACATGTGCATGTTCCCGTGCTATCCAGTTGTGCTTTGGTCAACTAAGCCAGCCGCCGGCATGGGAGCTGGGAAGTTAAATTTCTCACAATTCCATCGAAAGTTGGCCAATAATGGCAAATAAAGAGATGAAATTTCAATAAAAATTGCGAATCCATTCTTGTTGAAGAGTTGTTATCCGGACAAAAGGTATACGTGTCACAATCCCAGCGACAGCCGCGGTGTCGGCGATAACAGGATATGGGGAAGCGGAAATCGGTGAAGCAAAGGCGGAAAGGGAAGAATGCAGCGGACGTCAACAGCCTTCACAAGGTAGAAGCGGCGAGGAAAGGGACCACGCCGTCAACGAAGCAGTTGCAATCAACGAAACGTGATGACTCGTGGATTGTGTATGCAATTTTGGTTGGTGCTGCCGCTGTGTGCGCATCGCTCGACCTCGTGACAAGGCTGGTCGCAGATGAGTACATCTCGAAATGGTGCAAGTGGTTCTTCATCGTTCTCGTGTGCATCAACATCCGCACCCACGCCCAACTTGGAACGAAACCCTTGCCACTTCGTGCCGTCATGTACATCCTGTGCAACTTTGCCGGCGCAACCACAATATGCATTGTGCGTGAGGAAGTTCCTGCGTACCTACGAAGTGCTCAACCTTGGATCAACGTCGCGGCCGCAGCGATCTTGGTGGAAGGTTTCATAAGCAACAGCTCCGTTGGAAAAGTTCGTTGCATGTGGCTTCGAGGGCTTTGCGCTGTGCCTGTATCTTTGTGGAAGACGAAGACACTCGGGCAACTCATTCACAACTGCTACGTCACATCCACAGCGCTCCATCGAACGGTGCCGATGGTCACAGCGGACATGTCTGCCAGTGGCATCATGATCTTGTTTCTGGCGTACGTGGACTTGTGGGTCGCGGCGACTGTGCCAAAATCCACGCTCCTGCAACGACTTGTGGACATTGCACAGCATGTCATCGTGGTAAGCCTCATTGCGCTCGTGTGGAAGACCGAAGAGGCATCGCCGTCGCTGCACGAACACGCAGCGTCCGTCGCCGGAGGCCTTGTGCTCCTGTACAACCTCGTCAAGTTTTGCTGGGTCCCGCTCGAGTTTGCGGTCGCCTCTCGGCTCCTGTAGTCGTTGTGTCCACCACACACCAAGTCATCGATCAATTCCATTCTTGGCTGATTTCTCTACTTCTTTTTCTTTGCGACCTTTTTCTTCTTTGGTTTCGCCGGTCCCGTCGGCCGTTCGAACGCGGCGATTTGAAACGTGCTCCCTGCGCAACCAGACGACTACAGTCGCCTGCATGTCGATCACAGACTGACGTACCAGCAATGATGTGCTTCATGTCGTCGCGATTCTTGACTTGTGCGCGGTCTTGGATCAGCCTAAGGCGGCGGCGGTGTCCCATCGAGCTCATCGGGGATCCCATGATCCAAGGACGACACCCTGGAAAACGTACCGACTCTGATGGCGCTGCGCAGTCTCGAGATTCTTCATCGCAACCGACACGCGGGGATGGGCGAGCCCGAATCCGAGTTTGAACGCGTGGAGAACAGATCGAAAAAACATGGCCGATGCATCCACTTCCCCCATGGCATGGAGGCAGCACGCCAAGTTGTTGAGCGATGTGGCTGTGTCCACGTGTTCTTCTCCAAGCAACTATCGCCACCCATCGATGTCAGCCATCGAAATGAAGATCTTTCGATGAGCGTGCGCACCGATTCCCGCAACACGAGCGCTTTGTCAAAGCACTTGAGCGCCACGAGAAGATTCCCAGCGTAGTAGCAAACGGACCCGAGGCAATTCAACGCAAGTGCTCGCCCGGGGTGGCTCTCTGGGAGGCTGTCGGCTATAGCCAGAGCCTCTGCATACGTCTGGAGGGCGTCCAGGTCGCGCTGCCGGCTGTCGTGGATGTTGCCCCGAGCAAGCGTGAAAAAGAGGGATGCGTCGGTGTCCAGCACGCGCATCGGACTATTGAAGTCGTCGTGAATAAATATTGATTCCCAATTCGCGGCAAGTTTCTCTCGAGGTCATGGCGGCAGTACGTTCGGCTCAAATGAAGCATCGACAAGGAATGGAGGTACCTGACGTCGACGAGCTCGTCTTCGGCATCGTGCAGCTGTGCCAGTGCCATCTACCCATCGCACATTCAGACGGACGAATGACCGTGACATCTAGTTCAGCGCGACAACCGTTGGGACGGTGGATTCCAATGTACCTCGAAGTGTCCACAGTTTTGGTACGAAAATGCGCCTTCTACCTTTCTTGCGACGTTCGCGGGAAAATCGGGCACCGCCAGGACGTCTCGAATGACAATTACGTCGATAGCTGATGTCGAGGATGCATGCGTCGTGGGTTTTGTGCTGCTGCCGATGGATTTCACTCTGTTGGGAGCATCAGCAGCGTCCATCTATCGATGCACAAGCTATTAGGTACACATAGAGTCGCCGAGGGACGCGAGTAACCATGTCGGCGCGTCGCTGGAGCACGTTGCGCGTACGGACGGAGAGAGTCCCCATTTGTGTTTGGATGTCGTTGAGCATGGCGTCCAGGCTGGTTTCGACCTGTTGCTGCGGCACCTTGGACGCCGACTTGACCGTCGTCCCATTCGGCATGACTTGCATCGTGTCCAGCATGACCTTGATGCTGTGCTCGAGGCGGGCAGTGTCGATCGTCTTTCGAATCGACCCGTGTTCCTCCGAGAGAAGCTTGCCATGCAACGTCTGCGCCAGGCGGCACAGCGCCTCGATAAACTGTGGAAACATCATCGACGGCGAAGTCTTGACATCGACCGTCGTGTGCACGACAAATGTCGACGTGACAGCCGCCATGATCTAGCCAAGCCACGTCGCTACTCAGGCCAAGGATGACGAAGCTGTACCGCAGAGGAATCGTCGGCGGACAGGTAGTCTGGGCTGATGAAGTACCCCACCAAGAAGTCGTAGAATCCTTCTTCCGTCAAGAAAGCGCCATGGCAGCCTGGGTCGGCCACGGCGGTGCTGTGGTCCCTCGTCGGCGGCTGCGCTTTGCAATACATGTTAAATGACTAGGAATAGGCCATGTCAATGCATGCACGACAGAGAGCAGAGCTCGGTGACAAAAACGACAGCTTCGACCTGCTCGATCACGTTGCTGTACGCCTCCAGCACACACAAGGGCGCAGGCTTCATGAGCTTAAGTCGGAGTGGGTCGTAGATGCCGTCGACGTCAGCGAACGACTCGATTTTGGCCTTCTTTCGGAACGCATCGACGTCGGCAAGCAGCCGCGCGACCGTCCGGGGATTGGATGTGTACATGAGCTTGGCTATTTTGGTCAGCGCCGTGCCGTACTCCCGCAGGTTAAGATGCGGCTTCACGTTGCCTGGTGCAAAATACCGTGGGAATCAAGCGCCATGACATGGAGCCGAGTCGTTGCTGTACCCTTGACAACATCAAAGATGCTTTTCGCGTCGAGAACGGTGAAGGTGTGGTGCTGGAAAAAGTACAGCGGCTTCAAGAATCCAAGCAAGCTAGGCACGGCCATCAGGTCACAAACAATGGTCAGCATGGAGCGAGCGTACTCGATGCCTTCGTCGCCGTCACGAACATCGTCAAAGAGTGCCCGAATGTGGCTGGCTTCGTTCGCGGGGGCGTCCATGGCGACAGCAAGTCCGCACGCCGTTTCGGCAACGAAACCGTCGATCCAAGTAACAACCCATCAATTTCACAATGGACTGCATTGCTTCACACTGCTGCTAGCTAGTTGTGTCAATTGCGCCACGAGATGCCGTTGAGCTCCTCGACAATGTACTTGAACTCGCGCAGGTTGGGGATCGTGTAGTCGCTGTCGTGGTTGACTTCGTTTGGCGAATTTGGCACGAAGCACGTGTACGCACCGGCCGCCCTGTGCAAAACGACTCAGTTGCGACCGCCAAGGACATGTCTCCAACCTGCCCGACGAAATTGCCGCATGGGAGCCCGAGATCACCTGCCACCATGGACGAATACGTTAAGTTTCGGAGGAGGGACGGCCCGCCGGACTTACGATGGCATCTTTGGGGGCGACCCCCAACTTGTCGCAGATGTGGACGACCGGGGCGGCCATTGGAAACGTGTTGGCAGCTTCCATGACAGCATCCAAATAGTCCATCTGGGCGACGCCATTGAGCCCTTCTCGCCGCATCAACATGCACGGATACCTCGTCGACGAATTGCTGGAACTCTTCTCGTCGATGCGGTGAAGTCGGCGGAATCACGCCAAGCGACAGACCGCGCAAGCTGATATAGCTCTACCCATGCATCGCCGTCAGCGATTCAAATGCCCACGGAGAGAGAAAACAAACCAAGAACACGTTCGTGTGTTCGTTGACTTTGCGCTTCGGCAAGGCGCTGCCGCCTTTCTCTTCCGTGTCGTTACCAGCAGAGGCCACGACGTTCGTGCATGCCGCAGGTTCAGGGCGGCTGAGGACGTCCGCTGGCGAGTCTTTCGAAAGTGATTTGAGCTTCGCGCGCTGTTTGAGTGCGTTCATCTTGGCCAAATACTTGGCTCGGACACCGTCAGAACTGCTTTCGTCCTCAAATGCCAATACGTCGCCTTTTGTAGATGATTTCACGGGCGTTTTCCGTTGAATTTCTCCCACGAGTTTGTCGTGAAGTCCAGTATCGTCCTCACCTTCCTTGTCGTTCTTGTCTACATCTTCGCCTAGAATCGTCGCTCGCACTAGCATGGACAAAGTTATCGGTATGGGGCCCAGCTTTGCACGCACTGAAGGATGGCAACCCTGCTAGCGTTGTTTGAACACGTCGCCCCTGTTCAGTCTCGGACTGGGTCATGCTGTTGAGCAGTCCTCGAACATTTGACAACAGCGACCCTCGCTTCACGTCGGCCAATGGCTCGCCCAGTTTCGCAGCATCCTGGACAGGAGTCGGTGGAGGAGTAGGTGGCGCTGCCGTCGACTTGCATAGAGCTTCGTAATCAACCACAACCGCGCGGAGCTTCTGAGAGCTCACAGCGCGCTTGAGGAACGTCTTGTGGATGTTCATGCCAGCCATGGTTCAAACTCATGAACCATCATCGTTGTACTTGCAGACAAAGATCAAGTCAATACCTTCATTCCGAAACCGTTTTGATTGGCTGGTTTTTCCAAGTATGAGCCAATCGCAAGCAGCAAAAACTTGCCAATTTCCGTCCACAACAAAGATTTGATTTAGAGGTGGCATGGGGAAGAAACGCACCGCCCCGAACGAGACGACGCCAGTGATATCGGCGGTGCCGCTCGCTGTCCCTGTCAGTGAAGCTTCTTATGGCACCCTTTCGACGTACTACACTGTCCCGGAGGAGCGCAAGCCAGACTGCTTCTGGTTTGCAGTCACGAGTCCGTTCCAGTGGCTGACTTGGAAGATGGCGATGTTTCACACTGCCAACTTGCTCCTGTCGGTCGTTGCTTTTGGTGTCATTTCGTTTTGTCTCTCGCTGGGGCTGGCGCTATTGCCTCTATGCTGCATCGGCGTCGTCGTGTTCAAGTTCCTCATGTACCTCGTCTACTTCATCGCTCAGGCGGACGCGTTGTTGTACAACGTGATTGCTCCGACCCATCAGCACATTTCGGTCGGGTTTTCCTGTCCTCGCGGTGGATTCGCGTATGAAGGCATCCGTGTGACGCCGGCATTGACCACGTTTTCGCGTGACGGGCTCGTTGCGATCATGTACTACCTCTTGGTCAAGTTTCCTTTGGCCATCTTGTTTAGCGGGTCGCTGCTTATGCTTTTCTCTGTGGCTATTTCCTTCATCTCGTTCCCGTGGACGTTTCCGGCGCAATGGGACTTCGATGGAGCCGATTTTCAACTCCTGGGCCGACCCATCACTGAAGACGACGCCCCGTATATGCTTGTCGTGGGTGTGCTGTTTCTATATCTCGCCATCTTCGTTCTGCACATGTGCGCGCGCATCGTCCAATCCATCACCAGATTCTGCACGTGCGAGTACTTCAGTGTTTTCGGGTACGCGCACTCAAACCGCGGCTTCAGCTCTGGCCAGCCCATTCAGGGCCAGCATACTTTGTACGTGCAGATTTAGCTCTCGACGAGTGCATGACACAATGTCTTGGCGCAATAAGCAGTGTCATTCTCATAAATAATGTTGAATTTTGACACTGTATTTTCAGCCCATTTGCAAAATTTTCTTCCAGGTTTTGAGTCTTTTCTGTATCATTTTGAAACAACGCAAAAATATCTGACATCTTCAACCAATGGAAAATCCGCCATAAATGAATTTTCAATTCGAAGTTCGGGAGAGACCGACCAATCAGAGGTGGGGATCAGTCCTCTCGAGCCGTCAGTGAATAAGAACTCGTGCCACAACTCCCGCGCTGAACGACTCGGCCGACGACTTGAATCAATGAGCTCGACGATGCGCAACCGCTTCGTCAACGAAGGCAAGCAAGGTACGACTGAGGTGCAAAACGTGGCGCTGGGACCCAAGGTATACGATGGCGAGCGCTATGGAAAGATGTCGGAGCGTCTGAAGCGACAGAAGATCGAAATCAAAGTGAACGATCGTGTACGTTGCTCACCGTCGACATTCACGTTTCCCCATCGCTCATAATCGATCACGTGTAGAACCCTCGATTCTATGGCTTCATCGCTGGCTTTGTTTTCCTCATTTTGATCTTCTTGTGGGTCCAAATCTCTGGGGCCATGCGGAGTCGCCGTGTCGCGAACTGAACCAACGCAATGAAGACAAACTTTTCGCCACGGTACTTGCATTCTTCAAAACGCTAAGTTAATTGCATTTTTCAAAACGTTACTGCGACTTCAAAATTACTATGGTACAAGACGGGCAAGACAGCTGCACGTTTATGCTTGGGGGGAAAATTGGAACCTCAGAGACGAATTGGAAGCCTCGGACGTCGTGGGGGACGAGGGAATCGACGATGTACGGGCCTCACTAGTTCCCGTAGTCGCGATATCAGTGTCCGACGAAACCTTGGACTTCTTTTGGCGCGTACTGCGGACGCTGGCAAAGGAGGACGTGATACGGTCCCAGCACAATCGTGCGTAGGTTTTCGGTAGTCGGTTCAGTTCGTTCGCCAAAGTACTCATCATGTTGGGGTGGTGTACAATGTTAGCAAGAGTCTTGGGCTTTGTCCTCGGCTTGATATCATCGTCACAAGCCCCGACAAAATTGCCATTGTCCTCTGAGGGTGCACGGGCGTATTCTGGCGGCTCCGATCGGCTAGGTGTACGAGACTGTGGTGGATCGTGTGCTCGAACATCCTCGGGAGCCGAAATACGTCTGGACGACCCTTGCTCACTGCGAGAAGTTACACGGCGGTTCCGCGAGTACCCATCGGCAAGTTCTTCCACCGTGAAGGTGGGAGCACTTCGTCGCAGTAAGACAGGCATGTCGAAGGGGTGGAGGGAGGTAGAGCTGGAGTTGGAGGGGTCGATAGGACGAGGAGCACAAGCACACACTAATGTTTGTCCTGTGAGCACGCGCAGAAGTCAACGGACGCAGAATCGTAGAATGAACGCGGCCGAGTCACGCTGTATCTTGGTCGCCCAGGCGTTGAAGAAAATACTTCGATTCGCAGAGGAAATTACGTTCGACTTGAAATTTAAATAATATATACATTTCCTGAATGATTCTACACCACATGCAAAAAATATTTGGTGTCTATTTTATTTCTCAGCCGAATAAACGCGTCCCATTTGACGCAGAAAAGATGTCTTCTTTTGTGAACGTAGTATGATATCAACCCTCTTTGCTGTTGCGTTTGGACTTCTTTTGTGAAAACGAAGTCGCCAACGACCGCTCCAGATTTACGTTACTTGTCTGAGAAACACGCGTGGCTGCATCGTGAACGATCAAATTACCACGCACTTTCGGTCACGAGTTCTCGAAGACAATGCCCCGAGTCTAATGCGAGAGGGTGCGCTTGGGAGGGTACGAGACATGCTCAGACGACTCCACAGTGGACGCGCCAGTTCGTGTTCACCAAATCGTAAGGCCTCGAGGGACGTCGATTAACTGGATTGCAAATCGAAGTTCGTAGTTCCAGTACCTCGCCGGGCACGATTTGGGTGCGATCACCGGGACGGAAAATTTTCACGAATTGCGATAGTGAAAATTTCATTTGCGTGAACGTCGCAGGTTTGCACGACGCCAGGCGGTGAAAAATGGAAGGAATCTATTGGGTTTCTCGTCGCGTCCTCTCATCGCGGGCACGGGTTAAGTGGATTAAACCAGGCGATAATACTGGGCTGGACTTTTCCGCCGCCAACGCATCCACTGGACAGTGAGGAGAGAGAGTAAACGAAGTGTCCTTTGTGGTCGCTTTTTGTCCATTGTGGTCTTCAATTGTTAAACAATAGAATTACTTGATGCTCGTATGGATTATAAAAAACGGAAAATTTTGGGAGAAGATTCCACTCAGCCAATCAAACCTGGTGGTGGGAAAATCAGGCCGTCATGCACTCAACAGTCCTCGCAGCAACTCCAGCGGCCGAGACTACCATGTCCGCGCCTCCGTTCCCACGCCCCAACTTCTCGACGGCTGTTCCCAAGAGTGCACGTACGGCTACACCGCGTTAGAATCCTCTGTCCCATCGTCTTATGTGCACATTTGATTGTGTAGTGTTCTCAAAGCTGGAGGCCTTCCTGCCACAAATTGAACGCGAGAACAAGTCGCTTGCGAAAGCAATCTCCGATGGCGAAGCGGACAAGTTTAACATTGAGGTCGACGAGACTGACACTGAAAAGCCAGTCATTCAAATGGTGTGTGGTAACCCCTGCTCGACTTGTATTGAATTGGTCGTGTCTGACGAGAGTATTTCGCCATCAGGATTTCGCCTTGGGAGTTATGGGCGACAAGGACGACGACGACAGCGGCAGTGAAGAAGACATTCCCCAGGACATTCAATTCAAGGTGCAAAGCCCCAACACGTCCATTCGCCTGACGCCGCCATCCTCTGTCCAGTCGCGTCCGTTGATTCAAGAGCTAAATTAATTGATTTCACACGTCCATCCCAGTCTGTCCCAACGTTGGTCATGCGCTCGTCGTTCAGCAGAGCCTGCACCGTGATGTCTGCAGGTTCCCCATCCATCAAATGCCCGCTCGCATCTGTCGACGTGCTCGGATGGCATGCTTGCCTGTCTTGCAAACAGTTTCATGGAAATCCAGTGAAAAACCGAAATACCCGGGATTTGATTTGAATACCCACCTATCATTCGGATTTCGCACCAAATATCCGGACGGTGTTCAATGGTAACATGAAACGGCGCGCGTATGGAAACTGCTCTTGTGCACGTGACGCGGTACTGGCGATGCACTTCACGCGCAAGTCCGTGTCCGGGGAAGCCGAAAAGGTCGATGTTGTGGCTCTCCAGCAACGAGACTTGGCTGACACGCCTGTGTTCCAATACGTCATGACCAACAACGCGGTGGAATTGATGAAGTACCTCGTACACAACGACAGCCAGCTCAACTCTCGCGACAGCGTCGGCGCCACGCCGCTCCTGATTGCATTTTTGTATATGAACTTTGACTTGGGCAAGCAAGTCATACAAGCATACCCCGGTAGGTGTGACTACCTTTAGCCGTCTTCGATGAACCATGCAATGTCCCAGTGTCCAAGGGTTTTCCGTATGCGCTGGCGTCGTATGACGCTCACGATGCCAGCCACCCATCGCCATACCAGGGCGAAAACATTCTGCACATTTCCATCGTCCATCGAAAGCTAGACATCGTGAAATGGCTTGTGGAACACCTGCCCGACCTTCTCGTTCGTCTCATTCGACTCCTCCCGTGCACCTGACAGCTCTGATTAGGACGCCGAGACCACAGGCGTGTTCTTCTCGCCCGGCCACGCGTGTTATTTTGGCGGGACACCGCTTCTATTCGCGCTGTCGTCGCGGCAGTTGGATGCCGCGGCATGCATTCTCCAAGCCGCCGACCGTGCTCCGCCGACATCTCGCGCTGCACGCACAAGCATCTTCATGATGGACGCCCACGGAAACAACGCGTTGCACATGGCTGTCGTCCACGACCTCCCCGACGTGTACGACTTTGCCGTGCGCCACGCCATGTCTCGGTTCCCAAACGCGTGCCCCAAGCATTTTGATCCATTGGACACGTCCAAACCGTACGACCTGCCCCTCTTCATGAAAAAGCTCCACGGCAGTGAAAAAGATCACTTTGAACGATTCATTCGCAAGCACAACACAGATTACTTGTACGACCTTTTCATTGTCCAGAAAAACAGCCCTAACGGGCATCGTGTCGCAGGTCCCCGCTGACGCTGGCGGCCGCAATGGGCCGATCCCGCATGTTCCAGCACATCATCAAGTCTCTCAGCGTCAAGTCGTGGTCGTATGGTCCCGTGACGTCCATGATGATTCCGCTAAAAGGGGTGGAAGAACGCGCCCGACGCCAACGGCCCAAGAAACTCCACGCGGCGAAGAACGGCGAAGTCCGCCCGACGACGGCCGAAGTGCCATCTGCAGAGACATCATACCATCACCACCTGCACAGCCATGCCAAGGTAACGACGTCACTTCCAAATGATCTACTGGTAAGGTTGGAGTGGCCAGCCTTCGTGGTGGCATCGTATGCTAGAGCGTCGCAACATCAAGACGGCCGTCGAATGCCTCGGGTCGAACTCGCAACTGTCGATTTGCATCGACCCCAAGACGCTCAAGGTGCGTCGGTTTTCTTTCGTTCGTGTCGATGCGCTCACGTTGTTTGTGGTCGTCGTGAGCTAGGACGTCATGCGCCATCGTCTCGAAATGATCGACACGTTTGAAGTCAAGATGGTGCTCGACAAGAAATGGGAGTTTGCAGGGCGACGTCTGTTCAACTGGAACTTTCGGCGGCATGTGCTTTTCTGCGGCGCGTTCACGGCGTCGACTTTCTTCACCCACCACTACCGCGTCGACGGCGCACACATCGACTGGGCCGCTGCATGGCCACACGTGGCGCTCGAGTGCGTCGTTGTCGGCGAGATGCTCTACCGCGTGTACTACGAGTTCAAACAGATCAAGAAGAACGGTACTGTGGCCACCTTTGCTACATGACATGATCGGTGTGGAACGTGGCAGGCGTCGCGGGGTACTTGGAAGACACGGGGGCCGGCATGGTCGACAACGTGCTCAAGTTGTCGTTCTGCATCTTGATCGCACTGGCCATGATCTTTCGTGCGACGGGGCAGTTTGTGACCGAAGACGCGTGCGCGGCGCTGGCGCTCCTCGCCACGTACTTTTACTTTTTCTTCTTTTTGCTCGGGTTTCGCAGCACAGGGCCGTTCATCGTGATGGTGCTGCGCATGCTGGTCGTGGATGTCGGCCGGTTTGTCGTTCTCTACTTCTTTGTCTTGACTGGGTTCGGCATCAGCTTGTACGTGATTGTGGACCAGCGTGCCGGGTTCAACGCTTGGTACTTGCGCATGAAGCGGTTGTCGCTTGCGTCGTTTTGTTCGACGTTCACGTGGAGTGATTTCCAACTGATCGACGTCATGGAACTGAGCCAGTTGAGCCAGCTCCTTGTGTTCACGTACTTGTTCATGGTCGCGGTTGTATTTCTAAACCTTCTCATTGCCACGTAAGGCAGCCATCGCCACGACGTCGCTTTGCGCGATTGACATGGACTGTAGGATGGGCAACACGTACGAATCGATCATTGAAGCGTCCGAGCAGCAATGGTACGCCGAACGCGCCAATATCATGAGCAGCATGGAAATTACGCTGTCCAAGACGACGAGAGAAGCGAATCGGAAGAGGTATGCCGTCGAACTCGAAGGCGAGCGGTACCTTCAAGTGGAGTATGTCGATTCGGACACGTGGCTCGGGACGAAGGAGCATGACCTGCAAAAGACGTTCTGCGACTTCAAGAACGCGGTCGCTGAATACCGCGCCAAGAAAGCGGCCGACAACGACGATAACGACGTGAATGAAGATGACGAAGCAACCATCCAGAATCGAATCGATGCGCGGATATACGAGCTACACGATGTGCTCTTTCAGCAATAAATGTTCGTTTTCCATGTCCTCGCGACGCCAAGTCATGAATATCGTCCACGACGTCCACCAGCGCTGCGTCTACCCCGAAGCTCCGTCGACGACGCGCCCTCCTTGTGCGTCCAGCGTCCATGCGCTTGAGTCAGTCGTAAGTTTGACTTCGGTGAATTTATAATGCGTGACACAATTGTTTTTACAAATTTCAAATAATAAAAATCGCGTGGATAGATCGCGACGGTTCGCATTCTTTGCTTGAACTGTGGACTGCAGGATGGAAAAGATGGAACTGGTGTCGACGCCGGAAGGGGTCACGTGGCAGGACCGCGAGATTCGGTTCGACATCGCGACGTCCGCCATGGAGCTCCGCAAGGGAGAGGTCGCGATTGACTCGATTAATTCTGTCGAAGACACCAAGGGCAACAACGGCGACCGCGGGTCGCTGGAGATTACCAACCT
The DNA here is from genome assembly GCF_000520115.1 of Aphanomyces invadans. Classification (NCBI taxonomy): domain Eukaryota; phylum Oomycota; class Saprolegniomycetes; order Saprolegniales; family Verrucalvaceae; genus Aphanomyces; species Aphanomyces invadans. The sequence goes on from NW_008580146.1 coordinate 1,523,537, forward strand.
ACGGTTGTTGTGGGCGTCGCATCGTTCGACTCGCACGAACTTAAGCATCGGGTACAATTGTGTGCAGTCGGTCAAGATCCGTACGGCGACGTCCAAGCTTCGAGGGTCGACGCAAGCGCTGTACATCATGACCAAGTACTCGAACTCACGGTTCGAATTCATCTTTACGTCGCTGGTGAAGGCCAGTCCGCGGCTGTTCACGACGGTTCAAGCCGTGTTTCGATCGTACGAAACCACGAAACTGTACCGCGATCTCAAGTTGCGTGGCGCCATCATCCAGGTATGCAACGGTACCGCTTGAATGGCTCGCGTGATGGAATCGATCCAGGACAAAGAGCTGCGCCTGCTACCCCATGAACAAGTGTACACCAAAGTCCCCGGAGTGTGGAACCTCAGCTCCGACCAGGGCAACCTCGGCACGTTCTTTGTCACAAACGTTCGCGTCGTGTGGCACGCCAACCTGGCGGAGAATTTCAACGTGAGCATGCCGTACATGCAAATCAAGAGCGCGCGCATCCGCAACTCAAAGTTCGGTCCTGCCCTCGTCATTGAGACGTCCGTGTCGAGCGGGGGCTATGTCCTCGGGTTCCGCGTGGACCCCGAAGAGAAGCTGACGGAGCTCTTCAAAGAGATCAAGAGTTTGCACACGGTGTTCTCGGTCAATCCAATCTACGGCGTCGAGTACACGCTCGAGGAGAAACCAGCGTCGCTCGAGTTGCTCAAGCAGCCGCGCAAGATCGATGACGTTGAGATCGTCGAGGATCAATCGAGCTCCATCGATGCGTTCGCCGCGTATTACGCCGTGGCCAACAAGAACCAAGTAACGCATCCGATCGGGTGTTGCTGCATTGACGGCTGTGGGTAGGACCGCGCTCCGACGTACTGCAAGGACATCGGGCTTGCGATTGAAGGTCTTCCCGAAGGCATTTCTCTTGCCGATTTGTGGTGCGTCACGTAAAGAGCGCGCCCGCTGAATTGATCCCAATGCACGTGAGTAAAAACCCTTCAACAGCGTCAGAAAAAGTCGAGTAACGTTAGGAATGATTGAATGTTTATGGGCTCCCAGGGTTGCGCAGTTGGATGTAGTTGTTGTGGCGGCGACGTAGCTTTCGGTATCCGACGACAAGGATTGCAACGCCGACCGCCGTCCACACGAACGACGATGCCATCGACGTTGAACTCAGCGAAGGCTGTGGCAGCTTCTTGGTGGTCTCGGCAGGGGCCGGGGGGTGGCCCGGGGTCACGGTTGGATTGGTTGAAGTTACAGGCGGTGGGTTCGACGTGAGGGGTGGAGGCGTGGTCGAAGGTTGCGAAGTCGGCGGCGCTGTGATTGTGTCTGCCGGAGTAGTTGAGGTGGGGACGGCAGTGGATTGCGGAGCCGTATTCACAACATTCGTCAGAACTGCGGGGGTAGTTGTTGGCAGGGACCCGGAAGGAGGTGGGAACGTGATGGTGTCTCTCGCTGCTGCAGATAATGTGGCATAGCAAGTTCGTACATCCGTGGCAAGCGGCTCGGACGTGAGGGGCATTGTGCACTGAGCGTCCGTAAAATGACCAAAAGTCATTTGCGAACAGTTGGCCTGCACGAACAGGTTTGGTCGGCCCAAGGAGACGCATTCGTTGTCTACAACAGTCTCGATACCCCATGGCCCGTGCCGGATTTGCATGTATGTGGTGTTGGGGTACCAAACGTCGTCGGTGGTGTTTGCTTTGACGCTGGAGGTGCAGTTGCGGGTGATCGACACATCTGTGGCGTTGTCATGCTTGCGGTAGACCAGAGGACCGACGCAGGCAGGGCCCGGCATGACTCGCCCACAGACCAGAAGACACGAACAATGCCTTTAGGCCAACCGCACAGCCGACGCTGTTTGCCATTTTGCCATCTGCATCACCCGACAAGTGAGCGTTGTAACCGACGGGGCGTTTCAAAACAGCGAAGGGTTTTGAAAAAAAAGTTTTGTTGTTGTGTGCATTTATCTGGGCAATGCTCGGAGAATGCGAATGTCGTCGTGTGGCCTATGTGGAGAACATGGCATGAGAACAGGGATGCGACGAAGTGAAGGACTCAACTTGTCGTTGGCCCCCGTCTGAACGAGCCCAATACGCTTGACGACGCCCATGCCTTCCGAAATCCGACCAAAGATTGAATGCTTTCCGTCCAACCATGGAGTAGGTGCTAACGTGATGAAAAACTGACTACCGTTTGTGTTCGGGCCGGCATTTGCCTATGGTGTACATTTCAGAAGAGTCGATAGGATTCACGAGTAGACTCACCATGGACAGTACCCCCGCACCCGTGTGCTTGAGCTGCGGAGTAATTTCGTCTTCGAATTTTCCCCTATGTATAGGCATGCAGTGGTGATGCGAGATCAATTAATCGACCAACCCATAGATGGACTCGCCACCACGTCCCGTGCCTGTTGGGTCACCACCTTGGATCATGAAATCCTATATGGCGCACGAATCAATGCGTGATACATGTTGCAAAGATCGCGTGATTGCGGGTCCTACCTTGATAATGCGGTGGAAAATGGTATTGTCGTAGTACCCACGGCGAGCCAATTCGATGATGTTCTTGCATGTACGGGGAGCATGCTGCATATACAGCTCCATCGTAAACGTTCCCTAGCGCTCCATTATGGATTCCGGGGACTTCATCTTGCTTCACATACCATGGACGTCTCAAAGTCAACGTAGCACGCCATGGCGAAAGAGGCTGCGCGTGTGGTTCCTTGGATTTGAACAATGGGATTTTTCATGAAATAACCAATCACTACGCGTAATAATCATTATTTTGACAAATGAAGTCATTGAATTCAATAATTTAAATGCATTGGTGTCGTGCAGACAAACTCGAAATTAAATGGGCTCCTTCTCCTTGCCACTGATTGGCTCCATTTGTGTTTGACCGTGCGTTTCATAGGAGATGGCGTCGGCGGAGGCAGACTCCCCACGACGTAACACAAAGTCGCGGCGGTCGCGATCACGAAGTCCAAGCACACGGCGGGATCGAAGCAGAAGTCGAAGTAGGGAAAACGCTAGAAGAAGAAACCGATCGGCATCGCGGTCATCGTCGTTTGATCGAAAGAAGAAGAAGAAGGAGAAAAAACACAAAAAGGTCAAACGTCGACAAACCAGCGACAACGCAGATGTATCCCAGGAGGAAAGTGCCTCGACAGATGCCCTCAATGCGACTCCTTCGACGTTGGCCGTGAAAACGGACCGCAAGAGAGACTTCTTTGCTCAGCTGAAGGAGCAAGAAGCGTCGAAAGGTACAATTGGAACAATTCACTCGTCAGGACGCAAGCAAGAAAGCGCCACAGTGCTCACGGACAATTGGGAATGCGTCAAAGCTGGTTGCGGAAATAGTAACATGAAGCGAGCGACGTCGTGCCTCAAGTGTGGCGCAATGCGCCGCATTTCCCAGTGGCGCTAGCTCTTGCAAGAAAAATCTGATTACCCTCGCAATTTAAATATATGATTTTTTTTTATTTCACCTCGGATATATTCGATAGGATTTTAATTTATTCCATCTATACTGATGTGAAGGTTTGAAACGAAACACCAGGGAGAAAATTTGAAATATTTAAAACAACATCGATGGCAACCATCGACCCACCATCTCCGATCGCTGCCGCCACGGTCGGCAAGGACGAGAGCGCCGCGCCAATTGCAGCGTCTGTTCGCAAAGTTGGTCGCCCAAAGTCCCTCATTCATGCGGAATTCGAATGGTCTCCAAAGTTCGGGGAGCTCAAGTGCGACCAGGCCAAGTGCAAGCACTGCGGTTGGAGGGGTGCATACTCCAAGCAAAACATGGATCGCCACTGGAAAAACTGCCTACAGGTACAAGCGCCATCGCAGCCCGTCTGAATCGTTCAATCGAGGTCATGACGTTGAGCTTTACATAGAGACCTCGTGACGACATTGCGGTGGAGGCGAGGTACATTTGAAATGCATTTGAAATATCAATGGTTTTAAATTTTGGCCCGAGACACGCGATGAGGGTGCATTTCTCATCTTGTGATCATGCTTAGACGCCGCTTCCTCAGCACCGTGCCAAAGCGACTGACGTCGACGGAACGCTCGTTGGGTCTAGCGAAAATCCCTGACTGGAAGGTCGTTGAAGGCCGTGATGCTATCTACCGCCGCTTCGACTTCAAGGACTTCAATGAAGCATGGGGCTTCATGTCCCGCGCGGCTCTTGTGGCCGAACAAACGAACCACCATCCCGAGTGGTTCAACGTGTACAACCGAGTCGACGTCACGTTGAGCACCCATGATTGCAATGGGCTGTCCCAAAACGACATCAACTTTGCCACCAAGTTGGACGAGTTTGCCATCGGTCTCAAGTCGCAGCACGATATATAGCTGAAATCGTTGGCTCAACGCTAACGTATACAAACCGATCTAGTCGCGTCATGTCTTCTTATCACTCAACTTCCGAACAACGCTGCATGATCAGTGCTGCCCGCTGCCTTGGAGCAGGTGCACGGATGTCGTAAGCGATAGCGCGACCTCCTTCACGTCACGCCACATTACACAGTTCGCTGACAATTTTGCTTCAGAGGCTATATCATCAACGTTCGCCTTTCACGCGGTTGCCACTTTCATGAAGGCAATTATGGCATGCCTAGCCACATCCTCTACCTAGTTTCAGAGCTTCTTGACCATTCTCGTTGACATTGTACCAAACGATGCGTATGTAAGAGGAAAATCAATTTCGACTGATTACGAACTGTGCCGGAGTTTCATCGAAAGTTGGAGTTGCCGCCAGCCGCGCTTCCGCGACTGCCGCTGCCGCCGTGCTTGATGCTCGCCTTTCGCATCGTGGCCTTCGAAATGATCGACTCGGCAACGCTCTGATGCGACGCAATCGACGACACGTCTGAGTCCCCATCTGGTTTCTTCCGCATCGACCCCGCGACGCTCTTTACTGACGACGAAGTCAGTGCCGTTCCCGACTTGTACAAGTCCCGCGATGGTTTCTTCGCCGTATCTCGACCTGTGGACTTTGGTCGGGGCGGGAGTGTGCCCTCAACATGCTCCGGAAACAGTGCCGCGTACTCGCAGAGCCCTGGAATGTAACAAATGAGCTAATTGTCCATGTGGTAGTCCAAGATCGAACCGCCAGTGAGGACATATATGTTGTCAAAGCCCTTTTGACCAAGCAAGTTGGCTGACTGAATCGAGAGCTTTTCGTCCATGCAGTAGAGCACAATGAGTTTGCTTTCTTGGTTTTTCTAACGAGGGAGCGTAAATGGACCGATGTAGCGAAGTCTCCGGGGCGTACGAATTGATGCATCTCGGGGAGAAACTGGTCGCGGCAGAGGAACGCCGTCGGGAACGATTTGGCTGCAACGAGAGCCATGAGCATCAAGCTTAGATATTGCATGACGTGCGTACATCGGTGGATTCGATTCTGTGCAAAGTCTTCCCGTGGGCGTGTGTCGAGAATTAAGTACGGAACATCGTAATTCTCGCCTTCCTCGGCGTCGTAGCTGACGATACGAGGCCCGGCATGCTCTTGGTTGTCATCCGACACTTGCCGCTCCATGACATACTCGCCGTCGGCATTCTTGACCATTCGAGCGACCAGTTCTGGTGCCGCTGCGTCGCCCTTTCCAGTGTCTTCGTACTCGGAGAATAGTTCAGCTAGGCATCGAGGCGTCACGCGGCGAAAGGTTTCGTCGCGGCGTTTGAGGAACTCCTTGCTCGCTACTCACAACAAAATGCGCAACATGACTGTATGTTCTGCTGGTGGAACTCCATGACGTACAAATGAGGCGCACTTTGTTGACGGTGCTGCCCGTGTCGAGCCTGCTTTGCGTGTCCTTGTACTTTGGGTTCTGCGGCAGCCGTTTCTCCATGATCTACACAGACAGCTATGACTTCTGTCCCGCCCATTGCGCCGTAGCATTTTAGCGTCTTACAGTCATCGCGGCCTTCGGCTTGTTGTGCGTGCCCGCCTTCAAGCTCATGTCGTCGTGTGTTCGGAAGGATCCAAGAATGCGACTTGTCCAAAGCTTCAAATTGCCCATATGCGGACTCAAATACTGGCCAATCCGAAACTTCGATTTGGGATAGGTATCATTTGATTGGATTATATTCTTAGAACGGATACTCCGCTTTTTATCCGGAATTGCGGCAGGAAGCGCCAACTTGTCCGCGCGTAGTGATCGCGAAGCAGCCGCAGCATGACGAGCCTTCTGAAGAGCATCCCGAAGGGCGATGTGCAGAAAATATGCAGCGGCCAATCAGTCGTGGACCTTGCCACGGCAGTCAAGGAGCTCGTGGAGAATGCGCTGGATGCTGGCGCGACCACGGTTGAAGTCAAACTCAAGGAGTTTGGCCAAGTGGGGTTTGAAGTGAGCGACAACGGACAAGGCATCCCCGAGGCAGATCACGCAGCAATTGCGCTCAAGCACTACACGTCCAAAATTCGAGCGTTCGAAGATCTGGAGAGAGTCGCGTCGTTTGGATTCCGCGGCGAAGCGCTGAGTTCAATCTGCCAACTCTCCGGAAGCTTCAGTGTGCTTACACGCACAGCGGATGACAGCATTGGTACATTGCTGCAATATGATCAAAACGGCGCGTTGGTGTCGTCGGTAGGTTCCATACCTTCCTCCACATCTCAATTGATTTCGGTGTAGTCGAAAAAGGCTCGTGGAATTGGCACGACCATCTTCGTCGACGACCTCTTCCGTCCCTTGCCTGTCCGGTACAAGGATTTCTCGAAGAACATCAAAAAGCACTATGGAAAGACTCTTCGCATCTTGCAAGTAGGATCATCTCGACTCCATCAACTTCGTCATTGACTGCGTCAGGGGTATGCCGTGATCAGCTCCAACGTCAAGTTGTCCTGCATCAATATTGCGGGCAAAAGTAACGCACGGCAGCAAGTTCTGTCGACGGAAGTGAACCCCACCATCGCCAACAACATTGCCAACGTGTTTGGGAGCAAGTTTCTCAAGACGTTGTTGGCCGTGGACATTTCGTTGCCGTATTGGCCTGATGCCTCCGGCAGTACCAATTCATCCTATAAAATCTCTGGGTTTGTGTCGAAAGTAGGAGCTGGCGTTGGCCGGAGTGACAACGATCGCCAGTTCTTCTTCGTGAATGGTCGCCCAGTCGACTTTGCCAACGTACGTTGACCATTTATCTGCACTACGTCGAAATATGGACGAAACGAATCGTAAAGACAGTGTGGCGTGATGTCGTGATGGGTATAGGCAACCAAAGCAGTGAACGAAATCTGGCGCCAGTACGAGATGAAGCAAAAGCCCGCTTGCATGCTCAATTTTGTCCTGCCGCCCGACGCTGTAGACGTCAACGTGACCCCCGACAAGCGAGAAACATTTCTCAAACATGTACTCGCCTCATCTGCTTTTCCTTCATGGAATCGCGCCGGATGATCCAATATGTAGGAGGCACACATTGTGGAATCCCTGAAAAGTGGCCTCACGGACATGTACGAGCCATCGCGTGGCACGTTTCAAGTGCAGAGTCTCCTGCCCGTGGCCACCAGCCAACAACAACTTCCTGCGATACACAAAAAAAGCGCTCTTCAAGTATCGGTTCCAACTCCACCCGGTGTCTTTTCTGTTCCGTCCAACACGAATAATAAACGCCAGCGAGACGCGGAAGAAAGCAATGATGTGGCAAGGTCGGACGTCGGGCAGGACTCCATGCCCGCCGACGACGAATCAATACGTCGTAAACGACCTCGGCATATTGACGTCCAGCCGCCATCTGAGACACCAGTTCAACGCGACGCTGATACAAATGACGATGATACAACAGGCACTGGGGGTGGCTGGAATGTGACTCGTTCAAACACCAGCCCATCAATCCCTGCCGGGGACACTACTTCCTCGTTTCTTCACCCCAGTGCACTCCCCATGGCGCACTTCCATCGTAGTCTTGACGACGACCCATCGACAACGTCTTCGTATGAGTCGAATTGCGTACCAGCGTCGCCCAGTTCAACGGCGGCGTCATGTGCAGCCACACCATTATCCAAACACCAGCCACTGGACGATACGTTGAACACGCCAGCTGCAGCAACTGCATCATCGTTCTCAAATATGTCGGCCAAGAAGGACACGCCCAAGAAACATCAGCGCATGCTCTACTCCATCTCGAAAGCCACCATGGATGAACTCATTGCCCAACGGAAATTGTTCGCGCAGCACACGAAACAACAGTCCCAGGAACATCGTCGACTTTCCCTTCCCCTCGCTTGCACCGTCGCTAACGACCACGGAGACGACGACCTTGTCGAAGCCGCAGTCTCGCTGCAGCGTGTCCTGTCGAAGGTACTCGTGCAATTGTGACGGATCGACGGTGTTGACCCACGGGTAGGCGGACTTTCGCCGAATGGAAGTGGTCGGACAGTTCAATTTGGGGTTTATCATTGCCCGCCTCGATCGCGATTTGTTTATTATTGACCAGCACGCCAGCGACGAAAAGTTTCGGTATGAAATGCTCCAGCAGACGACCGTGATTCACCAGCAACCTCTCGTGCGCCCCATGCCGTTGGATCTCACCGCGGTCGAAGAAATGACGATTCTGGACCATTTGCCGCTCTTCAAGAAGCAAGGGTTCCACTTTCAAGTCGATCCGTCGGCCGCCGCGACGCAGAAGCTCAAGTTGATATCAGTCCCTTTCAGCAAGCATACTCAGTGGGGCGTCGATGGTACACGACGATTCGTTGTTTGGCACATTGGTTCACCGCACTCCTGGTTGAATTCGCTTAGATGTCCGCGAGTTAGTGTCGCTGGTCCTTGAATCTCCACACGCAGCGTCGACGATCCGACTGCCCAAAACACTTGCCATGTTTGCATCGCGGGCATGCCGCAGCGCCGTCATGATCGGGACGGCGTTGAAACGAGACGAAATGCAAAAGGTGCGCAATCCCAGTTTGCGACGACGCCTGTATCCATATTCCGGTAGATTCTTCTGCAACTGGCAGAACTCGAGCAGCCGTGGAACTGCCCCCATGGGTACAGCCCCTTCGCCCTCCTTGTAGCGTCTCAGCTTGTTGTAGGCGTCCGACCATGCGCCACCTAGTCGACTTGTCATGCACATTGCAGTCGCAAAAAGGGCCGACGGCATGAGCATGCAGTTGTGTACTATTTTATGCTTCAAGACCCGTTGTCTCACCATTCTGTTATCGCGTATTGTTGTCGTCAGCGAACTGCAACGGCATTTGGAACACCATTGACACTTTTGCGATTGGTACGGATGCTGCATCTTTTGCACGTCGTTAGCCGCCGACTTGACGCAGTTTTAATGCCCCGTTCCGTTGGTGCGAGATGGGGGAGACCATCGCGACCAACCACCATGAGGGCGATGGCAAACAGCGCAGCAACGTTGTGTGCACGATACTGTACCACAAAGCTGTCGTTGGCAGCGCAAGTACAACACGAAGAGAGCTCGTCGGTGGAGGCGGCGCATGCACGGAACGAAAAGGGACATCGGGCGCGGCACGAGCGGTTCTGGGATCACTTGCTGCAGTGGCAAGAGGCTGCTAGAAATTCCACCGACAGTCGCGCGCACATCGACCTGGACACGCAGGATTTGGAACGGTCCTTTGGACCGGCGTTTGCTCAGTTGTACATGGCGATTGTGGCCCACCAGCCGTGGATGCAGTGGGCGTCATCCTTTATACCATTTTTGCCCTCGACGAGTGCCGACCGCAAGCATTTCAACGTCCGACTGCAGCGTTTCTTCGACATTCACGGGCGGGCCATGTGGGAGCAGTACTTTTGGACCGGCAGTGGGGTGAAGCCTTGCGTCGGGCCAAGCCAGCGCTTCGTCTACGCCCGTGCAGAGATGGGATTACTTATCTACGACCTGTACCAACTCGAAGGCGTGGCCGCACTTGTGTTTTTGGACGGGTATCCGCATCCGTCCTGGCCGTCGCTACTGCTGCGTCCTGTGCACTTGAAACGAATGGAGAACGCACGATTGTATGTCGAAGAGCAGCATACGAAGCGATGGCCGGACTACACCAAGTACCAACGAGTTGGCCACTACAAAATCCCACACGACACGACGGCGCCATGGCCAGCGCCGTGCGCATCGTTTATTCAATGGGCAGCGGGCCGGAGCAAGGGATCGTGTGCAGCTGACGCGTGGCTCGAAACGGGAGCAACGCCCGAGTGGTTTGCCAGCGTGTTGAACGAAATGAAGGCGACTGCTGCAGAACGCTGCGTTCAACAAGGGCGTCACAACGATGCGACGTGCCCATACATTTGCGTCATGGTGGCGGACCATATTCCACCGCATTGGAAGGTGCCCGACGTCCTTCCATCCAAGTGGGTGTGGGATGCGACGTCGCGGTCGGTCGTCGAGTGCTGTGACTAGTGTGGCTGCGTGGTGTGCGTCTTGTCTGTAATGAAAATGCAAGTTTTGCATCGACAGGAGGAACCCGTTGGGGGACTCGTCCCAAGTGCAGATTCCAACACTGCCCCGTCGAAGACACAATTGAAATTCCATGGTGGCGAGGGCTCTTCGCGTCCATCGTCTTCGTGTGGCTGGTTCAACGCACCGTCGTTGGCTCGTCACTTCGGTCGGTCGGATGCAATGCCACCGGCAGCGCGAGAAGCAATCGATGATTTCGTCGCCTTCGTGACGAAGCGCGTGGAGATGCGGCACTCGGAAGGCTTGGCGCTCTTGGTCAAAGCGTATGCGGCGGGGGAGGCAACCGCTTTGTGCAATGACTTGGTCGACGAGTTCGTGAACGAGGCGTCGAATGTGGTCATCTATGCCAAGAACCGCCCTTCAACGAGCCCCGCTCCCTTTCCCAGCTCGAGTCCGCCAAAGAAGTGCCCCCACTGTGATGCCACCCCCGCCAGTACTGCGCACCTGGGCTGTCCTTGAAACAGCCAACGAACTCGATCAGTTGGCCATCACCCTCAAGGGAATGCGCCAGAGGTTTTGCGAAAAATGGATTGCTGTCATCGAGAAGGCCCCACGGCCGACGTCGTTCGTGCCGTTCTTGCCACAACGACTCCCGATCGTGTTGACTTCAACGAAAACTTGCATGGCTTCTTACGCGACCACGGCCAAGCAATGTGGGAGCGGTACTTTAGCTTGCCAGATCGAGAATCGCCCAGATCGACGGCACGCCTTCGAGCTGCAATCCAAGCGTTTGGGCTCTTGGTGCACGAACTGTACGTGCTCGAAGGAGTGGATGGGTTTCGGTTCCTCGCCCACTACCCCCATCCTTCGTGGCCGATCCTGTCGGAGCATTCGCTTCTGCCGTACAATTTTCAAGGGAAGAATTTCCTCCGGTAAGTTGAAGCCGAGCACATGAAGCGGTGGCCGTCCTGCGCCGCGTACTGGAAACACACCAAGTCGTCGCATCGTCCCTAACAACCCTTGACGACCTACCACCTGGGCGGCTACGTTCTCCACGAACGCGTGCATTACGTTCCGGACGACGTTCATGGAGGCAAACCCGCGCTTCTTTGCCGACTTGAAAGCAACCGTGGAAGTCGAGCCATTCGATGCAGACAAGTCGCCGTACGTTTCCATCACATCGGCACCGTTCCCATCGACGTGGACGTTTCCAAACGGCCCCCTGACGACGCTGCGGTGGACGTCGGACGACTAGAAGACCGACACCTCGCGTGGCTCTGTACATTAGCAGATCCTACCGGCTTGCATGCGTCGTAAAACTCTAGCAGATTCCTACGCTCGACATGCTCGGATGTACAAAGGCCGGCGAGTCGTCATGACAAGGTTTAAGCGAGACATGCACGATTCCGCAAGGGGTGCTTCACCGAGGGACCGTGGTTGCGCCACTTGGCACAACGACAGGCACACACGGCCGCCCGTGGATGTGGTTCGTTCGCAGAGTGCGATGTGACGTCACGTACGGCCAGCAACGCGGCTTCCACAAGTCGTAGATTTTGCACGAACCATCAAAGTTCGTTCCAACAATGACACAATGGATGACGCTTGGCCGAACGAGTCGTGCGCTAGACTGACTGCCCTCACAGGTGGAAGGGAAAGCTACCGTTCGAGGACCCCCGCGGCACTCGACGGCCACCGCTGTTACGTTCCTTCAACATGACGTCGCCCGTGCAGAGAAAATTCACTGGGTTCGGTCAAATTATTCAGTTACGTGCAACGACAGACACAATGCCGTTGGTGAAATGTATTGATTAAAACCCGTTTGTGAGCGAAATGTCTCGCTAATTTGCCCTTCCCACTTGATCTCCAACCCGACGACACCATGCCGCCACGTGCGCCGGCACGTTCACTCATGATCTTAGCATGACGTCGAGCTGGTCATATCTCTTTTGTCCGTGCTTCACCAAGATGTCCACTGCCGCCGCATCGACCAAGAAGCCAACGTCGTTGTCCAAGTCGTCGTCTGGGAAGTCCGCTATCGTCGACACACACAAAGTCACCAAGCCGTCGCTCGTGTCGACTGAGTCGCTCGCAAATGCGATTGCCCGGTGCAAGGAAGAAGTGGCGGCAATCGTGGCCGAGTGCCGCGCCAACAACCGCGTGTTCCGCGACATCGACTTTGACTTGTCCAACAACGAGTCGGATTGCCTCGAGTCTCTGGTCGAGTCGTGGGACGACGCGCCGTCCCCGGGCGGCGCCCTCCGCGTGCGCCAGATCTTCAAGAACCCCATCTTCTGCGACGAAGGGTTCGACGCGGCCGACATCAACCAAGGCACGACAGGCAATTGCTGGTTCCTCGCTGCGCTTGCGTCCGTGTGCGGCGTGCCGCGCATCATCGAAAACATTTGCGTCGCCCGCGACGAACGCGTTGGTGTGTACGGGTTCATCTTTTTCAAGGACGGTGACTGGGAGCACGTGATCGTGGACGACCAGCTCTTCGTGACGACGACGGACTTTGACCATGCGTTCGAAACGATGATCGTCAAGGACAAAAAGACGTTCAAGGACACGTTCCGGTCCGATTCGCAAGCGCTCTTCTTCGGCAAGTCGAGCTCGGCGCGCGAGACGTGGCTCCCGCTGCTTGAGAAGGCGTACACGAAGCTGCACGGCGACTACAAGTCGGTGGAAGGCGGGCACACTGGCGAAGGCATCGAAGACCTCACGGGTGGCGTCACCACCTCGATCTCGATCACCGACATCCTCGATTACGACCGGTTCTGGTACGACGAGCTGAGCCGCACGAACGTGGACTCGCTCTTCTCTGCGTCGATCTTCAAAAAGCACTCGGGCATGGAGTCGCAGTCGTCGAACGGCCTCGTCCACACGCACGCGTACTCGGTGCTCAAGGCGGTCGAAGTGAAGAACGTCAAGTTCCTCTTGATCCGCAACCCGTGGGGCGAACACGAGTGGAACGGACGGTGGTCGGACGGGTCGAAAGAGTGGACGCCGGAATGGATGGCGGCGCTGGATCACCGGTTTGGGGACGACGGGTCGTTCTGGATGCAGTACGAGGACTTTGTCGAGGAATTCACAACCATCGAGCGCACGCGGCTCTACGATAACAAGTGGTTTGTGAACCAGGAGTGGATGGAGTACCGCACGAGCTGGCCCGCCGAATGGAGCAACGCGCTGTTTCAGTTTGACCTGACGACAGACAGCCCGGCCAACATCGTCCTGGCCAAGGCGGACGACCGCTACTTCCAAGGGCTTCAAGGTCCGTTTTTCTTTGGTCTGCGCATGGCCATTTACCGACGCGCGGACGACGGCAACCGCGTGTTTGTCGGCCATTTCGTCCAGCGATCGTGGGGCCGCAGCATCAGCCTCGAGTTTGCCTCGCTCAAGAAGGGCCACTACGATGTCGACGTCATGGTGGTACGCACCCCCAATGGCGTCGACCCGGCGGTGTCCGTGATCGAGACCACGGGCGCCACCAACCCGGACAAGCTCCTCCACATCTGCAAGCAGTTTAACGCGAGCCGCGCCAAGGCGGTGAACGTGGATCCGTCGTTTGACATTTTGGACACTGCTCGGGAAACACAGCTGACCGCGTACGAGTCGGGCGTCGTCGCCAAGCAAAAGGCGCTGAACCGCCAGATGGCGGCAATGCAACAGGAAGAAGCGGACGAAGATGCCCCGGAAGACGAACCTGCCGCCGAAGACGAACAAGTCGAGCAAGTTGTCGAGGAGGAGGACGAGGAGGCGAAAGAGGACAAGTTGACCGGGGCCGTCGTCATCGGCGTGCGCATTTATACTAAGGACGCCGACGCAATCGTCAGCGCCAACTTGACTCAATAATTGTGGTGCACACGAATACATGTTGATTGCCTCTCGTGTTGTCTCGAGGAAAAGGACCGAGAGGGATCGGAGCTGGCCAAGCAGAGCAGCAACTACAAGTGAATCGATCAGTCACTCGGGCTCGCTCGTGCCACCGATGCCGCCGCATCACAGGTGCAGAGTTTTACCATTGTTTTATGCGTTTTGATATCGCGCCTGCTCTGCCAACACGGCGTTTTGCCGGATCATGGTATCCAGCTCAAGCATCGCCTGCATGAGGTGAATTGCTCTCCGCCCAGAACGTAATGCAATGCGGCCATGGACATGCCTCGTCATGCGATCATCTCTGTGCTGCACGATGCATGCAGCGAACTTCGAGGCAGTGCCGCCATTGCCGTCGTTGCTGGCCAACTTGCGAGTTCGAAACGCATGCCTGTGATTGGCTGGCTGACCTGGAATTCAAAAACTCGCGCTGGCGGCAGATGGACATGCAAGGCGAACTGGCGCGGCTCGACCAAGCCGCGTCGAAAGTAGCGCTCATGCGTGCGTCAGCCGAGCAGGTGATACAAGATGTGTGCACCTCCACGACAGATCTCCTTCGCGAAGTGTCGGCATCCATCGCGAGGGTGGATACGACATGGAAGGCAAATCAAGACCACATTCCCGACACTGCCCGCGCTGCGATCGTCGACGAATTTGCCCAGTTCCTCACGAAATCCCTGGACGTTCGCAATTCAGCAGGTCTGATGCAATTAGCTCAAGCTTTTGTCCAGCGCGACACAGCCATGGTGGACAAGTTCATTGAAAACTCGGTCAACGTCGTGGTGTTTGCCAAAGCTGTGACAGAAGTGTCCGTGAAGCACGAAGGCGCGAATACCGCTTCGACGACTCCGATTCGCATGGTCCGTCAAAGTGACAGCCCAGTCTCGATCAACACCCCTGAGGAAAACACGATCTTAAAGCGAGGGCACTCGTCGGACGAGGACAATCATGACAGCAACAGCACCGAACCCAAACGGCGCCGTCTGACCCTTCTGACGCCAGCCAAATCAGCCACGGCGGCGAGTCCTCCGCCAACTCCATCGCCGTCCGCTGCTTTTGTTTCTTTAACGCCCCATGCAAATCCTGTCGTCTCAAACGACGTCGAATCGTTCGCACCGACATTGGAACGAACTCTGGGCAAGGCATTTGCTAACAAATGGCTTCGCGTGGTGGCACGCGAACCGTGGACCGAGTGGTCGAATGCGTTTGTGCCGTTTCTGCCAGGACTCAACCCCGGCCAAGTCGCGTTCAACCAAACCCTGCGAATGTTTTTTCAAGAGCATGGTCGAGCCATGTGGGAGCGCTTCTTCTTCCTTGGCACCTCCTTGCATCCCCATAACACGGAGCCGTCCAGACGGTTCCGTCGACTCCGCGGTGCCATGGGCCACTTGGTGCACGACCTGTACAAGCTCGAAGGCGTCGACGTGTTTTTGTTCTTGGAAACGTACCCGCATCCGTTCTGGCCCATCGTGGTGCAGCACCCAATTCCGCTCGACATTTCGTTCCCCAGTCACAGCCGCGAGCTCCTGTCGTACTTTCAGGACCAATGCACGAAGCGGTGGCCGTCGTACCAGGGATATTGGACGCCTCCTGTGGAAGCCACGACCGCCCAAGTCGTCGAGTATGGGTTTGAAAGGTACGACCCGATGGCGTTCGTGGGATGGGCAGCCAAACGGACGCAGCACAGCTGCCGCCAGGATAAGTGGACATTTGCGTTCGACAAGACCACGGACGGCAACTACCCGACCAACTTTTTTGCCACGCTCGTCGCGGAAATGGCTGCCAAGCGAAGCTCGTTTGATCCGGCTCAAGCACCGTACGTGTCTGTCGTGCAGCCGCCGAAAACGTTGCCCAAGCAGTGGAAGTTCCCCCGAGGCCCCCAGTCTCTGTTTACGTGGGACCCAACGGCCCAACGCGCGATTTCCATGCCCCCGCCCGCTGCGGAACGGACGCCCGTCAAAATGGCCCGCCGGAGCAGTGTCACACCGTCGAAGTACAAGCTTCGGAATTAATCGAAAACTACACTCGTTGTGGCCGCGCCTTCATCCAAGTACTTAGCAGCTAGGCCACCCATCGTACTGAACACGATGCTTCCGACGGCGCCGGTTGCCGTGGTGGGAACTCGGCCTTGCTTGGTAAGGTATTTATGAAACAGCTCGCCACAGATTTTTACGTGCGATCGTGGAATGTCGATGGAACTTGTCCGATTCGTTCCATGCTATCGGTCCACGTAGGTGCTTGCTCGGATGCCGAGGAAGGCCAAGGACGAGTCATTTGGCAGAGCCATCCGACAGTTCGACCAAGCTCCGCATTGAAAACTTTGGAGAGGCTGTCAGTGGGCACGATACGTAGTGTCGCCAATGGACAAGTTCCCTGGCTAACGCGATCCGAACTCGTGATGGAATGAACGTGGGTAACGCTATGCAAAAGGGTCTTCATTTCCAGTACATAATCATTCACACAGCAGCGAAACCCACAAACCTCGACAATCCATAATGAAGGACGCGTCGTCATCATGAGGAATGATGCGCAGCTGAAACCAAGAACGATCCGCAGAGCACGGCTGCAGATACAAGGATGGCCGATCGGGAAACACACATAATGCGAATCTGCATCTCTGTCGCTGTCTGCAGCGGCATCGATGCGCTGTTGCGGAAGTAGTCGTCGTGGACAAACTCGAGTCGTGGTCATCGGCAACTATAGAAACGCTGTCCGTTGCTGCTTTTTCCTGTGACAGTGGCAACAGTGAGATTGTCCCCCCCTCATCGTTCAAATCGCGTTCCCGACGCACTTTTCCTTTTCCCGAAAACCCACCGACTTCACCGTTGGTTTCGCCGACCAGCAACCCCCCACCATGGGCATCACAAGAACCACGAATATCTATCTCCATACGTGAGTTTGATGTGGCGGACAAACTCGCCAGCCAAATCCATCGACGGAAAGACTTCGACTGCCAATAAGTTACCATCGCTCCTCACGGCTGCCTCCTTGGTGCAAAGAGGCTCCATTGTCCTCCTGCGGATACGACAGGGCAATGGACCACCAGTGGATTCAAGCGCATGTCTGAATGGGGACGACGTCAACAACTTTGTAGCCAAAGGATTCAATATTGTCCTGTACGCAAAGCGCGCGATCTCGCCGCCAGTGTGGTGCTTGCCCATTCAGGCGAGGAAACCAGTGCCCTCTTCCAAAGGCGTGACGGACAACCGACCACAATCCTCCAGGTCACTCTACGATCTCACGGTGCGACAATTTCGACTCCTCCAGGAAAAGCTCGAGAAGAACGCGAAAGCCCGCGATGGGGCACCCGTGGTGAAAGTTCGACCTACGTCAGCGACACAGACCTATCTGTCGCTTGATTTTCTTGACCCGTACGGGACGCACGAGGACATCTACAACGCTGACGGACCTGTCAAGAAGCGAAAGGTCACACCCGAGACCAGACACTGCTTTCGTTGAATAGATCGTGCATCGTCTGTGCTTCCTACTGTCTACAAGCCTACTCGAGCGCTTTGTTCGACTCTACGACAGCTCATGAGTTCGTGGTGAAGAGGCGCGGGTTGGCCATGAGACATCTTTCCACGTATGTTCCTCGTGAAGTACGTTTGACATTGTGTTATTGTATACATTTTGGTTAAGTACGACCGGCAGGATGGGAAGGTCGAGGATGTGGTAGAGGAGTGGGCGCACCCCATGAGCGCAATGCCGATCAAGGCTTACAAGACTTCCCGAAGCCACGAAAGCGGATGATGACCGACGACGGATTAAAGCCAGTGTACTGGGACCACTTTGCTGCCGCCGAGCCGGATGACGATGAGTGGTCTGTTGAGACGCGAATGCTCCAGCGGATGCCCGCGCATTCAATCGACGACGAACAGTTTGACTCGTTCGAAGTCAAGCGTCGATCCCACTTGGAGCGATTGCAGTTTTGGCGACACTGGAACGACGACGACCATGAACTTGTGTTCAAGCAAGTGCCGTATCACGAGACAGAATTGTTCGAGTCTGTCGCAGCGGCAAACGCACCGCGTTCGCATTTGGGCAGTCTGCGCTTCTGGGAGCACAACGACGACGATGCTCCCCCGGATGTTGATTGGGTTCCCAGCGATGAAGAAGAAATGCTCGTGGCTCAGCTCGCATCAACCAACGACAAACTATACAACTCGTTTGAGGTGAGACAAAAGTCGCACTTGGCGCGCCTCAGGCAGCCCAGAGATCACGATGACAACCAAGCCAGAGCGCTCAAAAACGAGTGGATGACGATACTTCCCACGATGGCCACACCACTGTCTTCATCGACGACACCAGCTCCACTCGATTCCAGTGTATGCGAGCGGCCTCGGGCTGCGAGGAATTGGCTCGGCCTAGCCCTCCTCATCACGAGCTTCTGTGCCATGTCGACCGTTGGGGTCGCGTTTCAAGTCGAATCGTCCGTAGAGGTGGCGCCAATGCTGAAGCTATTTTGGCGCGTCAGCGGCAGCTGCATGCTTTCCTTTGTGTTGACGATGGTATCTGTGGCTCGGTACGGCTGGCCGCGCGTCCACGCCCCTCTCGACACAGCCATTCGGGTGGTTTTGTGTGCCGTGGGTTTTACGCTGTGGACTAGTTGTTCGAACCTGTCTTCCACACTCACGTCCCCAACTCACGCCAACGTTCTGCTCCACGCCCATGGTCTCATCCTCGTGGCAGGAAATGTTCTCACCGAGCAGTATGTTGGCCGGTGGGAAGGCATTGGCACGATTGTGGGATTCGTTGGCACGGTAATTGCTACCATCGCGGACGCCGAGACCGTCGCTTGGTCGTCGTTTTGGAACACTGCCCGAGGATCGACGTGGCATGCCAATTTCGTGGCGCTGACTGGGGCGGCGGGGGCGGTGCTTTATCTGGTCCAAGCCAAGGCGATTCAGGCCCGCATGAACTTCATGGTGTTTATGTGGTGTCATACTGTTGCTGTGTGTGGACTCCTCCTTCCGACCATGTCTCTGATGGGCGAAACGTTCGAGTTTTCAACGAACCCATCAGTGGGCTTGTTCGGATGGGCCACACCGAACCGATGGCCGCTCGAACTGTATCTGGTAGCCGTGTGCGACTTCGTCGGATCCATGGGTTATCTCCGCGTGCTCCAATTCTTCGAACCAATTGTCGTGTCCATGACCATGCTTCTTGAGCCGACACTAGCGTCATTTCTTGGCGCGATCGTAAGTGGGAGCCAGTTCCCAGGTATGCATGTCGTTTTGGGCAGTCTCCTCGTCGCAGCAGGTGTAGTGCTTGTGTACTCGGTCAAGACGTCGCACCCGTCATCGTCGCGCCGGCGCAGCCGACGGCCAACGACACACTCGAGCGAGTTTGTGCCTCGCAAACCGCTTAACTACGGCACAATAGTCGTTTAATTTATTCTCCTCTGTCGATCCGCTCGAATTGCGTTTGCAGTCCATCGCAGGAGCAGTGAGCGATGGCAGCGCTTGCTGCGCACCTTCATGACAGATCAACGGTAGCCTACCATCATACGGATAATGTATCCGGGCTCTCCTTGTGTCAAAATTGGTAATTTCTTCTGCCGACCGTCGAGTTCCGCGATCGCCATGGCGTCCAGCTCGAAGAAGTTAAAGCGGCAACAAGACGGTCATGCACTAGCACTGGACGTTCTGTGCAACTCATCGCTTTGTACCCTGATCCAAGCGTTCAACAACGGTGTGGCGCTGAAGTTTTGGACAATGGGGGAAGTTGCCGCCCAGCGAGGATACCTCTCTGTCGTGCAGCATGCACCAAATCTACGATTCGATGGAAAAAACAGCGAAAATTCGTGCGTCAAGGCGAAGGCGATGGACTTTGCTGCCATGGGTGGGCACATCGGCGTCCTCGAGTGGATGCAGACGTCTTGCCGTTTTCGCAACGAGTGCACGTCCCACGCCATGGACTGGGCAGCAACCGCGGGTCATATCAACGTTGTTCAGTGGCTTGATGCAAACCGTTGCGAGGGATGCACAAACATGGCTCTCGTCGGTGCTGCCTGCTCTGGGCATGTCATGGTGGTGGAGTGGCTTCTCCGCCATCGCAGTGACGATGTGCAGTTCGCCATGGACGCATTCCAAGGGGCCGCAGAACACGGGCATTTGCCTGTTCTTCAGTGGTTCGTTTCAAATGGGTACTATCAAGCTCAAAACGATATGTTTCCCCTGGACGCCGCTGCAAAAGGCAATCACATGGAAGTCGTGGTTTGGCTACACACACTGAGCGCATGCCATGGCGCGTCCGAGAGTGCCATGGACCTTGCCGCAGAGAACGGTCACTTGGACATGGTCAAATGGCTGCATATGCATCGCAGGGAAGGCTGCACGGTCGATGCCATGAATTGGGCGGCCAATTGCGGTCACCTCGAAGTTGTGCAGTGGCTCCACGAACATCGGCGCGAAGGGTGTACAACTGATGCCGTCGATTTCGCGGCTGAAAACGGTTTCCTAGATGTCGTAAAATGGCTCCTGCTCCACCGCACGGAAGGCTGTACGACGCAGGCGATGGACCTGGCAGCCAAAAATAATCACTTGGACGTTGTCGCTTGGCTGCACCTGAACGGCCCGGAAGGCTGCACGTCCGCCGCTATGGACGGAGCGGCAAAGCGCGGCAATCTCGAGGTTCTTCAGTGGCTGTTCTCAAATCTCAATGTGGCGCCATCGACGAACGCCATGGACTTCGCTGCCAAAAAAGGACACGTGGTGGTGCTCGAATGGCTCAATACAGTCGCGCCCACCGTTGGGTGCACCACCGATGCGATGGATTTTGCGGCGCAGTACAATCAACTGGAAGCGCTGCAGTGGCTCCATGAACACAGGGATGAGGGCTGCACAGTCGATGCGATGAACTTTGCTGCAGAACATGGACACTTGCGCGTTGTGCAATGGCTGCACGCCAACCGCACAGAAGGCTGTACGGCCGACGCAATGGACTGGAGTGCCAAGAATGGTCATTTGGACGTCGTCGAGTGGCTGCATGAGCATCGAACTGAGGGGTGCTCCCCTGACGTTGTCGACACAATCCTTCGTGCTGGACAGCTGCATGTCCTCCAGTGGTGGTATTCCCACCGCCCCGAACGCAGCACGTCGAATGCGATTGCGATTGCCGCTGAAAACGGACATCTTGACATCGTTCAATGGCTCCACGGCGTCGGCGAGACTTGCACAACCAAAGCGATGGATTTGGCGGCAGAAAACGGGCACTTGGACGTGATCCAGTGGTTACACATAAACCGCGATGAAGGGTGCTCCCGAGAAGCCATGGACCTGGCTGCGGAAAATGGACACGTGCACGTCATGAATTGGCTACATACTCATCGCATGGAGGGATGCACACGGGAAGCGCTCGAGTTGGCAATTTCTGAAGGTCAAGAGAAAGCTGCGAGGTGGCTCGTCAAGCATCTGTCAAAGAAGGCGACGGTGGCAGCGTGCATGGCGCTTGCCAAAACGTACGGATTGGAGGAACTGAGGGACTGGTGCGTGGCGTTCAAGGCAGGACGAAAAAATGAAGCGTCGACATCGGCTCCATTACCTCCACAATAGCCGTAGCGATGTGTGGTCGCCACATACTCCACATGTGGCTTACAAACCACAATCAAGCGATGCGATGTTGCCCGAGCCGTCGAAATTGCTACGAAGGTCGTAGAGCGGGGCGTTTTCCTCCGTAGAGAAAGCATCGTTTGGCTGTAGGTCCACTGGCCGTGGTTCCCCGGCGTCAGCAGCGTTTCTCAGCCAAGACATTCTCCATGCCCCTCTGCGGAATCCAAGCTTCAAGGGCTAGAAGCATACAAGGACTAGACTTTGGTGATGGCGAGCCGAAGCACCAAGTACGAATCAAGCCAAATGTCAAAGAATGCCCACCGCCTCATGGGCATCCAACGAGGCGAAGGGGTTCCACCAAGAAAACACTTGCAGTACAAAAGATCAGACTCATTTCACCGCCACCACACAGTGAGACAGGCCTGTCGCTCCATTTCCAATGCCACACGCCGATGTGGTGCAAGTGCATCCATAGATGTGCCATGATGTCAACAAGCAGCCTGGGGCTGTCCATCCGTCGCTACGGTTCCTGCTAACTACCACGAGCTTCACCGCCGCCTTCTCACATATCGCCCCTCCCACGAAGTCGACGACGTCTGCGAGGACACCGCGCGGTGCTCGTGGCGAAGTGGGCGGCACCCACTCACTTTGCCGAGCCGACTAATGGGTTGCCATGAATGTTGAAGTCCCCAACTTCAACACTACGTCGACTCCTCCGAATATTATCCGGATTGCGAAATTTGTTGTTTGGGTGAGAACTGTGAGTGACAGAAGGAGGTGATGCGAATGTTGGTTGTAGGGTGGATACAGTGGGAGGATCGACGCCTGCTGTCAAAAGCGGGTTAGGGGGCGTTGATGGATTCGAGAATTGACAAAATCGGAGACCAATCATCACCCCCACCCCTATCCTATCGGCGTTGTAGGTATACAGAAACCAAGTCAACTCTTGAATACAAATATGCGGAGGGACGACCTCCGTGGAAAAAATCGGGTGTAGATCGGAAGGATACCAAGCAGTTTTGAATTTTCGTGGTCCAGGTAAGTCGGAGGTGTCGCCGCGCGCGACTGGTTGAGTTTTTACCCCCGCCTGCATGTCCTTCGTAGAGCGCAACTCCAACAACATGACCACCTCTGTCAAGAAATACCGCTACGTTCGCTCGGATTTCGAGCCCCTCGAGACGAAGCCCCTCCACTTCGACATGGTGTTCGACGTGACAGAGAAGCAGGTACGTGACGAGACGCTATCTGGCGCATCGTCCTCATGACTTGTACTCTCTAGGTCCGTGTGACCCTTCAAACCACCATGAAATACGTTGGTGTTGGACCCAAAACGGTGTTGAAGCTCAACTCCAAGGCTTTGGAAATTGTGAGCGTTGAACGCCTGCACAACTTTACGCCGTTGGGTGAAACCCGCAACTTTGTGCCTCATGTTGCCAGCTTCAGTGGAGCCAAGTCACTTGAATATGTCGTGGACACTGTTGACCACTTTTTGGTGATCACTTTGGATACCCCCGTGCAATCCGGCGATGAATTCGTCATTCGCACTGTGTCGATTGCCCGCCCCACTGAAAACATTTTGGAGGGATTGTACTACGACTATACTCCCGAAGGCGCCCCTCGCACTATCATCACCCAGTGCCAGCAATACGGTTTCCAGCGCATCGTCCCTTGCATTGATACGATGGACGCCAAGGCGTTTTACACCACGACGATTGTTGCTGACAAGAACTACACAAATATCATCACAAACGGTGATTTGGCCCCTGGCTTTCACACCCCCGAAGGTACCCCCATTTATCATGATGCCTCGGAATTCTTGGGTGTGGCCGATCCCACTCGCCATGCTTTGAAGTACCACAACCACACCATCAACATGGCCCCGTATTTGTTTTTCCTTGGTGTCGGCACGTACGTGACCTACCGCCGCACTTTGGAATTTCCTGATGGCGACACCACGTTGCTTGAACTCTTGGCGTTCCCTGGATTCGCTGAACCCGCTGATGCCAAGCTATCCGTCAAAATGCTACACGACTCGATCTTGTGGACCAACGTGAGCTTGGGTCCTGAGGCCACTGAACACCACGAAGAACGCAAGGCGATTTACGCTCTGCTCGAAGAACGTGAAGCGATCAAGGAGAAATCTGCACCCTTGACCGTCGGCACCGAAGAAATTGTTGAAGTGAAGCCACTGTCCGAAACGGATGCTGCACGCTTGGCTGCTGTCCGTGCCGAATTGAAGTCCCTCATTGGCAAGTGGACCAAGACTGGGTACAAGTACACTGGTCAAGTCTACCGTGAAATTGGCATGGAAAACTCTAACTACGGTGGCATGGAAAACGTTGGCAACACCACCATCGTCAGCTCGTGTTTGTGCCCCACGTGCCGCATGGGTGACCACGCTTACGAGTACATGGAACGCGTCAAGGTCCACGAATACTACCACAACATCAACGGCAGTGAAGTAACTGGTCAATCGCCTTTCGAAATCTGGCTCAACGAAGCCGTGACTGTCCACATGGAACGAAAGCGCCATGCTGCCATCTTCGGCGAAGAATACCATCGACTTGGGGATGTCGTGAAAATGTTTATTCCCACGATCGGCCCCATTGCCCTCGACAAGGCCGCCACGTGTCTCAGCGTGGAACCTGAAGGATTCAACCAAACTCAGGAATTAATTTCTGGTGTCACGTACTCCAAGGCGCCTGAAGTCGTCCGCATGGTGGAATTGCTCTTGGGCTTCAAGAACTTCAATGTCGCTTTGGACAAATACTACACCAAGTACTTGTTCGGCAACGCAACGACCGCCGAATGGTTTGCGTGCATGGAAGAAGTGTCTGGTATTGATTTCCAAAACTTCCAACGTGTGTGGTTGAAGCGCCCGGACCACCCCGAAGTCGCTTACACGACCTCCTACGACAGCGCCAAGCAAACGTACAACGTGAAGTTGACCCAAAGTGGATTTGAACGCTTTGATGGCACAGACCTTGCCGGCCCGTGGGAAATCCCAATTGACTACGCCCTTATAAAGGATGGCAAGGTTATCCGCGAAGGCGTGTACTTCTTGAAGTCCAAGACGGATGAATTCACGTTGGATAACATCTCTGTGACCCCCGACTACCTCTCGTTCGGTCGCCAGTGGTCGTTCTTCGGTACCTCCAAGGCCCTGAACGCCACCAAAGAAGCATTGATCAAACAAGCCCTCAATGACCCTGATGCTGTCAACCGTTATTTTGCCTACCGCGCTGTTGCTGATGGCGAAAAGGCAGTGATCGTTGAAGCATTGATTGCCGGACGTAACGACGTGACGATTTCCCCTGAATTTGCCGCGTTGCATGGTTCGATTTTGTTCGACGAATCGCTTAACCCTGCTGTTCGTGCTTTGATTTTGACGGAAAAAAATGCGTTGACGACCCGAGAAGACTTGAGCCACCACTACGATCATATCACGACCGCCACGGTTGCCTTGCTACAGTCTGTGTGGGCGGCCCACGGTGAAAAGATCGATGCCAACTTGAAGGAATTGATCAAGTCCACTGTGCCCGGCCCTCACAAGGACCAATTGCTTAAACGCAAGCTCAAGCAACATTTGTTGTCGATTGTTGGTGTGAGCACTGCACCTTTGGCGTTGCCTACTCTGGCCGTGTCGTCGGTGAAGATCGACGTGGCTACTGTAGCGCTCGACATTTTGAACAACTCGACCTTCGTCTCGGACAAGGAATTGTCGTTCCGCACGATTCTCTCGACTGAGTCATATGCTGAGCGTGCGACTGTCCAAGCCCGCATTCGCGACGAATGGTCCAAGACTCCTGAAATGTTGGAGTCGTACATTGCGGCTATTGGCAGCTTGTCGACGTCGGACTTTGCTACTCAAGTGCGGACGTTGATGGCGTTGCCATACTTCAACATCAACCAAACTCACCACACGCGCACGTTGGCTCGTGGGTTGAGTCAAATTCGACACAAGAGCGTGCTGACCGGTGAAGGCCGTGCGTTGATGGTCGAATTGTTCACAAAGATTGGCACGGTGAACCAAATGTCTGCGTACCCTTTGTTGAAATGCTTCGATCAAGTGCATGCATTCACTGGTGAAACCAAGCAAAAGCTGCTAAACACGCTCCAAGCGATGCAAGACTCGATTGACAAGGTCAAGGAAGAATCGCTGTACAACCAGCTCAACATTATGCTGAAGAAGGTCTAAGGTAGTCGAGCTGTGTCATTCTTTGGAGACAAAACTAATACGAGTTCATCACACGGGGGTTTGGTTGAGTTTGGAGCCGTTGACATGGCCCGTCAATGTTCTGAAACGGCCCTTGCGGCGGTTAAACAGAACTAGCAGGATGGCACGAGATCCCCATTCATTCGATCGCCAAACACTGCCGATGTCGCAGATTCTTCGGTACACAGACACCAACAACGATCAAGAAAACAATAACGATGGAGCGGTCCTCGTCGATGCGACGGAGCCCTTGACCGAACCGGCGGATACTGATTACCTGCCTGAAGTCCTATCCAAAAAACAAGATGGACTCGCCGCCGCCTTGCGAGAAATTGACGAACAGCGGCGTTTGCTGGAAGCTGCAGCCTCGAATGGATCGCTGCTGGCGGAAAAGTATTTTGCGCTCGAAGTCGAACACGAAGCGTTGAGTGCCAAGTACAATGACGCGCGCCAGTGCATCGAAGAGCTCGAGTCGCAGCAAAAGTTGAACCTCCATCGCGCCACGTCCGTGCAAAAGTGCATTGATTTGGAACAGCAGCTCAACACACACCTGCGCGAACAGGAAGCGCAGGACGAGACTCTCTCTCGACAGGACGCCGAGATTCAGTACTGGCGGTCGAAAGCGTTGGCTGCGGCCAAGGACAACGCGATTCTCCGCGACATGGTCGCTGCCTTTGAACGAGAAAAAGCGGACGCTCTTCAAAGCTGCCACCACCTTGCTCAAGCGAACCGAAAAGTGCAATGTGAACGAAGCGAGCTCATGCTCCAAGTCAAGGAGCTAGCTGGTCGACTGAATGACCAAGCCGAACGAGAACAACGACTAGTGCTATCCCACGACATTAAACAACAAAAGATACAACGCCTGGAAGCAACGGTTGAAGCCCTCGAGGACGCTGTGCAAACAGCCAAAGCCAGCCTCGACGCAAGCGAGCGCGCTGCCAAGATGCACGAAGACACCGCGAAAGAACTCCAAGGCGTCATTCACGGCCTGAAGCGTTCCCTGAGCGCATTACAGCAAGAGTATCAATTGGTCGTGGACAATCACACGATGGAAACTGTGTACACTCTACACAGCGACGAACTTTCAACGGACGACGGGAGCGATTCGTCGTGTGGATGGGGCTACTTTCTGTTGGCACTGGTGTCGATCAAGGACGCCATCACGGATCTCTCGTACAAACTGACGAGTGGGTTCCAACCGTTGCGCTAGCGTCTTTCCGCCTCAACGCGAGGACACAAGCACCGGCATAAATAAAATTACATAATGCAACACCACTCGGACGACGATGTCGGGGCTTCCACCGGGGCAGCCTTCAGCGAATTCGCCTTGCTGAACAGCGCGTTCACAAGGCGCCGTCGACGCCACCAGTTTTGGAGCAACACGGCGGCTTTCAAGTCCACTCGAGCCTGTTCATCCATGGGGAGCGACCCTGGGCCGTACTCGATCAATAACCCAACGCTGGTAAAGGTCCGAGGTACTCGTACAATGGTCTTGGTCATGTGCTGCTCCTCTGCTGCATCGAATGCGTCCACTTCCGTCATGACGGCTCGTTGAAAGTTCACCATCTCTTCTTGGAACTTGTGTTTCTTCTCGAGGTTGAAGATCATGGGAGTGATAATGGACGACACGGCACCGGTGGCTCCCGCGACGGCCTCGTAGCTGGCACTGATCGTGTTCATGGCCAACGACCGAACGCCCAAGTACGCTCCGCTCAAGAGCTCGACTGGCGACCCCGACGCCAACCCTCGAGCCGGCAATCGCACGACTTCGAGCACTCCGTGGCCAAGTCGATAAATGATTCGAAACGGGTTCACAAACAATGTGACTGTGTACAAGCCTTGGAGCACGACGAGGAGGGCTTGTTGCATGTAATGGCGATACAGCTTGTCAATGATGACGGTCTGGCTGTCGTATATATGGGTAAACAGGAGCTTGCTGAAGTACAAGCGAAGGTCCTTGACGTTTGACACGGGCAAGTACGTGGCCAACCGACGACCCGACGGCCCAAGCGTTGCAATGTGCTTGCCGCCATTCAATTCGAGCGAGAACAAGATGCGGATCGACTCGATGTCGAGTTGCTCAATGTACAATCCATCCGTGATGGGCTTTGCGTCAATGTCTGAAAACACAACGCGTTTGTCCAGAACCGAATCAAACGTTTCCGACGATCCGAGGCTTTCGAGGCCCTGGAACACGCTGATCAAATTCACGACAAACTTTTCGTCCGTCGTAATTTCGAGCTCTTGCAAAATCAGTTCCACGAGCTCGACGTGGAATGACCCGGCGCTGCACGTGTCGTTGTACAGCATACGAAGTTGCACCACCGGCAGCATTGCAATGTCGAATTGCTCAAACAACTTCTTGTGTTTGTGGCTCAGGCACTGTCGCCATCGGTCACGTAGCCGCACGCTCACGCCTTCCTTTCGCTTGTACCCACGAGGGCCGAACACCACTTTGCGATCCATTTGGTTGTCCATCTGGGTGTTGCCGACTGACAACGAGACTTCGCTCGTGCCTTTGTGGTTCTCGTACAGCACCTTCACGCGCTGCAGGATGAAATATGCCACGTCCAGTCGATTTGTGTTGTGAACAAACGACACCGCCAGGCTCGACAGGTACATGCTCACGACAAGGCCATTGCGGTATCGGCTTTGATCTTTGTCGTTGTCTTTGCTAAACATCGAGCACTTGATCGCGAGCTGCACTGACCCGACGGGTGTCCCATGCTGTATCAACGGCCACCACGATCCGTCCAAGTCGCCCAGTTTCCGATCGGTTGTGCGGAGTTGTTTCCACATTTTCTTGGGTATTTTGATGTCGACGAGGCCGACCATCTCCTTGTGCTTGGGGGGTGGGGCGAGAGCAGATGGCCCTGTCGGTGTGGTGTGAGGCTCATCAATCCAGCTAATCGACGATGGGGAATCCCATTCTCTGGCCAAGGTCGCCCTCAACTCGTCCAAATCACGGGGACCGTCGTCCAGTTGATGAAACGATGCGATGCGTGGGGACACATGGTCTGGCGTGATGGGCAACGGTGGGTGGTCGTCAATGTCGAGATGTAGCGAGTTCGAGATCTCTTGCTCGAAGAGCGCGACAAACAATTGCCGCGGTCGGGTGAAGCACGGAAACAACATGTCGTACTCAAAGCGGTACATCCCATGACCCTTCATCGTTGTGCTCGGTGTGATCTGTCGCGGGGAATCGGAGCAATCTGTGTGAACTGATACGATCGCTTCCGTTGACGTCGTTGTGTGTTGTTCCACATCCCGGCGGACAGCCACCACTTTGACTTCGAGTTTGTACTTACCTCGACGAAAGTCGTTCATGACGGCATCTCGAAACACAAGCGTTCGAGACGACACTTCGAGCGTGACATCGGCGGCCACATGAGCGCCAAGTCGCTTGAGTTCCCACACGACTGCTTCCTCCGAATCAAGACTGTCAAAATCGCACACTTTCGTCTTGGTTGGAGTCGTCCACTTCCCCATCGCGGATTGCTCCATGAAGATGCAGCACGACACTTTCCTATCAAAGCACAAAATGAGTTGCCTGGTTGTTTCGACGGCAACTGGCGAACCGAGGTGAGTCGGGACTCTCCCACGCGAACGGCATCCTGCCATTCGGTGGAATGACCAAGCTTTCCTGTTGGTTCACTTGAAAGAGTTTGATGGCAAAGTTCGTGTCGTTCCGGATACTAAGCATGGGCGGATCATCACGGGAGAGCTTAATCAAGATTGTCGCGCCGACAGTGTGCACTTTGACTCGAATTCGAGGGACCGCGTCTTCGTATTCATCAACGCGGGCTCCAGGCAACCACAGCGTGAACTCGTCTTCGTTTTCCACGGAAAACAGCCCGCTCCATCGATCCGAGTTGAGATAATTTCGATCCGATCCACCACCTGCTTTCAAGCACACAGTTTTGCCAGACAAAGTCAAGTCCCCAGGGTAGTCGAACGGGGTTTCGATCGTGTCGGCGGCGATTTCGACATTTCGACCACGGCCATGGGCTTCGCTGGCCATGATAAACTTGAGTCTCGTGTAGTTGACGACAACGTAACGCGACGAGATGATGACTTGCGCTGTGCGATGGAACTGACCCAAGGGACGCTGAATGGCCACGCCTACTTCATGCTTTTCCCGATGAATGCCCTTGAGAGTCAGCGACTTCTGCACACCCACAACTCCCGCATGGATTCGCTCGGACCACCTTCCTGGCTCATGGTTCATCACAGTGTTGAGCTCCAGGGCCAAGCCGGCGCAATCCATCAATCGAGGATTCGGTTGGTCTTTCATCGTCGGACACGTGACCATCATGTTCGTGTTGTCCGCACACCGCGCGAGCAAATCATTAACGTGCGAGTAGTTGTAAATCCACACAGAACAGTAGATGACCGTGCGTGGGCTCCCATTGTCCGCGACGGTGTAATCCAGTCGGGCGGTGAACAAGTGCACAATGTTGTGAATGAGGTCATTGAACACAGGGCTCTCGCGCACAAATTCGAGCGTGTCAGCGCTGCGGCGCTGCTCCGGCTCATCTGCGCGAGAAATCGTTTGGTTGGATATTGTCGTGCCTTCTTGGGAAATGCATTTGGCCAAACTGATCGGTGACGACCACGACGACGCTTCGTCAGGGGCGCACAAGTACAAGTACGCTTGCTTGTGAAAATGCAATAATTCAACTTCGTCCCCTGGCGCGAGTGTTCCTTCAGCCACCTGTTACGACCCCACACATTACAAGTTGCGAGTACCAGGTGGAGAGATACATGGAATATACCACGACTTTTGTGTCAAAGCGAGACGGAACTTCGAGCTTGTACTTCAACCGAATCGGGAGCGCGTTTTCAAACACAAAACCAGCATGAAGTTGAATTTGGTACTTGGCGTCGTGGCTGATGATGTCGGCCGTCGACGATTCCGTGTCAAACTGTTCTTCGCGGTACACGTTGCGAACGTGGCTCAATACTTCCATAAACAAGCAATACCCGCAGTCGTCGTCGTGGAGAGGGGCTAGATACAGAATGTGACACCCTACTTGTTCCTGTAGCGTCGCGAGCTCGGCGATTTTCGTCCGTTTGGAATTTTGTACTTGCACCATCACACCATACATATTGTCGCTGTACAGCGCGCCCAACGGCAGCGAATACTTTCGGCCGGGGTTCACTGGCACCATTGCCTATTTGTCAAACACACAACACATCATTGAGAATGTGCAGGGCAGTGTCACGGCTGTACCTCTAACTTCGGCACGCAGGGAAACGAAATGGAGCGACCACGAGAGCTTATAGGAAGAGGTAGATCGGTCGTCGCCACAGCATCGCACTCTATCAGGGGAAACGCGCCAACGTTCAGCACCACGCGCGTAGCATTCTTGACCTGCTTTGGCGAACTCAACATTAATACTCGGCGTAGTTCGTCGCGTTGGGCGACTTTCACTTCAGCCAGCACTCCTTCGCCTTTGATGAAGAATTTGCCAGCCCTTTGCAATGGACAGAGCAAACTCCGTGGCTTTCCGTCGACCATGACTTCCAGGGCAAGCGGTGGCACATAGCCATTGCGAATGCTTTCAGGCAATTTAATCTTCATGGTGGAGTCTCCATCGGTCGAGTCGCGGGTATCGACTCCACCAGATCCGAGTCGAAACGGATCCACCATCAGCGATCCACCACTGAGCACAGTTTGGACGGTCGATGGTTTTTGCAGCGGCAGCGTCGGAGTGAAATGGAGTGCAACCAGGACTTCGCCTGTCACCACGCCTCTTGGATCTCTCAACCGATGCCACTGGCAAAACTTGACTCGCTTCGCTTCCACGCCTTCCGTGCCCATGAGGTTGCCAGCCAAGTTGAGTTCGACGGATCCGTGGTCGTGCGTGTTTCCTTTGAGACGTACGTTTAGGCGCAGTTTCGGTGCTACGCCGGCATTCGCGCCGCCATAACTCAAGTGGAACGCATGGTTCAACGACGCCAATTCGTGGCTTCTTTCCTGGGGGTTCCACCACGGTAGCAAAATAACCTCGACCGTTGCGTCGTGGAATCGCGTGTACGCTGGCAAACTCCATCCGTCGCGTATTTCGACCGTGAGGACACCTGGGTTGGTCGTGTTCAAATTCGCCAAGCGAATGGCCACCCCCAAGTTGTTGATCACGCTGACGCATTCGGAAGTTTCGCTCGACGGCAGCATACGCTCCGAGTTCTTGAGTGAGGTGGATTTGTGGTGTTTGCTCACCGACACAACGAGGCGAACAAGGGCTTCGGTGAAATTGATGTTGAGACGATGGCGAGCTTTGAAATCCATCGTTAGCGGCTTGGGGGTGTCGATCGTTCCGTCTCCGACCGGTTTGGTGACATGGATGGCGACTTCCCATGGCTCAACGACAGGTTCCCAGTCCGCGAGGGCAGTGTTGTAGTACCGCGCAGAGAACGTGACCGACGCGTCCACTTCAAAGTCGGCGCGAAACTCAGTCGACGTTTGAGCGCTGCATTGTATTTCGTTCACGGAAAACTTCATCACGGGGATATACGTGTCGAGCGCCACCAACGACAAGCTGCGCTTGACCACTTCAAACACGACCGTTCGGCACCCAATATATATCGTGTCCTTGGTCCCGGACCAAAACGTGTAGTTGTACTTGTTGAGCAGCGCCAGGTATGTTTGATACGTCAGCAACGGTTGAATGTACGACAACGTTTGAAAGAATTCCGAGTTGCGACCAGTTTGACTGCGATGTCCACGCAAACTGCGCTGGGACCGTATCGACACCCCTGATTCATTGCGGACATGGCGGGGACGCATCGACTCAACCGGGGCAGTGATTGCGACTGGCGATGTGAGTGGAGACGGCGCAGCCATTGAAATGTTGTCATACGAGTAGTCGTCGAGGGGTTCGTCGTCGTCGTCAAACAGTTGAAGGGCTTCAAACAACTGGTACAACACGCGCATTCGTCCATCCGCTTCGAGTTTGACTTGATCGATTCGAATCGACGTCATCCGGTCCAGGGATTGCACCGCGAGCTCGTACTCCATGTCGGCACCGTCGATTTGAGCCAGCCGGAGCTGGTTTTCCGACGTCATGACATGCAGCGATGTCGACCCCAACGCGAGATGCAATCGTTCGCGATCAGTCGACGAGCCATACGACAATTCGTTGCCTTCCATGAGAAACTTAGCCACGCAGTGCTTTTCTTCAATGTACGCTTCAAACATGCCGACGCGAATATCCAGTGTGATTTCCTGGCATCGCAAAAACGGTTCAACCGACGAAGGTGCAGGGGGTTGACTCGCGTCTTCCCACATCGGCGCCAATTCGTGTAGGGCATCCGTCAAGACTTGTTGGAATGAATTCGGCAAGATGCAGCCGCTAAATTGAAGTCCTAAGCACAGTCCAGGCTTGAGAATCTCTCCAAACAATTTGTCTCCCATCTGCGGTCCACAAAACTGCATTGTCATCGTCATTTGGCCCTTGTCTTGCAGCTGCTCCGAGTTGATCGCGACGGCTTTGAGCTTGCCTCGTTCAAACTCCAAGAACGTGTCCCCAATGTACACAAGGCAATAGGGCTTGGCCGACCGCCGATCTCGAACTTCCAATCTACCCATTCGAAGTTCGGCCAGTATCGCGCCCGCTTGCTCAATGCTGAGGCCAGTACTAGGAGCTGGATCGTGGAAAAAGATTGTGCCAGACACGTGGTTTGTGTACAAACTGATCCACTTGTGTAAATTGGAGTACATCGTGCGCACGTTGTGGTTGGGTTTTGCCGTGTTGCTGAAGCGCACTCCCAAATGGGCACGCCACCATGCCGGCCACGACACCATTTTAGTCGGGGCTGGTCGCCGAAGGTGTTGAATCGACCGATCTTGCCGGCAATCCATTCTTTTCTCCCACAGAATATGCCGCCAGTCTGCGACTTCATCAAACGAAAACGAGGCCAAGAGAAAGGACCGCGACGACGGTTTTGTCGTGGGGTCCAACGACTTGCCCACGACCGTCACTTCAATGCAGTACGACAGCTGACCGTCAGACTCGCCCGCAGGCCCCAAGTGGCTCAAGTCCATAGCAGGTCGTACGCGAGGGGGGGAGTGCAATTTGTCGTTTATTTGTTGACAGGGCTCTGCCCAGTTGACCACTTCCACAATGTTTCCGACGTGGACGACCGAAGTGATGTTCTCGACGAATTCTTCGTCGATGAATACGCGACCAGTGTTGTCTTCGTAAAACCGCAACTGACCGGATTCGTCCAAGTATACATAATGTTCGTGCCAACGTCGGAAGGCAAGGGTGCAGTCCTGCCGGAAGAGCCAGCCGCGGTACGCTCCACGAACGTCCATCGTGCATTTCCGCATCCCGATCGGTGAATCTGGAAGTGGCGTCCGTGTCGTCACGTCAAACTCAGTCGACTTGTATCGATTCAAAACAAAATGCCACATGCTGATGCAGGACGGGTCGGCGCTCGCAACAAGCAGGTCGACAGTGTCCACGAGGGTTGTATTGATCCCGAATGCATTCGTGACAAAATGGGTCGTACGCCACTTGATCGACATGAACGACATGGGCTTGGCAAAGTACGGCGCGATGATGCTGTCGTCTTTGACTCGGATCGCGACGTCAACGCAATTCTCCATTTCGTACGACGCGACGTAGACTGCGCACGATGCGGTTCGAAATACACGCAGCAGGCCGCTTTTCTCGAGGACAAAGAAGAGCGGCACCCATCGTCGACTCCCGAGTCGATAGTCGTGGACGTAAAGGTACCCCTGTCGTTCCGTGGTCGATCGCAACGCGACACTGAACACTGACGCGTGATCGAAAGGGACGTCGGGAGGATATGACGGTCGAGGGGGCGGCAACGCAAACCGACGAATGTTGCGACCTCGCACGTATCGCTGCAAGTGAATGACCGAAGCCACGACACGTTCAAGCATTAGAGTGTCTTTGAGCCAGTCCTGAAGGCCCAGCGAGTTGCCATGCGCTTTGTGCAGGGTAAGTTGGCTGAAAATCGACCGGTTCGCTGGTGGATGGATTGCTCCCGCAACAGATTCCGCCCGCGTGGCTCGCTGTCGGTGGACGACGGCTTTGACATACACACGAAGCGACTGGATCGAAAAGTCATAACGGATGCGAAGGGGAATGTCAGCCAGAGGAATCGTTGAAGACGTCGTTGACGAAGCTCCACCCCGGCTGGAGAAATGAGCTGGCGCTGGAGGAAATGCTCGCTTGCAAAAGTCCGCCAACGCGACTGTAAATGCCAGCACTTTGGTCCGTTCGTAAATGAAGATCAAGTCACCGATATGGACTCCGTATTGTGTCGCGAACTGAGACTTGTCAGGTAGAGACGGATGGTCCGTTTCCAAAAAGTTCATCTCCAACACGGCAATCGGAAGGACGTCCTTGGGGTGCTTGATTTGATCAATGCTAGACGCCAAACAGTGGTTGCGGTACGGGGACGAGACCGACTCTTGCAGATAAAAGTGCCGCGCACACAACCGATACCGATGGAACGAAAACCACCCGGGACCAAATCCACGGATCGACAGATCGACAAACTGAAATATCGCAGCGGCTACCACTTGTTTCAACGGCGTCAGCACCAAACGTACCTCTACATGAGGCACCGCGACGTCTACATGTGAAACCAATTGCGACGGCGTCACTTGAGACGGCTGCACCCCTGGGTGGCGAAACGTCAACACGATGGCCGCAGTGAGGGCTCTGGCGCTGAGTTGTTGGTACAGGTCGTCGACAGTGGTGTAGGAAAAGAGCGACGACACGTCATGGCCGTCCACTTTCACAAGGAGGAGGCCAGGCTTGATGGCAGTGTTCGCCTTTGCCTGTCCAAAGCATTCGTCGACGACGGGGATTCGTGTCGTAGGACACAAGTACATTTTCAAGCCAATGTCTTTTCCCCGTTGAAACTTGACGTTGATTTGCGGCGCGGGAATCCCCAACGCTTCACCCAAGTCGTGCAGTGACGTGCGCGACATGTCAGAATCGATGGCGACATCATCGCCTTCAAACGCAATGTCGTTCCGCATCGCGATCGCCGCGTCGATGGACACGAGCTGTTCGAGCGTCTGCAGCTGCTTCCATGCGTCCGACTTCTTAACAATGTCCCAATTGGACTGTTTTGTGCAGACCTTGTGCAGTGCCGCCCAATGCACCATGTATTGTTCCTTCAGCGTCACCGTGTAGTGCTCGCGTTCGTCAGACCGCACGCGTTGGGCAATGGCTTGGCGCCACTGGTCGTGGAGGGCAACCGACGCTATCACACGCATCGCGAGCACAACTTGCTCGTCATCGAGCATGACAATCAGCCGCGACAGTTCAAACTGGGCGTTGTAGTGCGGAGTGTTTTCGGTTTTCTTGTCCGCCTGAATGTCAATGTTCATGGTCAACTTGAGCGTGACATGGAAAGGAGCCAAGACAAAGCGATGAGTGTGGGCATCGCTGTCCCCGTCCACTTGTTTCCACCACCGCAAATCCACTGTTGGGTCCGCCATTGCCTTGAGCCGAGACAGCGTCGCGTGAAGCACCTTGGGGTGCTTGGAAGAGTGCACGAAGTGCAGCGCGTGTGGGTCCACGTACGCCGACATGTTGGTCGCCTGAATAAGTTTCAGCACGACATGGTCGCCACTCTGCGGGTCAGCTTCATTGTGGGACTTGGCAATCCAATTGCTGCCGGTGGTTTCCGCATACAACGCGCCAATGCTACACCCTATCGCATACTTTCCACTCGCGAGGGATCGCGGCACCTTGGACAAGTCGCGATTCACGTCGGTCCCTTCGAAGCGAATGTGCACGTTCTTGAACTCGATGTGCAAGTTGTCCATCAAACGAGTGACAAGCCGTCCGAAGAACCCATCTGCGCCGTAGTACCCTTGCGACTCTTGCGAGGTGGCGGCTTTCTTCTTCGTGCTGCTCTTTGCGTCTTTGGCTGAAGTTGGAGGAGACGGTTCCTGTGCAACATTTGTCTGATTCATTTGAGGCCCGAGAATTCGTTCCAGAAAGTCCTTTTCGAGCGCAGCCTTCTTTTCGTCCTTGAGTGCCTCGAGTTCCTGTGCTTTCTCGACATCGTCTAAGTTGCGTGGCGACAACACGACGAGGACATCGGTGAGTGTGATCTTAGCAGGTGTTGTGCCGAATGTTTTGAATGGAATGTTCATCGTCAAGGACCCGATGAGACCTGCTTTAAGGCGGAACGGGGCCGAGACAGGAATGATCGTATCCTTCAGGTTGACGTTCTCAAAGCGCACATTTTCGTCGTTCCATATGTTGATGCTCAGGTCAAGCTTGTCACTCTCTATCCAGTCACCTAGAAGGTTGGCGACGATTGCCTTCAGGCGCCCTTCAATCATGATGTGTATGCCGCCGACGCCGATGGAGTTGCCGCCGCGCTTAAGTGTGTAAAGCACAAGAACTTCGAAAATGGACGCTGATTGGTGGATAAATGAGTCATCCTCCCTTCTCATTGGCTAAAATCTTGAGTACAGTTGGGTACTTCGGCAAATGCAGCGGAATGCAGAATCGCGGACATATTCAGCGCCCCTGACCGGCACCCGAGTGTGAAGTCGTCACGCTGCATGAAGAATCGAATTCCTATAGGTTATTCTTTCTTGATGCATGACAGCTTGTGCACTCGCCAGTGCGACTTCTGGCACGCTTGGCTGCAGTAGTATTCCGATTGGCATCGGGAGCATCGGTGCACGCCTTTCGACGAGCAAGATGGCGATGCGCATTGACGCCCTGTAGTTGCGGATACGGGTGTGGAGACGTTCTGGGATTGCCGTTGCGCGACCTTGAGCCATTCCGCGTCTGCGTTGAGTTCGGACAAGTTGAAGTCAAGGCGAACGAAAGCGTCGTCTACCATAGCAATACACGAAATCATGCGTGTGAATACACTCAAGCGTACCGTTATCGAAGATGCGGGCGATGAAGGCGTCGCCACGAACTTCCAACA
Source organism: Aphanomyces invadans (assembly GCF_000520115.1). Lineage (NCBI taxonomy): Eukaryota > Oomycota > Saprolegniomycetes > Saprolegniales > Verrucalvaceae > Aphanomyces > Aphanomyces invadans. The sequence goes on from NW_008580146.1 coordinate 1,561,487, forward strand.
TTTTCCCGCATGCTTGGGCAATCGCCGATGCACGCATGTTCACCGATAGGTTCTTGGCAGTGCCCTTGTCGTCAACGTACAAGTTTACACCGACATGCTTCACGGCAGGTGTGTTTAAGATCAATGGAATCGAATCGACCAAACTTTCCATCTGCATCAGGACATTTCACGTGTGGGCCACATCGCAGACGGGCATGGAAAGATACCTGCAACATCATCGCCATCATTTGATCGTTGACGGTGGCGTCTTTTGGAAGCTAGATTCAAACTTTTTCGTAGAATATCGTGCGCGTGGCGACATCCGAGATGGACCTGCATACCTGCTTGAGGATCTGCTGACGAAATGCATCCTTCTGTTCTTCCGAGCTCGCCGCACCAGTTTTGCTCTTGAAGTGGGCTCGCAAACGTTCCGTCAGGCATGCAATCTGACCATCTACGTCCTGCGGCAAGTCAAGCCGCCATTCTTCCAGCTCGGTGCCCTCTTCCGCGGGGATGTAGACGATCGTGAACTGCTTCGGCATTGTGAGAAGTGTCAACCAACGACCCTTCAACCATGGTAACCGGATTCCGGATATCAACAGTGATGATGGAGGGAATCAAGTAAAACGTATTTTAACCTTGTTTAACCCATGGTGGTGTCATGGCGACCAAAGCCTTGCGGTTGGAAGAGGATGGCGCACGCCAGTTTACATTAGCTTCCTCCGCGCGTGAAGTGCTGCCTACCTCGTTAATAATCCCAGTGTACGCTTACTGGGTCGTAATTGCGGGGCATCATCACCTTGACTTGGGTGAGAAAAGTTGCTTTAAAAGTTGTTTAAACTGCAGAACGATTGTTACGTTTAATCCCCGTCAGATGGAAATGGAGCGATTTTCCCGCTACAAAGTCCATTTGGCTCGCGGGGAATGCCAAGCTGCCTGTCGCCTCCTTGTGCTGCCATCCATACACCGCAGAGCAGAATGCCAGTCCGCAATATATGGCGCCATGCCCTCCAAGGGGAACTGCAGCTGATCATTGGCCCCATGTTCAGCGGCAAAAGCACAGAGCTCATTCGGCGCATGCGACGATACCAGCACGCACAACTCAAGTGCATGGTTGTGAAATCTAAGATCGACGATCGCTACACGAATGAATCGTACGTAGCACGTGTTTCGACTGGTTCAGTTCGATTTGAGGGTGTCCATTGTCATGGTGCAGGCTGGTGAGCACCCACGATCGGCAAATGATGAAGGCAAATCCCCTCAAGCGCCTCGAAGATATGGGGGAGGAATTCATGCAATATGACGTGATCGGGATCGACGAGGGCCAATTCTTTGCCGACGTACGAGCCCATCTTGACGTTTTCAAGTCTTAATCTTCATTCCAGCTGCATTCGTTCTGCGATGTCGCTGCCAACCGAGGCAAGATCGTCATTGGTACCGTCACTTCATGGATTCTACTTTAGCAGTGCTAACAACCATGGTGCGTAGTCGCTGCCTTGGATGGGACATTTGAACGCAAGGTAGGAGCCATCACGATGCACTCGATCGGGCTTATGACGCCGTACATAGCCATTCCAGCATGTCTGTGACTTGATTCCGCGCGCTGAGAGCGTGACAAAGCTCAGTGCAGTGTGTGCCATTTGCGGCAGCGACGCTGGTAGAGACTTTGATTCTGGTCGAGCTGACCATACACGTTGTAGCTTTCACACGTCGTTTGGTGAGCAGCACGGCCGTGGAGGTACACCACCTACTGAACGATCCATCACATCCCTCCTCATGATATCCTGTGTCCTAGTTGGTTGGGGGCAGCGAGGCCTATCAACCCGTGTGTCGCAATTGCTTCACGACTCCGTTGGCCACCAAGGACGACGAGATGAATTAATCCAATGTATGCATTCGGGACGTATACGACTATCCAAACACGGCTCGCAAAGCCACTTGGGCGTCATCCGTGACTTGAGTCATCCATCCGCCGCAGACCAACACGCAGATGCTGTCGATGGCATCCAGGTCGGCCCCAAGGAACTCGCGCAACCGGCCAGTATACAGCGGGGCAAGCTACACACGACATGTGATTCCAATGGTCGACGCTGAACGTGAGAGATCGACGAAACAAGCTTCTTACAGCAGTGCCGCAGGCTGGTTCGACCACATACTTGTGGTCGTTGGCAAATCGGACGCACGCGTCCAGCGCTTCGGCGTCGCTGACGCTGCATGCATGCACACGCATTTCGTTGGCATAGGCGTACGCAGTGTCGGAGACGGCCATGGCCCCGAGCGACTTTGCGATTGTGTCAATTTTGGTCAATGCGACCTTTTTCTTGGCTTGCATCGATCGCTCGAGTTTGTTGGCGCCAGTTGTTTCCATCGCGAGGACGTGAGTTGAGTCCCATCCGTGGCTGCAAGAATAATCAAAGTGAGGACCGAACCAAGCTGGACCTGCCTCTTACTTCTTCAATCCTTGGCAAACGCCGGCAAAGTACCCGCCGCCACCGACAGCCACCACGACCAAGTCAGGTTGCGTGGGTAGCTGGGCCTTGAGCTCGGTGACGACGCTGGCATGCCCTTCCCTAGCACGTTGTGAGGAAATGTACTGATCACATTTTCATACACGATGTCGGCGTGGTCGAATGGATGAATGTACGCCGCGGAGGACGTTTCGTTGGCCTTGTCGAGGAACTGCATCGCCGCTTCATGGGCTTCGGCCCATACCTGGCCATTATATCTTCAAATCGCGGAGGAAGTGGAAGAGCGTACTTTGCCATGGACATTGACGTGAAGACCTTCCAACGCCAAGCGCTCCCGCATGTATGCTGGCGTGCTTTCCGGGACAAACACCGTGCCTGGAACCCCCAACTTTTGTGCACTGCAAGCAACAGCTAGCCCAGCATTACCACCCGAGCTGGCGACCAGTTGCTCTGCTCCCTTTTGAACGGCGCGTTCGCACTATGAACAGGGGCAAATCAAAATCACCGAAAAGTTAGGGAATCTGCGTACTGCAAGACCAACGCCGCGTAGTTTGAAGCTGCCAGAGGGCTGGGTGTTGTCAAGCTTGAGGTAAACACGCTTCTTGAGCAGATGGCTGAGCACGCGACTCTCGATCACAGGGGTAACGATGTGCATTGCGGTCGTCGATGCCATGATGTACACGCACGCACTCTTTCGTTCAAGTGTCATCTCGACTGTTGCCTATGTTGTTATTGGATAATATTATTTACTTTCTAGAGATTTCATTGGACGGTGAGGGAGCTTGAATCACCGATCAACACAACCCACCATGGCAACACAGCGCCGTCTCCTCCCGCTAGGTAAGCGGAACAGTTTGTCCGAGTGCGCAGCGACGTCATGTATGTGCAAGTAGAATTGATCGACAAGTGTATCGGATCTCGCATCTGGATCATCATGAAAGGCGACAAAGAATTCGTGGGAACGCTGAGAGGGTTCGACGACTACGTCAGTACGTTCACCGTCCCCCCTGTTGCTCCCAGATCGTGACCTTGACGTACTGTCTAGACATGGTCCTTGACGATGTTATCGAATAGTACGTTTAGAATCACATCGAATCCACCTTGTGCCCATCCCTGACCGTTCACTTCCTCACCACACAGCGAAATCACGCCGGAAGGCAAGCGCAAGGTCAAGGTTGACCAAGTTCTCTTGAACGGAAACAACGTGTGTCTGGTACGACCAAACAGTAGAGCTCGAACGCATAGTTGAATCATTGTTTTTATGTAGCTAGTGCCTGGTGGAAACCCCGAAGAAGAAAATGCCTAAGTTTGATATGCTCCACGCAACGTCGCGGTGGACGCTCATGCTACGTGAGTTGTCCGAAGCACGTTTCCAAGTTCTAACTGAGCGTCAATGCAGCAGCAAGTTTGATTCTACTTGTTCTTCATGAAACACTTTGTCCATGACGTGACGCAACCCATTTCTCGACACGCCATGCCGAAGCGATCACGAGAACATGGACAAGTAGCATGGTTTCCATTGTCGTTTACATTTTTTTTGTTCCTATACAGATCTATTTCTTGGACTTGGAGTTGTTCTTTTCCTTGATAGCTTTTCGATACGACAGCTTGATCAGTCGTCGCTTGTCTTCCATCGTTTCGAGGTTGTCGTAGCCTTTGCGTTCAAGTTCACCCAACGTTGGCTTCGGGTCCAACAGCGTGAACAACCATTCAGGGTACTCCTCGCGGGGTTTCAGTTCAGGGTGCGTGCCGTCCTTGAGGATGTTGACAGGAGCGTATTTCGTAACATCCACAACTTCATCCACGACCTTGGGCGCGGCGCCCTTCTTATCCTTGGCCTTGGCAGGGGCCTTGGCAGGAGCTGCGAACCCGCGCGTCAATCGCACAGCGGGCTGGCGTTGCGTGAGAGCTCGGACGCAGCGCAGCATGTCGCGTTCCTGTCAACCAAAATCAACTGAATGGCCAGCGGCAGGTTTGGCGACGATTGGTGCACCGTTATCCGGACATCCCTTCGTCAAAGTGAAATATCCGGATGATGGCCATGTGCAGCGGTGATGCGGCAGCCCGTCACTCGGCGGACGGAAGCGTAAATAGGCCACTCTTGAAGCCCACACGTAGGAGGTTTTGTAGTATGGTGCACGCGGCAGATGTGTGTAGCTCTGAAAATCTAGCATCTCACTTGGGAAATCACTTCGTGTATATACGCATGCGTTCAGGAGCATTGTATAATCAGGCAAATTCAAGGCCGAGAGGCGTCCCTACAGCTCGTCATGGCCTTCTTCGTTGAGCTTGGCTTCAATGGTGTCCCAGGAGCTTATAGACCCTCCAACAACGTTTGTGAAATGGGCTCGAATCGCTTGACGCCTGGCTGAGCTATGTCCGTGCTTCTTTAGAATGTCCAGCAAGAATGCATCCCTACGACAGAGATGTGAAAAACTCCCTTCGCAATGTTGTACCGTCGATTCTTTCGTGCAGGCCATGCGGCCAAGTTTTTGAGACTTGCAATTTTCTCCCAAGCGTCGGCAACTCGGGCGTCGCCTTTCAGCGCGACCGGAGAGTTGTGACGCAGAAGTTCCCGGGCCGTCTTGACGGACACCATAGCTGAGGGAATTGTAATGTTGTACGCGTCCCACGCATCGGTCACAAACGGGCGAGTGAGCGGACCGCCACCCGTTTGAACAAACAAGACAGATGCAGCTCCAGCAAGTTGCGCGTTCGAGACCTGCCAGTCCCACAAACACACGTGACTTCACAACTCGATAAGAGATGTATGGAGTACCTTTGTCAGGAAAGAGCAACTGCTATCGTCGACAAAGACCACGACAACACGATCAGTGACGTCTCGATCAAGTGTATGGCATGCATGCGATGGCATGGCCTCCACCACGGGGAGCAAGTGCGTGAGAAAAGGACTTCCAAACGTAGATGCCAAGAATTCCCACTCCGCGTCACTCTTTTCGCTGGAGTGAACATACCCCCCTCGAACAACAGATGACAAATGTGCAAGGTGCGACGGCTCGTGTGGGCCGCACACAGACTGCGGGCATGTCATGGGAATGAGTCGCCCAAACACATCTTCGCGATTCACGGCCACGCGAATTTGATCCCCTTCAGTCGACAGTGAATACACGTTTGGAAAATGCAGACTGTACCTCCACTCTTTCTCACCATGACAGTGGGAATCTCGATCTCGCCTTTGTCCACATGTGCCACTGGTCGAACAACTTCTTCCGAGTCGCTGACGATTAAGAGACCCGCGGCGCCAGCAGCTTGGACGTTTCTCGACTTGACTTCGAACGAGCACACGCCGCGATCCAACACGACAAACGACGTGTTGGTGATTAATGCAATGTCCGATGCGTTGAACGCGAAACATCCGAGCTTGTCCGACGGTGTCACAAACTTGCACTCGTCTCCCGTTATGGTTCCTCCGTACGAGTCTCGAAAGTACTGAATCGGCGCGATCCCATGGCGCAAGTAAATTCGTCCCCAAAAGGGACTGTCATTGCTCGATGTAGCCGGCGTGGCTGTCACCACGCTGCCTAATAGGAGCGCTCCAAGCACCGTCGGCGATCGCATTTTCGCGAGGACGTTTCCTTTCAAAATGGCGTTGAGCGGGGAGGATGTCGATTTTCGAATCATCGTGGCCCTTCGATAAAGATCCGTGTTGTTGGCAATTCCGCATCGGTTGTGCTTCGTACTACTAGTAGTAATATGTAATATACTAAAAAATGCGAGCTTGTCATTTCTTGGGAAACTCCCTTGAGTGAACTGGCAAAATCAAAGAATTCGCCTCATGTGTACGTGAGCGTACGCCACAACAAGCAGTTGCCCATGCAAGTAGTCTCGTACTTGGGATAAAGCGACGCCGAGTAATTGTTACACAACATGGTACCGCAGTTGGAGCATGCAGGCGCTAGCGGACTCTTCGTAAACAGCCAAATGTGCAATACGAACACTCCAGGTCTGGTACCCCAATCGTCCCATGGGATATGGAACGGCTTCACGGTCGATCCAATTCAAGACGACTTGTTTCGCAAAATTGTCTACTTCCGGCAGCGCAGTAATCAAACCGATTTGTTGCTGTTGTGCGAGACGCCACAGGGACATTTGCCCTCCAGACTTGGGTACGAGGTTGCGTAGTCCAGATTTTGTACACTGGACAGCAATGTATCAAAGCTGCAACGCCGTATTGCGTGTAGTGAGTTGAATGCAAGCGCATTGACCGGTTCAAAAGCGCATGCAAGTAAAATTGGGGTACGTTCGACCAACGCATTGAACAGTCCAGATTGAAAGCTAAGGTCCTTAAATAATTTTCTAGTACCTCTGTCCGGATTTTGCTGCAACATTCACCATTTTTTGAAATTGAAGACGAAAATGCTCGATATATTACAATCACGGGTATGTACATAAAGAGGGCGTAAAGGAGAAGACCAATCAAACGTTTTCGTGGCAAAATTCATCCAATCAAAACAGAAGCACCCAAGTACAAGAGCAATGCTTTATTCCATATAACATGGACGACAAACCCATCCGTACGGTATCCGGATAGTGTTATCCGTATGATTTGTTGACTTGCTTGTGTCGGACTGCACAATGCGCGCCAAGAAGGAGCTCTCGAACGATGATCGACAAGCCATACTTCAGCAA